>NW_006771578.1:336702-354890 GCF_000442215.2 Lipotes vexillifer | reverse complement strand
TGCTGAACCAAATCTCATAGGAACACAAAACATGCACACACATGCATGCAAGCACGCTCACATACACACTTCACACACTTCAAACCTAACAGTTCATCACGTGTATTATGAGTGAGTGACATCCATCTACATATGATGCAATAACTTGCTGTTCCATTCAGATAAACTTCCTTCCACTACCTTACAATAATGTACCACCCGCAACCCTTCTAAAGGCCACTTGCATAAGCAAACTTCAGTTTTTTTCAAGGTAAAGTGCCATACTTATTGAAAGTTTATATATATTTTGACAATTTAACATGTGTAAATCTGTGTTATCACTCTTTAAATGTGTCGCTAAGTTGTTTTTTTTGTGTGTGTGTGGTGCGCAGGCCTCTCACTGTTGTGGCCTCTCCGTTGTGGAGCACAGGCTCCGGACGCGCAGGCTCAGCGGCCATGGCTCATGGGCCCAGCCGCTCCGCGGCATGTGGGATCTTCCCGGACCGGGGCACGAACCCGCGTCCCCTGCATTGGCAGGCGGACTCTCAACCACTGCGCCACCAGGGAAGCCCCTAAATGTGTCACTAAGTTTTTGAGTTTGTGTCCTTAACCCCATTTTCCCCACAAATCCTGTAGTTTTTATTGTGCAACTTTGCATTTTGTGGTGATTTTTAGGAACACATACATTATGTTAGAGCAGAACTCACTGTACATCAGTGAGCTAAAAGAAGGAAAAATTATGCTCTTGTAGAATTTATATTCCAACAGGAGGGAGAAAGAACATAAATATAACAGTGAATTATATAGTATGTCAGAAGCTGAGAAGTGCTTTGAAAGAAGATAACAAGGAAAAGCAATAGGAGGCGCTAGAGATGGGCTGTATGGCAATTTTTAAAATAAGGTGCTAAGCAGAGGATTCACTGAGAAGGTGATTTTTATACAGATATTTGAAGAAGATAACATTCTATGAAAGTATAATTTTTAATAGTTAAAACATGGCTCTCATACAAATGTAAAATGTGCACCTACCAAAGATCTTTTTCCAGTCATTAATTAATGAGGGATCAGTAAGATGAGCTCATCAAAGAGCATTTTGCAAAGCTTGGGATTTATAGGTGATTTAGTAAGGGATATTAGAGTAAACTTGCTAGGTTCGATACAAAACTGGTTAATGTCTTCTGAACTGTAAGCCATAACCTGTGGGACTTTTGTTTCTACTGTGGAGAAATTACGTCTCTCTTTACCAGTGAAAGGTCTATAGGCCAATATGCAATTCCACCAAATCTTCACTAAATCTTTTTTCAGTCCCCAGTAGGAAACATTGACGCAAACAAAGAGCATTTCTTTAAGTAATCTTTGGGTAGGCTTGTCAAATAATGCTCCCAAATGACAATGAAGGGACCTAACACCCACCTTTTAAAAGTTTTTGTCTTACTGCTAAATTTAAGATCTTTTTTTTTTTTTTTGCGGTACGCGGGCCTCTCACTGTTGTGGCCTTTCCCGTTGCGGAGCACAGGCTCCGGACATGCAGGCTCAGCGGCCATGGCTCACGGGCCTAGCAGCTCCGCGGCATGTGGGATCATCCCAGACCGGGGCACGAACCCGTTTCCCCTGCATTGGCAGGCGGACTCTCAACCACTGCGCCACCAAGGAAGCCCTAAGACAATTTTTAAGATAATTTCTCATAACAGCATAAGCCAGGATATTTTGGAAAAGAGTTTTTTTTTTTAATAAATTTATTTATTTTATTTATTTATTTTTGTCTGCGTTGGGTCTTCATTGCTGCGCGTGGGCTTTCTCTAGTTGAAGTGAGCGGGGGCTACTCTTTGTTGCAGTGCACCGGCTTCTCATTGCAGTGGCTTCTCTTGTTGTGGAGCACGGGCTCTAGGCGTGCAGGCTTCAGTAGTTGTGGTACGTGGGCTCAGTAGTTGAGGCTCGTGGGCTCCAGAATGCAGGCTCTGTAGTTGTGGCGCACGGGCTTAGTTGCTCCACGGCATGTGGGAATCTTCCCGGACCAGGGCTCAAACCTGTGTTCCCTGCTTGGCAAGTGGATTCTTAACCACTGTGCCACTAGGGAAGCCCCAGGAAAAGAGCTTTGGGGTCAGAGAAATCCACCAGAGCAAAAGCCCTCCAGCAGAAGTTTTCCTACACAGTTCTATAGTCCACAAGTAAACCACTGTGGTTTGAAGTGGGTAAGTGAGGGCATATAAGGATTTATAGGACCTTGTGGGCCATGGAAAGGATTGTGATTTTTATATTGAATAAAAGAGGAGCCAAGAAAGAATCTGATGAAAACAATGGCCTCATCTGATATTTCACAAGGTTCCCTGGGCCTGTTGTGTTGAGAATGCATGCAGTGGGTGTGGGTGGGCACAGAGGACCAGTTGGGTGCCTATTGCAATCATCCCTGTTTGGATAAGTGTGGTGTCCATGGAGGTGAGAGAAGTCAACAGAATCTAGATATGATTTTGGTAGAAGAGAAGCAGGGTTTCCTGAAAAAGCACATTTAGGGTGTGAGAGAAGAATATTTGGACTAGAAGCAAATAGAAGATATGAAGTTATCATTAACTGGGAAGGCTGTGGTTAGAGTGAGTTTAGTGGGCAAGATCAAGTTTAGATTTAGACCTGTTAAGTTTGTGTTACATCTTGTCTTAACTTCTTGGCCAAAAGTTTGGGTGTTTAAGTTAAAGTGAAGAAATGGAGCACCTCTGCTGAAAAAAAGTTCATTTCTTCTTTAATATGAGATCTTCATAGATGCAGAATCTCCAGGTTTACTTTAGGCATTTTTAAAAAATGGAGATAGAATAATTGCTTATAAAGGGTATTCTAATTACTTACTGTAATAAAATAGTAGAAACAGGTATGAAGAAAAAGCATACCAAAAATTTGAAGAGGCATTCAATATCTTCTTAGAATGAATACAAGTATTTAATGTTGGTAAGTTGTAAGTTATGAGTACACTAGTCCTGATGTAAGTGAAAATTTTGGTTTGGAATCTGGCTTCCCCTAAGCAAAAGTCACTCAGGCTGACTGACTGACTGACTCAAGTCTCTGTGGTTCAATTTAACTAATTGATGAGGGATTAAAGAAGTTTAAATAATTAATTTTCCTATGGTTTCACATGAAATGGCATGGAATTACTGTCTGTAACTTTTTATAGGCTCTATTCCAATTGTTTAAAAATTAAAGATATTCAATTGCAGATACACTATACCACTGTAAATAACATCATATGAAAATGCCATTTAAAATTGTGAAAAATAAACATCAATTATTATTATTGCTATTTCCAAATTCAAAACTGAAATCTGCATTTGTTTGATTCTCTTATCTACCAAGATATAATACCTCAACTTTGAATCAAATTGTTAATTTTCTCACTGTTTTAAAATTAAACTAAGAGGAAGAAGAAAACAATCATCTTTTTAATCATATTATATGTGCTTTTTACTTTTCTGTTAAAAAGACATATTTGTATGTTCAGGCACCAAATGAAACATAATTAGAAATATGTTTTTTTATAGATACTTTAATATTAAAGATTAAGTTCATACACATATAATTATTTGTAAACATTTTCTTTATGTATCTAATGATCTAGATTCCAGCAGCATAAGTTGTGTTCTCATAATAGAAAATAAACTGTTTTATATTTTAAAAAGTATTTAGTTTTTCCCTGTATTTTTCTTTTAATAATTCAATTTTAGGTATTATGGAAGATAAGGGTTGAGAATTCTATAAATATATCATATGTCAAGATATTTTAAGAGCCTTCTGGGATTCAGGGCGAAAGAACTGTCTTTATGTCAATCACAAAATAACTGAAGAGATAAGGATTTTTCTGTTTTGGATTTTTTTTTAAAGCATATGTTCAAATTCTAGCTATAAATGTAAGATGTATTCAATCCTTTTTTGGTCCAAATGTCCCAGAGTTTACTGTGATATATATAGTATTGGCTTTATAATATTCCTTAAACATTACAGGTGTATTTCTCCTCTGGAATTTTTTGTTGCCATTCTTTCTATTTTCTCATTTTCTTTAGTTGTTTATTTATTTTTTAGGAATGTAGTATCAATTAGTCTGTACAATATATGATACACAATTTTCCAACTAACTATACTGATTAACAAAATAAAATGAAACTCTGGAGGCTGGTGAACTATTAATGCTTACAGAAGACTTTATCATTAGCTTAGGATATAGGCCAAGTTCTTCTGAAATATTATGTATATTCTATACTTGCCATATTGAAACTAAATTGGAAACAATATACTGCCTCCTTTTTTTAAACAGTGGCTTCCCTTAATATAAGGAGAAGTTTAATCTTCAGAGGCTGATTGCAAAAATAAGCTACATTTTAAGAAGTCAAAGTAGCTAAATTATTACAGGCTCTGGAAAATTGCTTCTTTATTATCTCAAGCTTTAAAAAATCAATTTTGTTTGATTATTATCATAGATGTTTGTGATTTGGGATATTGTGCCAAACATAAGCTTTATGTCTTATTTCAATTTTGTGTAATTAAAGGAAGGAAATGAGATTGAATTTTTTTAACAGCATGTTTTATTTAAAAGGCAATAGGGGGGCTTCCCTGGTGATGCAGTGGTTGAGAGTCTGCCTGCCGATGCAGGGGACATGAGTTCGTGCCCCGGTCCAGGAGGATCCCACATGCTGTGGAGCGGCTAGGCCCGTGAGCCATGGCCGCTGAGCCTGCGCGTCCAGAGCCTGTGCTCCGCAACGGGAGGGACCACAGCAGTGAGAGGCCCGCATACCTCAAAAAAAAAAAAAAAAAAAAAGGCAATAGGGACTGAATGGCCTGGAGTATCCACTTTACTATTTTAATCTGCCTAATTGGGGCATATTTTTATTTAAAAAAATGATATTGTATCAAAGGACCCTGGGATATCTGCAGGGCATGTAAATAAAAGTGTAAAGGTGCAAAATATTTATAGAGCAAAGAGATAAAATGTAAGCGTCTATTAAATGGCTACATAAAGGACCCATATTTATTAATGTTATGATGATAAATCTGTGTATCAAGTTTGGTATTGTAAAAATACTTGAATTAGTCATCAGAAGACTTAGGTAGCTGACCCTGATCTGCCCCATTGTGAGGCTCAGTTAACAGCAAATGTTTATGTGGTATAGAGAAATGAACCTAGATTTTGGAGCCATTTGGAGCAGAATTTGAAATCTGTTCTACCACTGGCTGCCTAACGTTGGCCAAGTTGCATAAACTTTATGAACTTCAGTGTGGAGATAATGATATGTACATTAAAGATTTCATAATTGTTAGGAATCTTTAATTGACAAGTAACAAAATACTCAATGTATAAACTACATTAATTTAAAAAGAGGCAGGAAGAAAGGAGGAAAGAAAGGGGGGGAAAAAAAGGAGAGGAAAGAAGGAAGAATAGAAGGCCAATTTACTGGTTTATGGAACTGATATTGCATGTGTATGCTTGCTTTCCAAGCATGATTTGATCCAGTAGATTCAAATAATATTAAGCTTAGGCTCTATTTATCTACACTTCTTGACTTTGTTCAACTTTATCTTCTTCTAAATAAGTCCATAATGTGTTTTTCTCCACTTTAAAGGCACTTAGGTTTTGACTAAATCAGAGTATGATCTTGGGAGTGCTCAGTAGGCTAATGGCACTATTTTTGTGGGTCTTATTGAAGTAGAGGAGACACTATGGACTCAAAATTATAGTTTATTCCTGGTTTTAAAATGATGTTTTTCTGTGAAAATTGATGCCACTAATGTTATGGTTCTTTTATATTTTGCTTTATTAATCTACATGTATTCCAGTTCTGACTAAGTTAAGTATTTACCATTAAAAAAGTCAATCAAGAGAAATATATATTATTCTATGTAAGACTCATGTAAGGATACTATAGAAACTAAAAATGGTACTAAATAAGCATTTATTTAAAAGGAAAGGGTTTTGATAACTTCAGGAGTAAATTAAGCTTCTAAAATTCTTTAAATTATAATGAATATTTTAGGCATATCTATTTTAAACTAAATTTAGTGCATTCATGAAAATGCTTAGTAATGTCTTTTCCGGTGTGAGACCTACAATGCTGGTCAGCAAATGGTAGTTATTAGTCAGCAAAGCAATGCCAGAACTCCTGTGATGGTCATTTCAGTTTCTTACCTCTTTTCATTGCAAATTTAATTGCCCACATAAAGCTAAATGCTTTGAAATAATCTGAAAACCTTATCAAATAGTTTTATTAAAGAATCAAATATAAACTAGCAACTTTATGGAAGGTTGGAAATAGTTTTGCGTGGAAATCAACTTTAGTAATCTTTTTTTTTTGCGGTGTGTGGGCCTCTTACTGTTGTGGCCTCTCCCGTTGCGGAGCACAGGCTCTGGATGCGCAGGCTCAGCGGCCATGGCTCACGGGCCCAGCCGCTCCGCGGCATGTGGGATCTTCCCGGACCGGGGCATGAACCCGTGTCCCCTGGATCAGCAGGCAGACTCCCAACCACTGCGCCACCAGGGAAGCCCAACTTTAGTAATTTTTTAAAAGACAAAAATCATATTTTAGATTATCAATATAGAGATAAAAGCAATAAAGCCAAGTTTTATTTATTGCAGGGACTTATAAGATCCATCGTATTTATGTGAAAATGTATGTATATGTGAACAAGCAATTAATTTTGAAGCAGTGATGCAATGCACAAACTATGAGCTCGTGAATGGATGTTTATTTGCCTACTAGAAAACAATATAATATGTGAAAAATCAATAGAAGATGAACATTTATCAAGTGGATTTCTTTATATGGTGGAATGAGTGGGGATGATTGATTTTTCTTTTACATTTCCTCCTTGTACTACATATTTCTTAAACATTCACAAGGCGTTAAAAATACAATGCATCCTAAATGAGGTGTATTTGATGTCTGTTTTCAGATATTGATTTCCAATATTTAGTACTTTCCTATGATAATAGTCTTCCCAGGAAAAATGCAGAAAGAAGCAAAATTCATGTAATGTGTATAAAACATTTATGTTCTTAATACCACTTTGAAAGATAAATATTGGATTATCCAACCCAGTGCATATCCTTGAGATAGTTTACAGTTAAAACAGATTCCTTCCCTTTAGGTAGCCAGTGCGTGATTGTGTGTGCATTTTCTTCACCAAGAGGAACATTTTACGGGACCACTATTGGAATGTTATAATCAATTTAAATAAACAAATAACTTTTTTTTTTTTTTTTTTTTTTTAATGTCTACAGTTAGCTACCTCTGAAAGAAAACAGAGTAATTTAAACTTAATCTTTGGACAGAAAAATCTAAAGCAATACAAAAGGTTTTGAAATCAGTAATCATCATAAAAGGGGCAAAAATCCTCAAGGTGTTATTTAACATAAGAAATATATATCTGAAAGGGAAAAATACGTCAACACAAATTTTCACACAATACCTAAAGGTTCTTCTTCACCCTTTGTGAAAAGCATAGTTGTTGTCTGATGAATTTCACTGTCATTAACATTATTTCCATGATCACCAGAGCCATGTTCATCTATGTTTTGTTGCTTTTGTTTGTTTTCCTCGAAATTAGTATTCCTGTTAACACACTGTTCATTTCTGTGAACATGCGATTTAGTTTTAAAAGGTGGGACAAAGACTTTCGTTGGTTTGCCTGTAGTTATCGAGTGTCTCCTTTTTTCATTTCTTGGGGCAGGAACCTTACAAAGTGGCTGCCCTGAAACTGATAAACTGCTTGAAGACTTTTCCAAGGTCAGGTGTTCAGAAAAATGAGATTTAGATAGAAATTCTTGACCAGATGCAGTGAAATTTGGATTCTGCATTTCTCGCCTTTCCGTACTTGTGCTACAATGGGGAGAAAATATTTAAGCTTGATTATTTACCAGTAAGTGTACATATACATACATACATACATATATATATATATATATATATATATATAAATGTTTTGGAATATGTATTTTTTTTCGTAGACCCTCAACTACTACATGGCAATCCTATTCTGGTAACTGTTCTGCATTTCATCATGGTTGCCCTCCAAAACAATACCACACTCTCCAAGTCTGTAACTATCTCTCACACACTGACTCCCAGCCTTTGACTTTACCACCTACAAACATGAAAGAGAATCTGTCAAACCTGGATTCCCCCGTCTGTCTCTTCCAGGTCTATCACAGCTCCTCACTTACCTCCTTCACCAGACATCTGTCTACCCGTTCTCTTCTCATGGTAACCTCTTCACCTGTATTCTTGACCCCCATCTAGTATCCCAGTCTCCTTGGGAGCCCCACTCTTGCAATGATTATTCCATCTCCTTCCTTTCTCTTTCTACCATCTGTTACACCTTTTTCATTCAGAAAGCCTTGCCCACCCTTGACTTTTTTTTCAACCTTATCTCCCTTTCAAGCGGACACTGTTACATACCCCTCATGGCCAACCTTTCTCCATAGGTAATCTAAACTAGCTATTTTCAGTTCCTCACTTTCCATTCTCTGAACTCTTTTTCCCCACTATTCTATAGAAACTTTTCTCAATAAAGTTGCTAATTACCTCCCAATACCAAAATTAAAAAAAGCTTCATGTATAAACTCATTCTGCTTGACCTCTAACAGTTTTCACAACTTGTTCCTTTTTAAAATTCTCACCGTGAATATTTACACCACGATTGTCCCTCTTTTTCTTTCTTCTTTTTTTTAACTGTTTTTTTCCTCTTTCTCTTAAAAATCTTCCTGCCTCCAAAGTTGGATTTCTTCCCTAGACACTTCCCCTGGGTGGTATGAGTCATTTACATTGCTTAAATTACCATCTAACAATAAAAATATCAATCTGTATCTTTATGCCCGACATTCCCCAGGTGTTATTCCTATACTTTGAACTGCATCTAGTACCAGACATCCCTGTCTTGATGTTCCACACTCATCTCAAACTAAGCATGTCCAAAACTAAACGTGTGTTAGTTTCTGCTTTATAACAGAGTGAGTCAGTTATACATATATATATGTTCCCATATCTCTTCCCTCTTTGTCTCCCTCCCTCCCACCCTCCCTATCCCACCCCTCCAGACAGCCACAAAGAACCGAGCCGGTTTCCCTGTGCCATGCGGCTGCTTCCCACTGGCTATCTACCTTACGTTTGTTAGTATATATATGTCCATGTCTCTCTCTCGCCCTAACACACCTCACCCTTCCCCCTCCCCATATCCTCAAGTCTGTTCTCCAGTAGGTCTCTGTCTTTATTCCTGTTTTACCCCTAGGTTCTTCATAACATTTTTTTTTTCTTAAATTCCATATATATGTGTTAGCATACGGTATTTGTCCTTCTCTTTCTGACTTACTTCACTCTGTATGACAGACTCTAGATCTATCCACCTCATTACAAATAGCTCAATTTCGTTTCTTTTTATGGCTGAGTAATATTCCATTGTATATATGTGCCACATCTTCTTTATCCATTCATCCGACGACGGGCACTTAGGTTGTTTCCATCTCCGGGCTATTGTAAATAGAGCTGCAATGAACATTTTGGTACATGACTCTTTCTGAATTCTGGTTTCCTCAGGGTATATACCTAGTAGTGGGATTGCTGGGTCATATGGTAGTTCTATTTGTAGTTTTTTAAGGAACCTCCATACTGTTCTCCATAGTGGCTGAACCAATTCACATTCCCACCAGCAGTGCAAGAGTGTTCCCTTTTCTCCACACCCTCTCCAGCATTTATTGTTTCTAGATTTTTTGATGATGGCCATTCTGACTGGTGTGAGATGATATCTCATTGTAGTTTTGATTTGCATTTCTCTAATGATTAATGATGTTGAGCATTCTTTCATGTGTTTGTTGGCAGTCTGTATATCTTCTTTGGAGAAATGTCTATTTAGGTCTTCTGCCCATTTTTGGATTGGGTTGTTTATTTTTTTGTTATTGAGCTGCATGAGCTGCCTGTAAATTTTAGAGATTAATCCTTTGTCAGTTGATTCATTTGCAAATATTTTCTCCCATTCTGAGGGTTGTCTTTTGGTCTTGTTTATGGTTTCCTTTGCTGTGCAAAAGCTTTGAAGTTTCATTAGGTCCCATTTGTTTATTTTTGTTTTTATCTCCATTACTCTAGGAGATGGGTCAAGAAGGATCTTGCTGTGATTTATGTCATAGAGTGTTCTGCCTATGTTTTCCTCTAAGAGTTTGATAGTTTCTGGCCTTACATTTAGGTCTTTAATCCATTTTGAGCTTATTTTTGTGTATGGTGTTAGGGAGTGATCTAATCTCATACTTTTACATGTACCTGTCCAATTTTCCCAGCACCACTTATTGAAGAGGCTGTCCTTTCTCCACTGTATATTCCTGCCACCTTTATCAAAGATAAGGTGACCATATGTGCATGGGTTTATCTCTGGGCTTTCTATCCTATTCCATTGATCTATCTTTCTGTTTTTGTGCCAGTACCATACTGTCTTGATTACTGTAGCTTTGTAGTATAGTCTGAAGTCAGGCAGCCTGATTCCTCCAGCTCCATTTTTTGTTCTCAAGATTGCTTTGGCTATTCGGGGTCTTTTGTGTTTCCATACAAATTGTGAAATTTTTTGTTCTAGTTCTGTGAAAAATGCCAGTGGTAGTTTGATAGGGATTGCATTGAATCTGTAGATTGCTTTGGGTAGTAGAGTCATTTTCACAATGTTGATTCTTCCAATCCAAGAACATGGTATATCTCTCCATCTGTTTGTATCATCTTTAATTTCTTTCATCAGTGTCTTATAGTTTTCTGCATACAGGTCTTTTGTCTCCTTAGGTAGGTTTATTCCTAGGTATTTTATTCTTTTTGTTGCACTGGTAAATGGGAGTGTTTCCTTTATTTTTCTTTCAGATTTTTTATCATTAGTGTATAGGAATGCAAGAGATTTCTGTGCATTAATTTTGTATCCTGCTACTTTACCAAATTCATTGATTAGCTCTAGTAGTTTTCTGGTAGCATCTTTAGGATTCTCTATGTATAGTATCATGTCATCTGCAAACAGTGACAGCTTTACTTCTTCTTTTCCGTTTTGGGTTCCCTTTATTTCTTTTTCTTCCTTGATTTTTATGGCTATAACTTACAAAGCTATGTTGAATAATAGCGATGACAGTGGGCATCCTTGTCTTGCTCCTGATTGTAGAGAAAATGTTTTCAGTTTTTCACCATTGAGAACGATGTTGGTTGTGGGTTAGTCATATATGACCTTTATTATGTTGAGGTAAATTTCCTCTATGCCTACTTTCTGGAGACTTTTTATCATAACTGGGTGCTGAATTTTGTTGAAGGCTTTTTCTGCATCTATTGAGCTGATCATATAGTTTTTATCCTTCAATTTGTTAATATGGTGTATCACATTGATTGATTTGCATATATTGAAGATCCTTTTATTCCTGGGATAAACCCCACTTGATCATGGTGTATCATCCTTTTAATGTGCTCTTGGATTGTGTTGGCTAGTATTTTGTCGAGGCTTTTTGCATCTATGGTCATCAGTGATATTGGTCTGTAGTTTTCTTTTTTTGAGACATCTTTGTCTGGTTTTGGTATCAGGGTGATGGTGGCCTTATAGAATAAGTTTGGGAGTGTTCCTCCCTCTGCTATAGTTTGGAAGATTTTGAGAAGGATAGGAGTTAGCTCTTCTCTAAATGTTGGATAGAATTCAGCTGTGAAGCCAACTGGTCCTGGGCTTTTGTTTGTTGGAAGATTTTTAATCACAGTCTCAATTTCAGGGCTTGTGTTTGGTCTGTTTATATTTTCTATTTCTTCCTGGTTCAGTCACAGAAGATTGTGCTTTTCTATGAATTTGTCCATTTCTTCCAGGTTGTCCATTTTATTAGCATATAGTTGCTTGTAGTAATCCCTCATGATACTTTGTATTTCTGCAGTGTCAGTTATTTCTCCTTTCTCATTTCTAATCCTGTTGATTTGAGTTTTCTTCATTTTATTTTGATCAGTCTGGCTAGGGGTTTATAATTTTGTTTAGCTTTTCAAAGACCCAGCTTTTGTTTTATTGAACTTTGCTATTGTTTCTTTCATTTCTTTTTCATTGATATCTGATCTCATCTTTATGATTTCTTTCCTTCTGCTCACTTTGGGGTTTTTCTGTTTTGTTTGCTTTAATTGCCTTAGGTGTAAGGTTAGGTTGTTTACTCGATATTTTTCTTGTTTATTGAGGTGGGATTGTATTGCTATAAACTACCCTCTTAGAACTGCTTTTGCTGCATCCCATAGGTTTTTGGTCATCATGTTTTCATTGTCATTTGTTTCTATGTATTTTTTTTATTTCTTAAATGATCTCTTGGTCATTTAGTAGCATATTGTTTAGCCTCCATCTGTTTGTATTCTTTACAGTTTTTTTTTCCTGTAATTGATAGCTAGTCTTATAGCGTTGTGGTCAGAAAAGATACTCGATATGATTTCAATTTTCTTAAATTTATCAAGGCTTGATTTGTGACTCAAGGTATCATTTATCCTGGAGAATGTTCCATAAGCACTTGAGAAGAAAGTGTATTCTGTTGTTTTGGATAGAATGTCCTATAAATACAAATTAAGTCTATCTTGTTTAACCTTTCATTTAAAGCTTGTGTTTCCTTATTTATTTTCATTTTGGATGATCTGTCCATTGGTGAAAGTGGGGTGTTTAAGTCCCCTACTATGATTGTGTTACTGTCGATTTCCCCTTTTATGGCTGCTAGTTTTTGCCTTATGTACTGAGGTGCTCCAATGTTGGGTGCATAAATATTTACAATTGTTATATCTTCTTCTTGGATCGATCCCTTGATTATTATGTAGTGTCCTTCTTTGTCTCTTGTAATAGTCTTTATTTTAAAGTCTATTTTGTCTGATATGAGAATTGCTACTCCAGCTTTCTTTTGATTTCCATTTGCATGGAATATCTTTTTCCATCCCCTCACTTTCAGTCTGTATGTGTCCCTAGGTCTGAAGTGGGTCTCTTGTGTCTGACAGCACACGTATGGGTCTTGTTTTTGTATCCATTCAGCGAGTCTGTGTCTTTTGGTTGGAGCATTTAATCCATTCACATTTAAGGTAATTATTGATATGTATGTTCCTATTGCCATTTTCTTATTGTTTTCGGGGTTTTTTTTGTAGGTTTTCCTTCTCTTGTGTTTCCTGCCTAGAGAAGTTCCTTTAGTATTTGTTGTAAAGCTGGTTTGGTGGTGCTGAATTCTCTTAGTTTTTGCTTGTCTGTAAAGGTTTTAATTTCTCCGTTGAATTTGAATGAGATCCTTGCTGGGTAGAGTAATCTTGTTTGTAGTTTTTTCCCTTTCATCACTTTAAATATGTCCTGCCACTCCTTTCTGGCTTGCAGAATTTCTGCTGAAACATCAGCTGTTAACCTTATGGAGAGTCCTTTGTATGTTAATTGTTGCTTTTCCCTTGCTGCTTTTAATATTTTTCTTTGTACTTAATTTTTGATAGTTTGATTAATATGTGTCTTGGCATGTTCCTTCTTGGTTTTATCCTGTAAGGTACTCTCTGTGCTTCCTGGACGTGGTTGACTGATTCCTTTCCATTTTAGGGAACTTTTCAACTATAATCTCTTCAAATATTTTCTCAGACCCTTTTTTTTTTCTCTTCTTCCTCTGGGACCCCTATAATTTGAAGGTTGGTGTGTTCAAAGTTGTCCCAGCGGTCTCTGAGACTGTCCTCAATTCTTTTTTCTTTATTCTGCTCTGCGGTAGTTTTTTCCACTATTTTATCTTCCAGGTCACTTATCTGGTCTTCTGCCTCAGTTATTCTGCTATTGATTCCTTCTAGAGAATTTAAAATTTCATTGATTGTGTTGTTCATCATTGTTTATTGCTCTTTAGTTCTTCTATATCCTTCTTAAATGTTTCTTGTATTTTCTGCATTCTATTTCCAAGATTTCGGATTATCTTTACTATCATTAATCTGAATTCCTTATCAGGCAGACTGTGTATTTCCTCTTCATTTGTTTCTTCTGGTGGATTTTTACCTGGATCCTTCATCTGCTGCGTATTTCTCTGTGTTATCATTTTGCTTAACTTACTGGGTTTGGGGTCTCCTTTCTGCAGGCTCCCGGTTCATAGTTCCTGTTGTTTTTGGTGTCTGCCCCCAGTGGGTAAGGTTGGTTCAGTGGTTTGTGTAGGCTTCATGGTGGAGGGGACTGGTGCCTGTGTGCCTGTGTTCTGATGGGTGGGCCTGGATCTTTTCTTTCTTGTGGGCATGGCTGTGTCTGGTGGTGTATTTTGGGGTGTCTGTGAGCTTAGTATGATTTTAGGCAGCCTCTCTGCTAATGGGTGTAGTTGTGTTCCTGTCTTGCTAGTTGGTTGGCATGGGGCATCCAGCACTGGAGTTTGCTTCCCATTGGGTGGAACTGGGTCTTAGGGTTGAGACAGAGATCTCTGGGAGAGCTCTCGCTGATTAATATTATGTATGGCTGGGAGGTCTCTGTTCGTTCAATATACTGAACTTGGCTCTTTCTCCTCAGAGGCTCAGGCCTGACACCAGGCCAGAGCTCTAAGACTTTGTCAGCCGCACGGCTCAGAAGAAAAGGGAGAAAAAAGAACAAAAATAATAGTAATAAAAATTAAATTAAAAAAAAATATATATATTTTTTTGCGGTACTTGGGCCTCTCACTGTTGTGGCCTCTCCCACTGCAGAGCACAGGCTGCAGATGTGCAGGCTCAGCGGCTATGGCTCACGGGCCCAGCCGCTCCATGGCATGTGGGATCTTCCCAGACCGGGGCACGAACCCATGTCCCCTGCAGCAGCAGGTGGACTCTCAACCACTGCACCACCAGGGAAGCCCCAAAATAAAATAATTTTAAAAATTATTAAAGTAAAAATATTAAAAAGTAATTTAAAAAAAGAATAGAGCAACCAAATCAATAAAGAAATCCACTAATGATAATAAGCACTAAAAACTATACTAAGACAAACATAAAAATCAGAAACAAGTCAGTTGCGGACAGTTAACCCCAAGTCTACAGTTGCTTCCAAAGTCCACCGCCTCAATTTTGGGTTGTTTCATTGTCTATTCAGGTATTCCACAGATGCATCATACCTGAAGTTGATTGTGGGGATTTACTCCACTGCTCCTGAGGCTGCTGGGAGAGATTTCCCTTTCTCTTCTTTATTCGCACAGCTCCAGGGGTTCAGCTTTGGTTTTGGCCCCACCTCTGCATGTAGGTCACCCTAAGGTCTCTGATCCTACCCAGAAAGGATAGGGTTAAAGCAGCGGCTGATTAGGGGGTTCTGCCTCACGCATGCCAGGTGGGAGGGAGTGGTACGGTAGTTATAATTGGAATGCAGGGTGAGCCTGCTGCAGCAGAGGCCTACATGACTTTGCAACAGCCTCAGGCACACCGTGTGTTCTCCTGGGTAATTTATTTATTTTTTTAAATGTCTTTATTGGAGTATAATTGCTTTACAATGGTGTGTTAGTTTCTGCTTTATAACAAAGTGAATTAGTTATACATATGCATATGTTCCCATATCTCTTCCCTCTTGCATCTCCCTCCCTCCCTCCCTCCCTATCCCACCCCTCTAGGTGGTCACAAAGCACCAAGCTGATCTCCCTGTGCCATGCAGCTGCTTCCCACTAGCTATATATTTTACGTTTGGTAGTGTATATATGTGATGCCACTCTCTCACTTTATTACAGCTTACCCTTCCCCCTCCCCATATCCTCAAGTCCATTCTCTAGTAGGTCTGTGTCTTTATTCCCATCTTACCCCTAGGTTCTTCATGACCTTTTTTTTTTTCCTTAGATTCCATATATATGTGTTAGCATACGGTATTTGTTTTTCTTTTTCTGACTTACTTCACTCTGTATGACAGACTCTAGGTCCATCCACCTCACTACAAATAACTCAATTTCGTTTCTTTTTATGGCTGGGTAATATTCCATTGTATATATGTGCCACATCCTCTTTATCCATTCATCCGATGATGGACACTTAGGTTGCTTCCACCTCCTGGCTATTGTAAATAGAGCTGCAATGAACATTTTGGTACATGACTCTTTTTGAATTATGGTTTTCTCAGGGTATATGCCCAGTAGTGGGATTGCTGGGTCGTATGGTAGTTCTATTTGTAGTTTTTTAAGGAACCTCCATACTGTTTTCCATAGTGGCTGTGTCAATTTACATTCCCACCAGCAGTGCAAGAGTGTTGCCTTTTCTCCACACCCTCTCCAGCATTTATTGTTTCTAGATTTTTTGATGATGGTCATTCTGACTGGTGTGAGATGGTATCTCATTGTAGTTTTGATTTGCATTTCTCTAATGATTAATGATGTTGAGCATTCTTTCGTGTGTTTGTTGGCAATCTGTATAACTTCTGTGGAGAAATGTCTATTTAGGTCTTCTGCCCATTTTTGCATTGGGTTGTTTTTTTTGTTATTGAGCCACATGAGCTGCTTGTAAATTTTTGGAGATTAATCCTTTGTCAGTTGCTTCATTTGCAAATATTTTCTCCCATTCTCAGGGTTGTCTTTTGGTCTTGTTTATGGTTTCCTTTGCTGTGCAAAAGCTTTTAAATTTCATTAGGTCCCATTTGTTTATTTTTGTTTTTATTTCCATTTCTCTAGGAGGTGGGTCAAAAAGAATCTTGCTGTGATTGTTGTCATAGAATGTTCTGCCTATGTTTTCCTCTAAGTGTTTGATCGTTTCTGGCCTTACATTTAGGTCTTTAATCGATTTTGAGCTTATTTTTGTGTATGGTTTTAGGGAGTGTTCTAATCTCATACTTTTACATGTACCTGTCCAGTTTTCCCGGCACCACTTATTGAAGAGGCTGTCTTTTCTCCACTGTATATTCTTGCCTCCTTTATCAAAGATAAGATGACCATATGACACCATATGTGTGTGGGTTTACCTCTGGGCTTTCTATCCTGGTCCATTGATCTATCTTTCTGTTTTTGTGCCAGTACCATACTGTCTTGATTACTGTAGCTTTGTAGTATAGTCTGAAGTCAGGGAGCCTGATTCCTCCAGCTCCATTTTTCATTCTTAAGATGTTCTTGGATTGGAAGAATTAACATTGTGAAAATGAATCTACTACCCAAAGCAATCTACAGATTCAATGCAATCCCTATCAAACTACCACTGGCATTTTTCACAGAACTAGAACAAAACATTTCACAATTTGTACGGAAACTCCTGGGTAATTTGTCCCTGGATCATGGGACCCTGGCAGTTGCATGCTGCACAGTGTTCTGGGAGTGGAGGTATGGATAGTGACCTGTGCTTGCACACAGGATTCTTCGTGGCTGTAGCAGCAGTGTTAGCATTTCACACCCATCTCTGGTGTCCGAGCTGATAGCTGCATCTCGTGCCCGTCTCTGGAGCTTGTTAGGCAGTGCTTTGTCTTCTGTGGGCAGACAGGGAATGAGTCCCCTCTCATCCTGTACCCCGAAACAATGGTCTCTTGCCTCTTAGGCAGGTCCAGACTTTTTCCTGGACTCCCTCCTGGCTAGCTGAGGTGCACCAGCCCCCTTCAGGCTGTGTTCATGCAGCCAGCCCCAGTCCTCTCCCTGGGATCTGACCTCTGAAGCCCAAGCTTCAACTCCCAACCCCCACCTGCCCTGGTAGGTGAGCACACAAGCCTCTTAGGCTGGTGCTTGCTGGTTGGCATTGCTTCTCTGTGCGGGAATCTCTCCGCTTTGCCCTCTGCACCCCTTTTGCTGTGCTCTCCTCTGTGACTCTGAAACGTCTTCCCTGCTCACTCCCCATCTCCGCCAGTGATGGGGCTTCCTATTGTGTGGAGACTTTTCCTCCTTCACAGCTCCCTCCTAGAGGTGCAGGTCCCATCTCTATTCTTTTGTCTCTATTGTTTCTTTTTTCTTTTGCCCTACCCAGGTATGTGGGTATTTTCTCGCCTTTTTGGAAGTCTGAGGCCTTCTGCCAGTATTCAGTAGGTGTTCTGTAGGCCTTGTTCCACATGTAGCTGTATTTTTGATGTATTTGTGGGGAGGAAGGTGATCTCCACGTCTTATTCCTCCACCATCTTGAAGGTCCCCCAGTTGAGTCAATCTTGTTAGGAGTCGATCTGGCTTTGGGTTTTATTGTTTCTATGTTTAATTTTCCTGTACCACATATTTGAAATTCCCCTAGAATCAGCATATTAGCTAGTTTGCTGGAGAGTTTTTTCCCAATGTCTCAAGACATTTTCCTGAAAGTCCCCATAGGAAGAAAAATTTTTCCCTTTCTTTC
>NW_006771578.1:296175-336692 GCF_000442215.2 Lipotes vexillifer | reverse complement strand
CTTTCCCTATGAGCAATTTATTCTCACCTGTGCCCTGAGGGAGATAGAGTTTTCTGTCCTTTGTCCAGAGGCTTAAGCCTTTTGTGCAGTATAAGCGATAGGGGAGAAAGATCCATGTGAGGATTTTGTGCCTTTTCTGTAGTGGCTGCTATTCCCCTGCTCCAAGCCTGCAGTACCAGGAAGTTTTCTCTGGTCTTTCCCTTCGCCAATCCTCCTGACAAATAGTTAGGTCTTTGGAGAAGAACTTATAAGGGGCTGTGGATTCCCTTTTATTTGCAGTTTCTAAGTGTATTATGGTCTCAAGCTACCGCACATGGCCATTAGCAATTTGTTAAGAATCTTAGCTAAATTATTTTTATCAGTTTGTATGGTATCATCAAGTGTCCTCCACAGGTAAGTAAGTTTTCAAGTTCCTTTCTTCTTGTCTTTCCTTTGGTTTCAAATTAATGATTGCCCTGTGACCTCAGCTCTTTGATTACTTATGTTTTATTGTAGAAAGAAAAAAAGGATATCTTGAGAAAGGGCAGAGGTGATGGAATAGTCTGAGAGGGAGATTATACTGAGGGTTCAGTAATTAAGATGGAGCTAAGGTGGTAAAAAGCAAGACGAAAATGTCCTGCCCCTGACTTTTCAGTCAAGTAGAAGCAAATATATGACTATGGTAAATCATTGTAAAAAGAAGATTGAGATTTAGAAAAAAAATTAAAACTCCTTAACCCATTCCTATAGACCAGTTAATACCACTCAATATCAGGAACTTTAAGGAAAAAAAGGAAAACTAAGAGGGAGGTTTTGTTAGGTGACAGAAGCAATATGATGAAATTATGAAACAGATGTATATGGTGAATGTGAGCATGACATCAAAATGGGAAGATGAAGATGAAGTTTGACACTTCACCCTCCACTTTTTACTCACATGTAATCCCAGGGAAGGATGTCTTCAAGGTTCCACCCAGGATGGTGGTGGTTAATGATGAATATGATAATTGCTGCTACTAGACCTTGATTTGGTTGTACTGTGTCCCCACAGAAGCCCTCTGGCAGCATCTCCTCCCAATATCAATCCAGTAATCATCTTAACAGCATCCCCCTTCATTCCACACTATGTTTCTGTGGACCTGAAGGTTTTTCTCCATGATTATTCCATCAGAAGCAGCAACTTACAGAGCAGTGCTCTGTATTAACTTCCAAGTGGTATTTTGCTTGATTGTTGAAGGGAAGGTGAGATAAGATTTAATTAATCCAGTAAATTAAAATCTCATTAAAATACAATAAATGGGGTCCAAAAATTCAATCACATAAATTTAAAGCCACACTATCGAGAATTTTAATGACAAACGATATATTTTAGTCATTTTTTTTTCATAAAAGATAAAAAATTCAATAAAGCAAATGTTATACTGCATACAAGTGAATGAACTCTGAACTGAAAAAGTTCTAAAGGATCAGGAGTCATTCACCTCCTAACAGAATCTCTCTCTACCACGAGGGAGAAACTTTAACTTATTTATCTTCTCTTGAGATGTTGAACTGGAATAAGGGAGCCAAGTGTCAATCATTATATGCCATTTTGTGTTCTCCTAGCATTTTAGTGTAAGCATCAAATTAATTTTATATCCCAAACCTTGGGCATCTGTATAAAATTATCTCCAATTTATTTTCTTAGAACAATACTCTAAAATGGAACAAACGCTAGGTTTCACTTTCTTTTTTTCTGAGGAAATGTAATGACAATATGCAATAGGAAACCCCTCAGACATTGCTGAAGAAGTGTACTGATAAAGCATAAGCTGCAAATATCAGTAAAAGAAAGTAAAGAATGTCTTGTGCTGTTAATATTGGATTTGTAATTTGAGTGCATTGATATTTTCTCTTAAATAAAAGTACTTAAAGACCCTCATCAGTTATTGTTTACAGTGTTAGAACTAGTTTTAGTTGTCCTGCAGGATTTAAAAATACAGTAACTGTGTTTTTATAAAGGTTATCTAAATACATGTCTGAAACCCTGTTCAGTGATAAGACAGAATATTTTAAAATCAAGATTATCTTGAAAAGCACAAGATGTATGTTTAATAGATGCTTCTGCAACCTAGAGGAAGTGCCAAGTATACTTTGGTAGTTGATACTTGTATTCTATATGGGAAGAGTGAAAACAAATCAGAGATCCAGGTAAACTCGATTTAGCAATGAAGGAATTCTTTCTCTCTTTCACTCTTACACATACACACAGCCTTACATATTTACATAAAGACCACATAGATAGCTCCAAAATCAAATCAGAAAGCTAGAAATGTGAGAATGTATTCTTTTTTGATAGCTTCAAATTCATGAATTGACGGTGATTATTATTTGTTTTGTTACTAATATGAAGTTACTATGTTGTCTGATGGCTTTCCGAAGATTCAAACCAGAAGACTAAATTGACTTCAATTTCTATTTTTCAAAATACTTGGTTTTCAAAGAAGTTTTGAACAAACAAAAGACTTACCTTGTACTGAAGTAAGAAAACCACTTATCATAAAGATGTCAACTTTCTCTAAAATTTTGTAAAACTAAAGACATATTAATAAAATATTAATTTTTTATAACTAGATAATTTTATCTGAAAGAATTTATGGAAAATCAACAATCAAGAATAGCAAGGAGAACTTGGAAAAAGAAGAGACATGAATGGAGATTACAATCACTAAGTATTAAATAATTATGAAACAGTAATTAATCAATATCCTCCTAGCACATGAATAGGCATATAGGCCAAGCAAATAGAATAAAAGATCTTGAAATAAGACCAAATACAAATGCAACTTATTAAGTGTTACAGACAACATCTCAAACATGTAGGCAAAAATAGACTATTTATAGAATAATGATGAGGCAATGGATCAACATCTAAAAACATAAATAAATTTAGATATACAAACCTTATAACTTATACTAAGATAAATTTTAAGTAGGTGAAAATGTACATTTGGTACATTGTTTAATAAAAGTTAGGTAATAGATGAATTTCTATATAAAGTTTGAATAGGGAAGACTTTTCTAATTATGACTCAAAACCTTAAAGCCTTTGAAGAAAGATTAATCAACTCAATTATATAAGCATCAACACTCTGTACATGCAAAAATTAATGCAAATAAAAAGAAAATATCATGAGAAAAATAAAAAGAAAATTATATATTTATAATGAAGAACTAATCTCCTTAGTGTACAAAGAACTTCTAGAGGGTGATGCATTAGTTAGCTTGGGCTGCCCCTTACTGACAATCCTATTCCTGGCTCGCCCAAATTTATGTACTTCTCATATGTGAAATACATCCATTCCTTGCCAACAGCCCCAAAAGCCTTAACTCATCATAGCACCAATTCTAAAGTCTAAAGTTCAAAGTCTCATCTAAATATCATCTAAATCAGACATGGGTGAGGTTCAAGGTACAATTCATCCTGAGACAAAAATTCCTCTCCCGCTGTAAACCTGTGAAAGCAGACAGGTCACATGCTGCTGAAATACAATGGTGAGACAGGTATACAAGAGATATTCTCATTCCAAAAGGAAGAAGTAGGAAAGAAGGAAGGTTTGATGGATCCCAAGCAAGTCCAAAACAGCAAGGCAAATTGTATTAGATCTTAAGGCTCAAGAATAATCCTCACTGGTTTTATGCTCTGCCTTCTGGACCCAATGGGTCAGTGTTCCTGCCTCTGCAGCTTTGGGGTCTTTCCCCAAGGCTCCAGACAGCCACCTCAGGCCTATTGAAACAAAGGTGGTGATGAATTGAGAGATTGGGATTGACATATATACACTAATATGTATAAAATGGATAACTAATGAGAACCTGCTGTATAAAAAAATAAATAAAAAAAAATTCAAAAAAAGAAAAACGAAACAGAGGTGATACCCACTTACCCTTTGAAACTGAGGCAGCCCTGATGATCTCTGAGTTGCCTTTGGGTTCATTCTACTCTTGTCTTTAAAAATAGTGCATGTCTGCAGTTTAACAGCTTTATCATCAGATCCTGTAGGATCTAAGAAGTCTAACAGCCTTCCTTCATTTTTGTCCCATCTCTATCTCCTTCACATCAAACTGGCAGTGTTTCTGCCAGTTTGTTTGTTTTTGTAATATTAACAAGCTGAGAATTTTCAAAATCTTTAAGTTCTGGTTCCATCTTGCTTAACAATTCCTTCTTCAATTTCTATCTCTTTTCTCAAAATTTATCATAAACAGTCAGGAGGAACCAAGCCTCTTTCTCACCACTCTCTTTAGAAAGCTCCTCAGTTAAATATCCATTTTCACCATTCACAAGTTCTACCTTCCACAAAACACTGAAACATAAACACAATTAAGCCAAGTTCTTTGCCACTTTATAACAAGGATTGCCTTTTTCTCTAGTTTCCAATGACATGTTCCTTATTTCTGTCTGAGACCAAACCAGAATGGCCTTTAACATCCATATTTCTACCAACATTCTAGTCATGGTTACATATATATTCTCTAAGAAAATGGCAGCTTTCTCTCCAGCTCTCCTCTTTTCCTGAACCCTCACCAGAATTTCCTTTAACAGTCATATTTCTAGCATGCACCACAAAACTCTTCTAGCCTCTCCCAACACCCAGTTCCAAAAATGTTTCCAAAATTTTAGGTATTTATTACAGCAGTACCCCACTTCTCAGTACCACAATTTGCATTATTAAGCTCCAGCTGCCATAACAAAATATCATAGACCTATGGCTTAAACAACAGAGATTCATTTTTTCACAGTTCTGGAAGCTGGGGTGTCCAAAACCAAGATCCAGTAGGGTTCAATTTCTGGTAAAACTTCTCTTCCTGGCTTGCAGATGGCCACTTTCCCTGTGTACTCATATGGCCTTTCTTGGTGCACACATGTGGAGAGAGAGAAAGCTCTCTCCTGTCTCTCTTATAAGGACACTAATTCCATCATGAGGGCCCCACTCTCATGACTTCATCTAACTCTAATTACCTCCCAAAGGCCTATCTCAAAATACTAAAACACTGGGGTTTAAGGTTTTAACATATGAATTTTGGAGGGACACAAACATTTAGTCCATAACAAGTGGTAAGGCAAAGACCAGTAACACACTAGAAAAACTGGACAAAGTTTATGCATACATAGTTCTCAGAAAAGAAAATATAAATGACTCTAACAGATATGAAAAAATGAGCCACTACATTTGTAATCAGGAAAGTATACCTATTCACTATCTTCCACCTTGATGGCTGGCCAAACGTAAAAGTTTAATAATACCTTCTGTTCATGAGGTTGATAGGAAACAGGAACTTTCATATTACTGGGGGAACTGTAAATTGTTACAATCCCTCCACAGAGAAATTTGGTATAGTCTAGCAAAATAAAGATACATATATCCAGATATTTATCCTACAAGTAAAATTGCATGCCTGACGAAATATATAACACAATTGTATGTAATAGCAAAAGACTAGAAGCATCCTTAATACCCAGCAATCAGGAACTGCTTAAACAATTGAGGGAGCATCCTTTAATGGAATGCTTTACAGCTGTCAAAACAACGAGGCAGCTCTCTATGTACTGATATAAAAAAACTTCTGAGATATATGACTAGTAAAAAAAAGTTGCAGTACAGTGTATATAAAAATTGCAGTACAGTGTATACCTGTGCTTAAAGACAAAGGAACCACAGATAAGAATATGGTGATTCTTATGCCTCCAGTAAATGGTTGGTGTTAGAAATGGGTGAATAAGGAACAGAGATGAGAGGAAAACATTTGACTGTGTACTCTTTATGTATTTTATTTTTGTTCTTGACTATTTGAGTGAATAAGCTATTCAAAATTAGATTAAAAATCACTTTAAAAATGTTTTTGATTTTGTAGAAAGGCAGAATCTAGAAAAGAGTCTAGTTATGAAATACTGAAAATGTTATAAACCCTACAATTAACGAATCAAAATGCAATTGATGAGATTTGTAAGGTCACTGAACTAAATTTTTTAGCATAATGTGTTATATAAAATATAATTCCATGTGTAAAATTAAAATTTACAATTACTATGAAATGGATTGCTATGTGAGGTAAGAAGGCCTGGAAGGATCAAAACATGCAGTTTTCTTTGAATGATCCCCTTAAGAAGAAAATATCATATAAATGAGGGAAATAAAAATAAGAGAGTTGTTAAGGACTAAAAGTAAAACGTTTAGCTTGTGTCACCATGAGAAAAAGAGGCAAAGGACTACAAAGAGCTAAATGAAGATAAAAGCTCAAGAAAGAAGGATCAAAGGCCCCAGACAACCATGGAGCAGAGGCTGCCATCATGACATGAAACTGTAGTTCTTAGGCCACTGAGATTTGGTATCCCTCTCCCAACAGTTTTCCTGTTAGGATGAAAACAGTGACTTAGCACGTGTATGCCTTCTCTTTTAAATGTAATAATTAAATTCACTATCAAATAGGAAGCTTGATAACTTTTAAGCCAGTCCCAATGAAATAGATGGACAAGACTATTTTTATAATACATTCTATCTCTTCTTTAGGGAATGAAATTTTTTCATTACTTCCTTTATACTTCCGTCAGAACTTACCATATGTCAAAACACATATCTGGTATACAAATTTTATTTGTTTATTAAAATCAGTTGATACTATTGAGTTATACGGGATCATACGCCAAGTAAATATTAACACTATGTTTTCCTAATGAAGACACAATTTTTAAAAATAATACACTTATATCGGCAGAGTTTTTTTAGATATATTTTTGGCACATATAACATATAGTATGAAGTCTCATACTAAACTTCTCAAATTGATTTTAGCTCTCAGAGGCCCCTCTATGGTGTGATCTTGTGCAGAGCACACCCTGATCAACCTTGTATGTACACAACCATAAATGATATGGACAACTTGGAAGTGCAGAGAGGTGACACAGCTAGGGAGAAGCAGAAGAGGGGATGAGAAATTGGAATAGAAAATTATGTATTCATAAAGTCGTTTCATTAGTTAAAGCTTGGTGATAACAAAGGCAGTATTAGCATCCTTTATGACATATAGCAAAAGTTAAGATGGTCCATGGTACTTGATTAATATTCAGCTAGACTTTTCGAGAACACTCTTTGGGGACTCTGAGGAGTAAGTTAGAGGCTGGTGATGCATTGGCTCTTTCATGACCTTAGAGTTTTCATTTCTCGAAGTGTGTAGTATTAGAAACTCAATGTACCTAACTTGCTCCCAGGGAATCATTGATGATCAGAGAGACTTGGCTTCCCACGCAGCGGTGATGAGGCAGCAGAACTGAGAATGTCAAACTGTGGTGATGTGTACTACGGGGAACAATAAGGATCAAATTTGTGATTCCCCCTGCATTTGCTCAGGAATCTCCTTGTGTGCTTGGAGCTGCTGTTAGCATCTTTGAAGCCATGCATTTTGTGGAAATATCATTTTCTTCCCTTACTGACTCACTGTATTGAGAGTTTGTTGGTATGTGTTACCCAGTGTAGTGAGACACTATAACCTGAACTACTTTTTCTCTTTCCTCCTATGGAAAGAAATCAGATAGTTTAATTTATTCGTATGCAGTTTGAGTCAAATTCTCTTTGTATTTTTTTTGGTGGAATAATAGCTATCAGAAACACTCCCTTGGCAGCCATGAACACTATAATAAGCAAGGTCTCAAAGAATGATTTCATATTATGCTCTAAATGTGCACAAAAATAATTTTGGAAAGCTATATTATTTACTTAATAGTCCATTCTTAGGCAGTTTGAAAATACAGAATGAATAGCTAATGCCATCAACCATTGAAACATTTTGATAGAGCTAGGCTGATCATAAACTTGATATATTAGGATATGCAGTTGCATTTTCAATATAATACATCTAAAATATTAATAAAGATGTAGATACAAAATGGCATCAAAGCATTAAGATGGGCAGCATTGAATTCTGTATGATTATATGCCTGCTTTCTTTTGATAATATATCTTAATCAACTTTATGACCTACAGAAAGTATTAGAAAAAGATGGATATATTCAAAACCCAGAGACATTAGCCATGTATGTTTTTGAATCAGAAAAGAAAAATGTGTTCTGTTTTATTTTGATAAGCATTGTACTTCGTGGCCAAGAAATTACACAGGCTGTACTGGAAGGTAGACAAATGCTTAATGATAATTGAATTGAGCTGTTACATTGTTGATGCATTTATATTTAGATATAATTCATGGTTTCCAGGAAAATTGTTTAATGAAATAAGAACACTACTGAATATTTACAATCTGCTCTAGGAAAAAAATCTAGAACAATTTAAACTTTACATTTAAGCTTTTATAAAAGCAGAGAAACTAACCTTGAAAATTGCTTAAACTTTTCTGGTTTCTTTTTATTGTTAATTATTACTGATTCTGAATTCATCAATGATGCATTCATTATCTAAAGTTACTAACAATATAGAAGAAGGTATTAGTAATAAATAAAAATCACCCATTCTCTTAATTATGAAAGTTTGCTTCAGATATCTCATTTAAAGTAGCTTCTAGCTGACAGCTCCCAGTGTGGCTTCTCCTAATTTCCCACTAAAGAACTCATGAAGAAAATATCCAAGATAAAAACTTATAGCACAACACTCGGAGTGATAGACAATGTCTTTTAAGAATCTGGGAGTAATTTTCATGATGAGTAGTTGACAGTTAATTTTTTAAAAAATCATAGTCCACTGACTGTCTCATGAATCAGAGAAGCCCTGCCAGTCTGGAAGATCAATAAACTGATAGGCAGGGGAATGCATAAAAGGACACAGATTAATTGGAAGTGCAGTGGTACTTTATGTAACAATATATAGGGATGGTATATTGGTTCATCCTTCACTGTATATCTACTGATGCTGAGTTAATAGATAAAAGGAAGGCACTTCCTTTCTATTTTATTTTAAGGATTTCCTAACTCTCTGCATCCTTATAGAGAATGCAGTTCATGGAAGAAGGGTGGTATAATGGGTTGAATGGAGGACCCTCAAAGTACAGGTCGTACTCTCCAGAACCTGTAAATGTTACCTTTTTTAGAAAAAAAAAAAAAAAAGTTCTTTGAAAATGTAATTAAATGAAGGATCTTAAGATAAAATCATCCTGGATTATCCAGGTGTGCCTTAAATCCAATGACAAGAGTCCTTATACAAGAAAGAAAAGGAAAAGTCACATAGAAAAGGCAGTGCAAAGACAGACAGAGAGTGTAGTAGTGGGACTGCAAGCCAAGGAAGCCAAAGAATGCCAACAGTCACCAGAAGCTGGAAGAGGAGAGGAAGGGATCTCCCCTAGAGTGCCCAGAGGGAATGAAGCCCTGCTGACACCTTGATTTTGGAATTCTGGATGTCAGAACTGTGAGAGAATAAATTTCTGTTGTCTTAAGCCTCCAAGTTTGTGGTGGTTCGTTCCAAGAGCCCCTAATAGAGGTGGGGATAAGGAGGTGAGGACAAAGAGTGCACATGTATAGAGCCCTGATGCAATACATTGTTTCATGGAAGGTAGACAAGTGCACACCAGAGAGAATCTTGGTAAATGTACAAACTGGGGTTAATTATAATGATAATGATGATGATGATGGTGATGATGATAATGATGATGATATCTTCTATGTTTCTATTTTTACTATAGAATATTTTATTACTGAGAGTTATAAAACCTCAATTTCTGAATGCTTTTATTTTCATCAAACATTTAGTTTCTTAATATATTACTTTCTATATTTTGTTCTGTGGGGTACACTGCAATGAGAAAAAAGAACTAAGTTAATTATGGTTCTTCAAAGCATCTTGTTTTTGAACAAATATCACCCACTTTTACCTCCATCGAGAGCATATCTTCCAGACATTAGTCCAGTAAAGCAGGTCCCAAGTCAATTAATTGTAATCCTGTCTCCCGTTGCGGGCACAGGCTCCGGACGCGCAGGCTCAGCCGGCCATGGCTCATGGGCCCAGCCACTCCGCGGCATGTGGGATCTTCCCGGACTGGGGCACGAACCCGTGTCCCCTGCATCGGCAGGCGGACTCTCAACCACTGCACCAGGGAAGCCCTCAAGTACATTTTCTTAAATACAAATAATATAAAACTTTATACACCTGCTTTCTCAAAGAAGCTGTCAACACCACTTTTCCACCTATAATCCGAGTCTACTTAAAAATTTTGAATTCCTGATGTATTTAATCAGATCTTTCTTGTTGAAGTCTCTGATACCTGTAAGTACCAAGTAATTCTATTCATCAAAAGAAGGATTCCATATTAGTCTTATTGTCAACTCTTTATATCCAGTTTTCAGAGGGCATCTTTTAATAAAATCCTTGATCTGAATTTGTGTTAAAGTAGTTGTTCTAGTTTGCTTTCTTAGATCTCTTATTTTCAGTTAAATACAGGACCCAGTTTTTTTCCAATTTAGTTTTTTGGTTTTATCTAATTTTTTTTTAATTTTAATCTTTTTCATTTGGGTCTAGTTTGTGCTCTGATTTTATGCCTCTCAGACTTTACATACAAATAACTAGGATATACTGCCAGTTTGGATCCAGATTCCAGGGTGTAGCCTGAGATTCTGCATTTTTAACAAGACCCTAGGCGATGCAGATGCTGCTGGCTCACAACTACATTTGTTTAGGAAGAAAATTAGTCTACTTTTTAATGTGATTCTGCTCTTTGTTTCCTAATACTTACCCAATTTACTTTCTTATGTTTCTAATTCTAAAAATGGCTTTCTGGGCACCGTACTGTGTTCACTGACAATATTTGGTAAATATTCTGTCTTAACATAAAGTCACTCAAGGCATAAGTACTTTTAAATTTTTTATTAAAAAGTGATAAGCATTATATATGTATATGGTTTATCCTGACAACAAACATGAAGTTATAAGATTTCTGGATCAGAGATCAGTTATTTACTTTCAGAATATCTTGGCATTAGTATCCCATGTCCCATGCCCAGGGTAAAAATGTAGAGGGCAGATGTCATTCTACAGGTGCAGAAATGTCTCTATTATAGGAGAAGTGCCCCCAAATTATGAATCCCAAAGCTTATATTGAGCAGTTTATGCAGCTGCCCCTCCTTTCAGGAGAAACAGACAGATTTTATCCTTCTAATGAAAATAGCAACTACAACAAGATATTTATTTATCTATGTCCATTACCCTATGAAATGTAAATAAATGGCTCTAGAGGTGATTAACCTGCAAATCTCTCCTGAGAAATTCAACATCTCCAACTTCTAAAGCATGGCTATCATTCAATCATCCTCTAACACAGGTTGCCAGTAATTTTGATCAGAAAGCCTTGGCCTTGCAGATATGTGAAAATATCCAGGAAACATTGATTTTCAAAAACCATATTTTTCTTTTTCATTTCCTTTTTAGGACATAAGGTACTTTAGGTTTCAGAATCATATTCATTAAATAACATTATTATCATTGTTACTAACCTATAACCTCCCATTTTTCTCTTTCTTTCCTTCCATTTTTTTTTTCTATTTTCTGTTTCCTATCCACTGAATGTTCATAGCAAACAATTCTACAGTTTATTTTATATCTTTGTTTGTGTTCTTGTTATGTTTTAAGTGCATGTATTTTTGAATTAAGGTGTAGTTTAAATAGAGTGGAATGGAAAAATCTTAAGTGTGCTCTTCAGTAGGTTTTGACAAATGCATATACCCTTGTAAATATTCCCCTATCAAAATATAGAATATTCCCATCAATGCAAAAAATTCATTTGTGTTCTTTCTCAGTCAATCCTTTTAAGCCAGTCAGTCCCTCCCAGAGGCAAAGAGACAATGCTGTTCTGATTTCTAACAACATTGATTAGTTTTGCATATCCTAATATTTCATATAAAGAGCTATGTACTTTTTGTCCACATAGAGCTCTTGAGATTCATTCATCTCATCATTTTTATCAACAGTGTTCTCCTTTCTAAAGCAGAATAGTATTTTATTTCATAAATACACAATCATTTGTTTATTCAGTTTCCTCTTAAGGATATTTGGGTTGTCTCAGTTTGGGGTTATTATGGAAAAAGAATATTAAAAGTATTCTCGTTGAAGTATTTTCTTGCTTAAATACATAGGAATAACATTTTGGGGTTATAGGTAAAATATATTGTAACTTTTTAAGAGTTTATGGGAATTCCATTTGTTCTCTTGTCCTCAGCAACATTTGGTATTGGTAGTCTTTGTTTTTTTCTTTATTTTAGCCATTTTAAGGTGTCTAAATGGCCTCATAAAATACATACTTTATTCGCTAATTTGAGGACAATTTACATCTTTACAATTGTAAAATATCCTATCAAAGAGTATGGCATATTATTCTTTTAATTAAATAAATTACTTTGTCTTTTAATGTATTTAAAATTCATTTTTTTAATTCCAGAGTGTACTTATATGATCTTAGTTCATGTCTAAACAGTTTGCTAACTTTTGTTAGTATGTGAATTATATCTTATGTTTTATTACATTATTAGATAGTTATCACTGACATAGTTGTAATTGACAACCTTGAACAAGCTCAAACAATTTAACTTTTTCATTTTTCTCCACATTTGTAATTATATTTAAATAATTATAGCTTTATTTCTTCGATTACAATGATTACATCTTTCATCTTTTCGTTTCTTTAATCTATGTACCAGGTATGCCAAGACTATGTTAAATAGTAGGGTAAGAGTAGGCATCCTTTCTTACTTGATTTCAAAAGGCGATCATCTAAAGTTTCAACAATAATTATGATATTTGCCTGAGGATTTTGGTACAATCATTACTAAGTTAAGGAAGTTGCTTTTATTATACTTCTGGGAGGTTTTTTTTTTTTTGCAGTACGCGGGCCTCTCACTGTTGTGGCCTCTCCCGTTGCAGAGCACAGGTTCTGGATGCGCAGGCTCAGCGGCCATGGCTCACGGGCCTAGCCGCTCCACGGCATGTGGGATCTTCCCGGACCGGGGCACGAACCTGTGTCCCCTGCATCAGCAGGTGGACTCTCAACCACTGCTCCACCAGGGAAGCCCTATACTTCTGGGAGGCTTTTTTTAATTTATATAATCGAAAGTTTTTAATCTTTATAAACATTTTCCGTTGGCTGTTGAGATACTAATGGTTTCTTCCTTTCTGATAATTAATAAATTGAACTGCATTCTTAAGTTTTCTGACATTATCCATACTTCCAAGTTTGAGATCTAAGTTAAATATATCAATTGATGAATAATTTCAAGTTTTATTTACTAATAATTGATTTATTATTTTTGGATCTGTACTCACTTGTGTCATTGGGATTGTCTGAGTTTTGGTACCATGGTGATGCAGGCTGCATCTAAGGAGTTTGGGGTTTTCTTTCTTTCTTTTTATTTCTTTAATTATTATTGGGAAGACCTGATAGTCTATTTGTTGGAATACACTAATAAACCCATCTACTTGAGAGACTTTCATTGTGGGAAATTTTAAATTTTAAATTTCTGGATGTTTAGTCACTTCTTGAGAGCTAGTCATGTCTTCTCCCTGTGTTTAATTAACTGGCTTTTCTCTGGTATCTCTTTCAAATGTAATATACTCTGTCTAAGCTTTTAGTAGAACTCGATCTATTTTAACATACATTCTTTATTGTCCCTTCATCAATGTGAAGAATTCTAATCAACGCTTGTTCATATTGTGCAGTACTTTGTTTTGAGCCTGTTTTTCCAACAAATTTGATTTGATGATTATTGCTTTTATTAACTCCTCACATGTTGTTCCTTCCATATTCTATTTCATCTCTTTAGATGTAAATAGATGTCTTTTAGAACTCTCCACCTTATCCTTCATGTCTTCTATCCTCTCCTTTTATTTTTCTATTTGTCTCCCTGTACTGGATTATGAATAAACTTATCGAGGTCTATATTAGAGTTTATTAAATTTTGTTCAACCTTGGTTGTTCTAAATATTTAAAAGACCTGATGTTTATTTGTATCCTCTTTAATTCTCCTTTTAAAGTTTTGTTCATTGCTTTAAATATATCAACACAGCTATTTAATATTCTCCATCTAAAAATTATAATGTGTGATATTTTAGAAAGTCAGTTCCTGCTTTTTATTATTTCTGTTGCTGTTTCTAAACCGAGATACATAGTTTCCTCAAATAATTTTTTATGTTGCCTATTGTCTGCTTATTTTCCTTGAAATGTTTTCTTTGGGAATATTTTATGGCCAGGTGGGATCCACATCTTCTGCCAGACATGCAGGGACACTAGCAACACAGAACCAGTTTAAATCAAATTCTCCATTCAGGATGTTTTAGACCTCACAAATGGCACAAATGTAGGCATAGGATCCCATGAGAGCATACTCTGAGCTGTGATTTCTCATGGGAGACTCCAAATCTCAGAGGACTGAAATCATTTATCGTATGTTCTCTGACCACAGTGAAATCTGGTAAGAAAACAATAGCAAGAATAAAAACACCTTTATGTTTAGAAATTTAGAAATTAAGATAAACACTTCTGCAAATATGCATCAGAAAGGAAATCTATTTTGAAAGTAGAAAATATATTGGACTGAAGCACAATTAGCATATCTGTATTCAGGACACAGATAAGACCATGTTCAAAGAAAATATACCAATATAAAGTCATATATTAGAAAAAGAGAAAGGCTGTAGAATCAGTGAGTTATTTCAAGAAGTTATCATAGAAGAAATCTAAACCCAGAGAAGGCAGATGTAAGTAAATGTAAAAGCAGAAATTAATTTTGTATATCACAAGCAGCAGAGAGAATTAACCTAGACAATACCTTGCAAGATAGATTCTTTGCAATACTGATCAATTAGAAAAAAAAGAGGAAGCACAAAAACATTGTCATAAATACAAAATGCTCATCCTTACAGATAATATTACAAAGATCATGATAACATGTTGTAAATAATCTATGCTAAAAAGTTTTTAAATTGAAATATCCTAGAAAAATAAACTGACATAAGATAAAATAGAAAATTTAAGTAATTCTGTAGTTGAATCCATAACAAAGCTTCCTGCATTACTAAAGGTGGGCTAGGATCAAATTACTTAAAATCTCAGAGATTTAAACGAACAAATATTCATTTCCTGCTCATGGTACCTATATGTTATGGATTGTTGGGGTTGATGCTCTTCTCTACATCATCCTCCCCTAAGAATCAAGATTTATAGGGGCTTCCCTGGTGGCACAGTGGTTGAGAGTCCGCCTGACGATGCAGGGGACACGGGTTCGTGCCCCGGTCCGGGAAGATCCCACATGCCGTGGAGCGGCTAGGCCCATGAGCCATGGCCGCTGAGCCTGCGCGTCCGGAGCCTGTGCTCAGCAACGCGAGAGGCCACAACAGTGAGAGGCCTTCGTACAGCAAAAAAAAAAAAAAAAAACTTAGCGTGCATGTAAACAAACTAACAGCTTGACCTACTTAGCACGTGGAAGAATAGACAAAAAAAAAAAAAAAAAAAGATTTATGGAGGTTCTAACTCCATGCTTCCATGATTGGTGCACCAGGGGAAAGAGAGTTCTATAGTATCTTAAGTGTAAACTTAGTGCTTCTCTCTGAAAACAACATCTATAATGTTCACTCATTTCACTGGCCAGCAAGAGAAGCTGTCTTGATCCTTGGGTTCAGAATTGCACAATTTCACCATATGCCTACGACTTCATTAAATATAAATTCCCCAATTAAAAAATTTAAGAGTATAGTAGATATAAAATTTATTCCAAAATGTAGAAAATGTAGATAAAACAAACCTATCTGGAATAATTATGCTAATGATATAGTTGAAGGCAAAAATAGTTAATATGGACAAATAAAGGACATTTGTTCTAATGTTAATGAACTAAGGTCAATTTACTGCGATAATATCACAGTTTTAAATATGCATGCATACAATATCATACATTCAAAATAAAGTAAAAAAAAAATTACTGAAATGAAAAGCGAAATAAAAAGATCCACAGTCATAGGGAGAAACATTAATATACTTCACCCCATAAATGACAAGCAGAAAAAATTAAATGAAATAGACATATTTTATGAAAAACACAACTTAATAAAGGAGTCTACTAGAAATTATAGAACATTGTATTAAACAATGATAAAATATAAGATTTTAAAAAATAAATGATGTAAAACTTTAAAAAATAGGTCCATATGATGGGTCATACAATAAACCTCATCTCAATTCCATTACTTAAATCATCCAAAGAATTTTTTAGACTAGAGTGGAATAAGAAGAAATCAATAACAAAATGCCAAATAGAAAACCCCTAACTGGCGGGAAATTAAGTAATATACTTCTAAATAGCTTAAGAGTAAAGAAAGACATCACAAGGGAAACTAAAAACCATTTTGAGTTAGTTAACATTAAGTTATGATACATCAATCCTTGAAGGATGCACCTCAGCAGTATTTAGAGGAAGATCTGTCGTCAAAGTGTATACATTAGTGAAGAAGAATATCTGAAAAACAGTAATCTAAGTGTCTACTTCAAGAACCTACAAAGTGAAGTTAAGTCAGATAGAGAAAAACAAATGTCATATACTAATGCATATATATGGAATCTAAAAAAAATGGTACAGATGATCTTATTTTCAAAGCAGAAATAGAGACACAGACATAGAGAAAAAACAGATGGATACCAAGGGGGAAAGGGTAGGTGGGTTGAACTGGGAGATAGGGATTGACATATATACACTATTGATGCTGTGTATAAAATAGGTAACTAATGAGAACCTACTGTATAGCACAGGGAACTCTACTCAGTGCTCTGCAGTGACCTAAATGGAAAGGAAATCCAAAAAAGAGGGGAGATACATATACGTATAGCTGATTCACTTTGCTGTATAGTAGAAACTAACATGACATTGTAAAGCAAATGTACTCCCATAAAAAAAAAAGAAATAAAATTAAAATAGTAGAAGAAAGGAAGTAAGAAAACAAGACCAGATATCTGCGAAATAGATGGCCTCAGCTGGGGATACTGAGTGGCTCTGCTCTTTTTCGTGTGCCTCTCATTCTCTATCAGCTGACCCTGTGGAAGGCTTTCATATTAAAGGCTGAGAGAAAAGACAAAAGTAAACCCAATCAGGCAAATGCTTTTCAAGTCTCTGCTTAAATAATTTTTGCTACTATCTCATATCCAAGCCAAAGTTAGAGTGGAAGTGTGCTGGAAAATTACCAGATAAGAATGTGGATATAGAGAGAAGTGAAATATTAGTGCCTTCTGGCAAAGTTAACCTGTGGAGTTAGGTATCGACATCTTCCAGTAGAAATGACTGGAAGGGGAGAGACTGCTTCTGGGATGTTGGTAATAATCTGTTCCATGATTTGACTTTTGTTTTCTCAGGTGTATTTGTTTCTAAAAAGTCATTGAGCTGTATATAGTTATTTGTAGGTATAGGTCACTTAAAAATTTCACTTAAAAAAATCCACAGTATAAAAAAATTTTTTAATTAAAAATTATAGATGAAAAATATAGTTAAAAACATGATATATTACTATATGACCACAAGATTTATTATATTTAAAAATAATTTTAGAATACAAGCCAAGTGTTGGTAAGGATGTGGATAGGAAATTTTATACGCTCCTGATGGCTATTTTCCCTACTTAGAGATAATTTGTACAACCACTTAAGAAAGCAGATTTCTACTATCTACAAGTACTGGTCCATATGCCGTATGACCTTGCAAATTCACATGTAGATATAGACAAAATAGCTTATTACATATGTGCACTAAGTAATTTGTACAATACTAGGCATACAGTGCCATTCTATACTAATATAATAAATGAAATACCACTGTGTACAATAACACAGATAAATTTAAGAAGCATAGTATTGAACCAAAAAATCCAGGTCCAAAAGAGCATATATTATATTGATTCCATTTATATGAAGTTCAAAAGTCACCAAAACTAAACCAAAGTCTTAACACATGCCTGCTGAGATGGTAAACCTCTGAAGAAATGCACTGTCATCATTGCCATAGAAGTCAGCATACTGTTAAATTTGGGCGAGAGGGTGGGGTGCAATGACTGAGAAGGGGCACAAGTGGGGCTTGATGGTGCTCATAATATTTCATGTATTTTCCTGGCTGGAGGCTACATGGGTTTTGTTTTGTGATAAATTATTGAGATTTACATTTTTGCTTTATTTTCTTTTCTCTATATGTGTATTCTCTATGTGTAACTATATCATTATTAAAATGGATACAAAATTCATGTTATTTGAATATGATTGGTGTTTTTGGAGGTATTAGGGATGCATTTGGCAGGAGCTACTTTGAGGACATCAAAGATACTGGTAATATTTTATTTGCCAGTCTGTGCACTGCATCAGGGGTGTTTATTTATTACTCTTCTTTTAAACTAAAAATATCCCTTAGATACAGCAGGTTGGTATATTTGATATATTTCATAATGAAATACATTTTAAAAGAACATTTAGTCATGTATTTGCAGGTTAAAATATGGTTTTCTTCAAAATGCTGTCATAATTCTGTAATTCCACTAAAGTATTCAAGTAATGTAATTCAATCGTTCAATTTATATGCAAGCTGAATAATTATAATGACATATATGCAAATGCAATTAAGGGTGCTCATATATGCAAATAAGTATAACTTCCAACTTGGTAAATATTTCAGTAATTCCGTAGCGAGGGTAGCATTTTTCAGGAAATGACTGCCTACTACATGTAATGAAATTTATTATAATTGTAAATATTTCTTTTATGTATATTTTGGCATGGTAAAGATATGCAAGTTTTACTGGAGCTCTTCATACATCCTGCAATAATTGGCACTGTAAAACCTGAAGGGGTGGTGTGAAAGATTGGTCGTTCAATTAAATTATTTCCATTAGATTACAAACCTTACCTGTACAACTCACCTCTCAGCATTTGAAAAACTTCAGGTCCCTGTCTCCCCATACCCCCCAAATTTCTATTTATTTATTTTTATCACATCCAAGACTTTGTTTTCTTCATTAAAAACTTTTTATTATTATTACACAAAAGTAAACATTTCAGCAACATTTTTTTAATATAAATTTATTTATTTAATTTATTTTTGGCTGCATTGGGTCTTCGTTGCGGTGTGTGAGCTTCTCATTGTGCTGGCTTCTCTTGTGGTGCAGCATGGGCTCTAGGCACGCGGGCTTCAGTAGTTGTGGCAGGCAGTCTCAGTAGTTGTGGCACGCGGGCTTCAGTAGTTGTAGCTCACGGGCTTAGTTGCTCTGCGGCATGTGGGATCTTCCTGGACCAGGGCTTAAACCCGTGTCCCCTGCATTGGCAGGTGGATTCTTAACCACTGTGCCACCAGGGAAGCCCCTCAGCAACATTCTTAACTTTCAGTTTGGTATGGAAATGGTTTCCAGAGAAAATCAATCTATTGAATAGAAAAGGTACAAAGCTGAGGCTGGAGCCAGGGTCTATGTCATATCCTTCTCCATAGCTGGAAAAGTAGCACAGACTCCAGGCATCACACTGAAAATTCCTTTTTTTACAACATTTCATTAAAAATACCAAAATCCTCAGTATGTTTCTGTATTTCTCCTCTGCTGAAATAAAAAAAGGAAATGAACAGTTCATCAATCCAGTTTCTAAACTCACTGAAAAGAACGGATCCCTTCCTCTGCAACTAGCTGGGAAATGCAGGGGATCCAGGGGAGCATGCCAAGACTTTTATGCTTTTGCTTGTTTCCCATTTTTTGCCACATCTATTGACTCTAACCATTTCTTCCCTAACTTTATTTATTTCTATATTTCTTCCCTCTTTCTGATTTATTCACACCTGTGCTTTTGTTTGTTTCTTTCCTCAAAACTTAGGCAGCCTGGATATTTTTCATGGCCCCGGATTATATATAAAACACTATGAATTAGTTAGTTAGTTATAGTCTTCATACTATGCCCAGATTTACCTTGATTGTTTCCAAAGCAATGAGAACAGTAAATTAGACACAAACTTTGTACCTATATCTTCCATTATTTAAATATAATTATGTAGTCAGATTTTTAATTCTGAAAGTATTATAAATATAAACCAGAACAAATTAAATGTATTACATTGTTTAAAAGGTTTTATTTAAAGACTTTTGCTTCGTAAACTCATCATGTGGCTTCTTAAAACATCTTGAGTAGAAAGAATCATCATCATCATCATCATCACAGAGAAAAGCTGTGGATGAAACTCTTATTTCAGAAAAATCATTCAGCAGAGAAATCTGTTCACTTCGGTTGAGCACAAGGTTTTCTAAATTTACTTGACAAATTATTTTGTGTTGCATAAAACTGCTTAGTATTTTCCAATTGATGCTTCTGAATGGTAAATGATGACTTAAGTCCATGTACATTTTTGCAATAATTCTTACACTTATAAGTCACAATTTTGAACCACATAATAATGGTCATGATTCAGTTAAAACTCACATAACTCACTAAGCAATGACCACAAAATATGCTTTTTTGAATTTTAACATTTTACCATGAAATCTTTTATTTTACAAAGTGCCAAATAATAAATTGTGTTGCAGCCAAATTATTAAGATAGAGTAACAGGAAAATCATCTATCAGACCAATTATGAGTACTACTACAATCCTTTTATTTGTCACAAATAAACTAGAAAAAGAACAGGCTAGATTTCTTGGCATGAATACTAATTTATTCACTCCACCCATAAGGACCAAATTAAAGTTACAACACAAATTAAAGCAGCAATTACGCTAACACATACAATTATTCATCTTTGAAATAAATGAAGTTGAAAGAGATAGATCTTGCTCTCAGTGCCCCAAAGCCAATTACTTAAATAGTTAAAAATCAATTTAAAATACTTAATAAAGCCTTTGTAAAACTAGCTTATTTTTATTAAAAAAAAAAAGACTGTCATACACACTTGATTTCCTTCTGTGACAGAATGAGTGACAAGTAGCTCAACACGAAGTGTTCTTTAAGAGGAATTGCATCAAATTTGGTTCACTATCATTTTCCTAGGGCCTAGCAAAAGTTTTGGGCATTGTGTAAGTGCTTAAAAAAATACATTCAATTAGTGAACATACCTGGTAGATCAAAGCAAATGACCAAATAAAACTACCTTACTTCAACTACATTTATAATTCTACCATATAACACACTCATCAATAATCGTGGTAGGTTACTAACAGCCATAAGGTATGCATATGTGTGTGCATGTGTACACACATACATACATAGGTACATACATATATATAATCAGCATAAGCATCTGGTAAGTTAATAAGCATATGTGATACATGCAGGCAGTAGCAAAGTTCTCTCAGGAGGGAACTGTTGTCACCTAGAAAAGTCAAATGTACAATCTCAACATATAATTGATCAGAACTGGAGTAATCCTATAAATACTCGGTCTAGTCCTATAAAATACTTTACAGAAGGTTGATTGGAGATGTTAACATGTGAACCTCAACATAGTATCATTCACAAGAGTGACAGGTCAACCTTAGAATTCTAGAGGACATGGCATCACCAAAGAAAGTCTTATAGGCACCTGTTCAGAAAATATGCAGATGTCTTGTCCAGCAAACACAAGCATGTTTTGCCATAGTTTCATATTGTGAAGAAGAGCATAGAAATTACACAACTAATTTTTTTGTTTGAAGTCCATGTTTTTAAGAATTGTTTGGATAATTGACATCTTGGAAAGTTTGCCTACAGATAGACAATGCCCTCTTCAGATCAATGCGACATTTTGGTCTTCATGAAATATCCATTTATAGATACCTATATATCCGGCTCATAAATGATACATAGAATTCTATTAATTCTGGACAGAGATAAGATAGAGTTTCAGGGTATAAGTCTGAGAAACAGGTCCTAGATAATGATCATTTCACCAAAATAAATATCCTCTGGTATGGATATGACTAGACAATCAACGAGACTTTCTGAATGACCACCCTTCCCCTACCTCTGACCTCCATTTCAAAGAACACCTATGTTTCAATGTATTTCTTTTCTCTTACTAGACAATTGTTAAGGGTAATTTTATGTTCATAGCAAAATTAAGCAGAAGATACAGAGATTTCCCCTTCGCTGCCACATACACACAGCCTCTCCCACTATCAACATCCCACACCAAAGTGGTGCGTTTGTTAGAATCAATGAACCCACATTGACACATCATTATCATGCAAAGTTCATAGTTTACATTAGGGTTTACTCTTGGTGTTGTACATTCTATGGGGTTTGACATATGTATAATGACATGCATATAGTTTTCTACTGTAATACATAGTTTCACTGCCCTAAAAATCCTTTAATTCCTGCTTTTTCCCTAAACTCTGGTAACTACTGATCCTTTTACTATCTCCATAGTTTTATCTTTTACAGAATGTCATATAGTTGGAATCATATAGTAAGTAGCCTTATCAGACTGATTTCTTTCATTTAGTAATATGCATTTGTTTCCTCCATGTTTTTTCATTGCTTAATATCATTTCTTTTAGAACTGAATAATATTCTATTTTCTGGATATATACCATAGTTTATTCATCCACTCACCTACTGAAGCATATTTTGGTTGCTTCCAAGTTTTGGCAATTATATATAAAGCTGCTATAAACATTTGTGTATAGGTATTTCTGTGGACCTAAGTTTTTAACTCATTTGGGTCAATACCAAGGAGTGCAATTACTGGATTATATGGTAACAGTATGTCTAGATTTGTAAGAAACTGCCAAACTGTCTCTCAAAGTGGCTATACGATTTTGCATTTCCACTAGAAATGAATGAGAGTTCCTCTTGCTCCACATCCTATCCAGCATTTGGTTTTGGGGAGTTCTAATAGGTGTGTAGTGGCATCTCATCGTTGTTTTAATTTGTATTTCCCTGATGATATATGATGTTAAGCATCTTTTAATATGCTTACCTGTCATCTGTATATCTTCTTTGGTAAGGTGTCTGTTTAGGTCTTTTGCCCATTTTTTAAAGTTGGGTTGTTCATTTCTATTGTTGACTTCTACCTTTGTATATTTTGATTGAGTCCTTTATTGTATATGTGTTTTGCAAATATTTTCTCCCAGTCTCTGGTTTGCTTTATCATTCTCTTGACAGTCTTTTCAGAGCAGAAGTTTTAAATTTTAATGAAGTCTAGCTCATCAATTATTTATTTCATGGATCATGCCTTCAGTGTTGTATCTAAAAAGACATCACCATATCCAAGGTCATCTAGATTTTCACCTATGTTATTTTCTAGGATTTTTATAGTTTTGCATCTTACCCTTAGGTATATGATCAATTTTGAATTAATTTTGTAAAGAGTGTAAGCTCTGTGGCTAGATTTCATTTTTTAAATTTTTTTTGCATGTAGATGTCCAGTTGTTCTAGCACCACTTGCATTTTTATTCCTTAACATCTTTATTGGAGTATAATTGCTTTACAATGGTGTGTTAGTTTCTGCTTTATAACACAGTGAATCAGTTATACATATACATATGTTCCCATATCTCTTCCCTCTTGCGTCTCCCTCCCCACCACCCTCCCTATCCCACCCCTCTAGGTGTTCACAAACCACCGAGCTGATCTCCCTGTTCTATGCGGCTAGTTCCCACTAGCTATCTATTTTACGTTTGATAGTGTATATATGTCCATGCCACTCTCTCACTTTGTCACAGCTTACCCTTCCCCCTCCCCATATCCTCAAGTCCATTCTCTAGTAGGTCTGTGTCTTTATTCCCGACTTACACCTAGGTTCCTCATGACTTTTTTTTTTTCCTAAGAGTCCATATATATGTGTTAGCATACGGTATTTGTCCTTCTCTTTCTGACTTACTTCACTCTGTATGACAGACTCTAGGTCCATCCACATCACTACAAATATCGCAATTTTCTTTCTTTTTATGGCTGAGTAATATTCCATTGTATATATGTGCCATATCTTCTTTATCCATTCATCCAATGACGGACAATTAGGTTGCTTCCATCTCCTGGCTATTGTAAATAGAGCTGCAATGAACATTTTGGTACATGACTCTTTATGAATCATGGTTTTCTCAGGGTATATGCCCAGTAGTGGGATAGCTGGGTCGTATGGTAGTTCTATTTTTAGTTTTTTAAGGAACCTCCATACTGTTCTCCATAGTGGCTGTATCAATTTACATTCCCACCAACTGTGCAAGAGGGTTCCCTTTTCTCCACACCCTCTCCAGCATTTACTGTTTCTACATTTCTTGATGATGGCCATTCTGACCAATATGAGATGATATCTCATTGTAGTTTTGATTTGCATTTCTCTAATGATTAATGATGTTGAGCATTCTTTCATGTGTTTGTTGGCAAACTGTATATCTTCTTTGGAGAAATGTCTATTTAGGTCTTCTGTCCTATTTTGGATTCGGTTGTTTTTTTTGTTGTTGTTGTTATTGAACTGCATGAGCTGCTTGTAAAACTTGGAGATTAATCCTTTGTAAGTTGCTTCCTTTGCAAATATTTTCTCCCATTCTGAGGGTTGTCTTTTGGTCTTGTTTAAGGTTTCCTTTGCTGTGCAAAAGCTTTTAAGTTTCATTAGGTCCCATTTATTTATTTTTGTTTTTATTTCCATTTCTCTAGGAGGTGGGTCAAAAAGAATCTTGCTGTGATTTATGTCATAGAGTGTTCTGCCTATGTTTTCCTCTAAGAGTTTGATAGTGTCTGGCCTTACATTTAGGTCGTTAATCCATTTTGAGTTTACTTTTGTGTATGGTGTTAGGGAGTGTACTCATCTCATACTTTTACATGTACCTGTCCAGTTTTCCAGCACCACTTATTGAAGAGGCTGTCTTTTCTCCATTATATATTATAGCCTCCTTTATCAAAGATAAGGTGACCATATGTGCACAGGTTTATCTCTGGGCTTTCTATACTGTTCCATTGATCTATCTTTCTGTTTTTGTGCCAGTACCATACTGTCTTGATTACTGTAGCTTTGTAATATAGTCTGAAGTCAGGAAGCCTGATTCCTCCAGCTCCATTTATCATTCTCAATATTGCTTTGGCTATTCGGAGTCTTTCGTGTTTCCATACAAATTGTGAAGTTTTTTATTCTACTTCTGTGAAAAATGCCAGTGGTAGTTTGATAGGGATTGCATTGAATCTATAGATTGCTTTGGGTAGTAGAGTCATTTTCACAATGTTGATTCTTCCAATCCAAGACATGGTATATTCTCTCCATCTATTTGTGTCATCTTTAATTTCTTTCATCAGTGTCTTATAATTTTCTGCATACAGGTCTTTTGTCTCCTTAGGTAGGTTTATTCCTAGATATTTTATTCTTTTTGTTGCAATGGTAAATGGGAGTGTTTTCTTGATTTCACTTTCAGATTTTTCATCGTTAGTATATAGGAATGCCAGAGATTTCTGTGCATTAATTTTGTATCCTGCTACTTTACCAAATTCATTGATTAGCTCTAGTAGTTTTCTGGTAGCATCTTTAGGATTCTCTATGTATAGTATCATGTCATCTGCAAACAGTGACAGCTTTACTTCTTCTTTTCCGATTTGGATTCCTTTTATTTCCTTTTCTTCTCTGATTGCTGTGGCTAAAACTTCCAAAACTATGTTGAATAAGAGTGGTGAGAGTGGGCAACCTTGTCTTGTTCCTGACCTTAGTGGAAATGCTTTCAGTTTTTCGCCATTGAGGATGATGTTGGCTGTGGGCTTGTCATATACGGCCTTTATTATATTGAGGAAAGTTCCCTCTACACCTACTTTCGGTTTGGTTTTTATCATAAATGGGTGTTGAATTTTGTCAAAAGCTTTCTCTGCATCTATTGAGATGATCATATAGTTTTTCTCCTTCACTTCACTTCTTTAATATGGTGTATCACATTGATTGATTTGTGTATATTGAAGAATCCTTGCATTCCTGGAATAAACCCCAGTTGATTATGGTGTATGATCTTTTTAATATGCTGTTGGATTCTGTTTGCTACTATTTTATTGAGGATTTTTGCATCAATGTTCGTCAGTGATATTGGCCTGTAGTGTTCTTTCTTTTTGACATCTTTGTCTGGTTTTGGTATCAGGGTGATGGTGGCCTCGTAGAATGAGTTAGGGAGTGTTCCTCCCTCTGCTATATTTTGTAAGAGTTTGAGAAGGATAGGTGTTAGCTCTTCTCTAAATGTTTGATAGAATTCGCCTGTGAAGCCATCTGGTCTTGGGCTTTTGTTTGTTGTAAGATTTTTAATCACAGTTTCAATTTCAATGCTTGTGATTGGTCTGTTCATATTTTCTATTTCTTCCTGGTTCAGTCACGGCAGGTTGTGCATTTCTAAGAATTTGTCCATTTTTTCCAGGTTGCCCATTTTATTGGCATAGAGTTGCTTGTAGTAATCTCTCATGATCCTTTGTATTTCTGCAGTGTCAGTTGTTACTTCTCCTTTTACATTTTTAATTCTATTGATTTGAGTCTTCTCCCTTTTTTTTCTTGATGAATCTAATGGTTTATAACTTTGTTTATCTTCTCAAAGAAGCAGTTTTTAGTTTTATTGATCTTTGCTATCATTTCCTTCATTTGTTTTTCATTTATTTCTGATCTGATCTTTATGATTTCTTTCTTTCGGCTAACTTTGGGGTTTTTTTGTTCTTCTTTCTCTAATTGCTTTAGGTGCAAGATTAGGTTGTTTACTTGAGATGCTTCCTGTTTCGTAAGGTAGGATTGAATTACTGTAAACGTCCCTCTTAGAACTGCTTTAGCTGCATACCATCGGTTTTGGGTCATCGTGTCTCCCTTGTCATTTGTTTCTAGGTTTTTTGTTTTTGTTTTTTTTTTTTTGCGGTATGCGGACCTCTCACTGTCGTGGCCTCTCCCGTTGTGGAGCACAGGCTCGGGACGTGCAGGCTCAGCGGCCATGGCGCACCGGCCAGCCGCTCCGCGGTATGTGGGATCTTCCCGGACCAGGACACGAACCCGTGTCCCCTGCACCAGCAGGCGGACTCTCAACCACTGCGCCACCAGGGAAGTCCGTTTCTAGGTATTTTTTTATTTCCTCTTTGATTTCTTCAGTGATCACTTTGTTATTAAGTAGTGTATTGTTTAGCCTCCATGTTATTGTAATTTTTACAGATCTTTTACTGTAATTGATATCTAGTCTCATAGCGTTGTGGTCGGAAAACATACTTGGTACGATTTCAATTTTCTTAAATTTACCAAGGCTTGATGTGTGACCCAAGATATGATCTATCCTGGAGGATGTGCCATGAACCCTTGAGAAAAATGTGTATTCTGTTGTTTTTGGTTGGAATATCCTATAAATATCAATTAAGTCCATCTTCTTTAATGTATCATTTAAAGCTTGTGTTCCCTTATTTATTTTCATTTTGGATGATCTGTCCATTGGTGAAAGTGGGGTGTTAACGTCCCATACTATGATAGTGTTACTGTCGGTTTCCCCTTTTATGGCTGTTAGTATTTGCCTTATGTGTTGTGGTGCTCCTATGTTGGGTGCATAAATATTTACAATTGTTATATCTTCTTCTTGGATCGATCCCTTAATCATTATGTAGTGTCCTTTGTCTCTTGTATTAGTCTTTATTTTAAGGTCTACTTTGTCTGATATGAGAATTGCTACTCCAGCTTTCTTTTGATTTCCATTTGCATGGAATATCTTTTTCCATTCCCTCCCTTTCAGTCTGTATGTGTCCCTAGGTCTGAAGTGGATCTCTTGTCGACAGCATATATATGGGTCTTGTTTTTGTATCCATTCAGCCAGTCTGTGTCTTATGGTGGGAGCATTTAATCCATTTACATTTAAGGTAATTGTCAATATGTATGTTCCTCCTCCCATTTTCTTAATTGTTTTGGGTTTGTTATTGTAGGTCTTTTCCTTCTCTTGTGTTTCTTGCCCAGAGAAGTTCCTTTAGCATTTGTTGAATGATGGTTTGGTGGTGCTGAACTCTCTCAGCTTTGCTTGTCTGTAAAGGTTTTAATTTCTCCATCAAATCTGAATGAGATCCTTGCTGGGTAGAGTAATCTTGGTTGTAGGTTTTTCTCCTTCATCTCTTTAAATATGTCCTGCCACTCCCTTCTTGCCTTCTGCCTCAGTTATTGTGCTATTGATCCCTTCTAGAGTATTTTTAATTTCATTTACTGTGTTGTTCATCATTGCTTGTTTCCCCTTTAGTTCTTCTAGATCCTTGTTAAATGTTTCTTGCATTTTTGCTATTCTATTTCCAAGGTTTTGGATAATCTTTACTATCATTATTCTGAATTCTTTTTCAGGTAGACTGCCTATTTCCTCTTCATTTGTTAGGTCTGGTGGGTTTTTACCTTGTTCCTTCATCTGCTCTGTGTCTTTTTGTCTTCTCATTTTGCTTATCTTACTGTGCTTGTGGTCTCCTCTTTGCTGGCTGCAGGTTTGTAGTTCCCATTGTTTTTGGTGACTGTCCCCAGTGGCTAAGGTTGGTTCAGTGGGTTGTGTAGGCTTCCTGGTGGCAGATACTAGTGCCTGTGTTCTGGTGGATGAGGCTGGATCTTGTCTTTCTGATGGGCAGGTCCATGTCTGTTGGTGTGTTTTGGGATGTCTGTGACCTTACTATGATTTTAGGCAGCCTCTCTGCTAATGGGTGGGGTTGTGTTCCTGTCTTGCTAGTTGTTTGACCTAGGGCATCCAGCACTGTAGCTTGCTGGTCATTTAGTGAATCTGGGTCTTGGTGTTGAGATGGAGATCTCTGGGCGATTTTCACCATTTGATATTACATGGAGCAGGGAGGTCTCTTGTGGACCAGTGTCCTGAAGTTGGCTCTCCCACCTCAGAGACACAGCACTGACTCCTGGCTGGAGCACCAAGAACCTTTCATCAACATGGCTCAGATTAAAAGGGAGAAAAAATAGAAAGGAAGGAAGGAAGGAAGGAAGGAAGGAAGGAAGGAGGGAAGGAAGGAAGGAAGGAAGAAAAAGGGGGAAACGGGATAAAATAAAATGAAAGGTAAAATAATATAAAGTTATTAAAATAAAAAATAAAAATTAAGCAAAAATATTTTTAAAAGTAAAAAAAATGGACGGACAGAACACTAGGACAAATGGTGAAAGCAAAGGGATACAGACAAAATCTCTCACAGAAGCATACACATACACACTCACATAAAGAGGAAAAGGTGAAAAAATAATATATGTTGCTCCCAAAGTCCACCTCCTCAATTTGCGATGATTCGTTGTCTATTCAGGTATTCCACAGATGCAGGGTACATGAAGTTGATTGTGGAGTTTTAATCTGCTTCTCCTGACACTGCTGGGAGAGATTTCCCTTTCTTTCCTTTGTTCGAGCAACTCCTCAGGTTCAGCTTTGTATTTGGACCCACCTCTGCTTATAAGTCACCTGAGGGCATTTGTTCTTTGTTCAGACAGGACAGTGTTAAAGGAGCCGCTGATTCGGGGGCTCTGGGTCACTCAGGCTGGGGGGAGGGAGGGGTACGGATGTGGGGCAAGCCTGCGGCAGCAGAGGCCAGCAGGACGTTGCACCAGCCTGTGGCGCACCGTGCGTTCTCCTGGGGAAGTTGTCCCTGGATCCCGGGACCCTGGCAATGGCGGGCTGCACAGGCTCCCGGGAGTGGAGGTGTCGACAGTGACCTGTGATCGCACACGGGCTTCTTGGTGGCAGCAGCAGCAGCCTTAGCCTCTCATGCCCGTCTCTGGGGTCCATGCTGTTAGCCGCGGCTCGCGCCCATCGCTGGAGCTCCTTTAAGCTGTGCTCTTAATCCTCTCTCCTCGCGCACCAGAAAACAAAGAGGGAAGAAAAAGTCTCTTGCCTCTTCGGCAGGTCCAGAGTTTTCTCCGGACTCCCTCCCGGCTAGCTGTGGCGCACTAGCCCCCTTCAGGCTGTGTTCACGCCACCAACCCCAGTCCTCTTCCGGCATCCGACTAAAGTCTGAGCCTCAGCTCCCAGTCCCAGCCCACCCCGGCGGGTGAGCAGACAAGCCTCTCGGGCTTGTGAGTGCCAGTTGGCACTGGTCCTCTGTGGGGGGATCTCTCTACTTTGCCCTCGCACCCGTGTTGCTGCGCTCTCCTCCGCGGCTCCGAAGCTTCCCCCCTCTGCCACCCGTAGTCTCCACCCACCCACGAAGGGGCTTCCCAGTGTGTGGAAACCTTTCCTCCTTCACAGCTCCCTCCCACTGGTGCAGGTCCCGTCCCTATTCTTTTGTCTCTGTTTTTTCTTTTTTCTTTTACCCTACCCAGGTATGTGGGGAGTTTCTTCCTTTTGGGAAGTCTGAGGTCTTCTGCCAGCATTCAGTGGGTGTTCTGTAGGAGCAGTTCCACGTGTAGATGTATTTCTGATGTATCTGTGGGGAGAAAGGTGATCTCCACGTCTTACTCTTCAGCCATCTTCCTCAGCTCCCTAGCAGCATTTGTTGAAGAAGCTATCTTTTCTCCATGTGTTGTCTTTGTCCCTTGTCAAAGATCAGTTGACTATACTTATGTGAGGATGTATTTCTTCTTAGTCTCCAGTTCATCATTTCCTTTACAAGTACACTGGAGACTGTGACATACTATCCTAATACTTTTTCAGGATGGAAGGACTTATTCTTTTAGCTGCTTGGAAATGCTGCTGGCAGACAGCCTTCAGCTGTCAGCCTTCTTTGAGGTTGGTTTTGGCTGAAGTGAGTGGCTTTGCACAAGGATATGAGTCCTTCCTGAGGAGGTTCAGATCCAGTGAACGATTAGCACAGTGTGAATAATAAGGCAGACCCCTTTGCCTAACTCTGAAGTGCCCTGTAGACTCAGTTTTCCCTGAGACTGTGGCTACGGCCTTTGTTGAGAATTCATTGAAGTCCAACTTCTCTCTTGCCTAATCATTCTTATTTCCCCACCCTTTCATATATGTTGATAAGAAGAGCATGCCCTAGTAAACCTCCTGAGTGTTAATCTTTATTTCAGAATTTGCTTCCCAGGAACCAAACCTGTGATAATTGGCTAAATTATGGCCTGAGTCTTCATTGGGATGCCACTGTTTATGGAAAAACATATCATTAAAGGGACAGAGACTTTAGGTACTTGACGGAATGTTTACTATGTTTTCAGGCAAGGACACTGGATGAAGTAAAGATGTGTCTTGGCCTATATTTCTATGGTAACGTTTATTTTTGTTACTTTCTATTTTGTTTATTTATTCAGTCATTGCCAGATCTGTTTCCAGAAGATTTTGGTGGTTTTCAAAAGACTCCTGGTGCTGAAACATAACTTACTTGGGAAAAATAGATTGAAGAAGAGGATTCACAAACCTGAAATACCTAATGAAACAGCTAACCCTGTTTCCCACTCTAAAACTTGTGGAACTAAAACATAATTTGCATGTTAAGTTTCACTGAACAAGAATCTTTTTTTTTTTTTTTTTTGCGGTACATGTGCCTCTCACTGTTGTGGCCTCTCCCGTTGCGGAGCATAGGCTCCGGACTCGCAGGCTCAGTGGCCACAGCTCATGGGCCCAGCTGCTCCACGGCATGTGGGATCCTTCCGGACCGGGGCACGAACCCGTGTCCTCTGCATTGGCAGGCAGACTCCCAATCACTGCGCCACCAGGGAAGCCCAGAACAAGGATCTTAAATTTTATAGTTTGACTTGGAGAAAGCAGGCCTGACGTACTGCTTCATATTTTAATAATTTGTGATTTAAAAAAAAATTTTATGATCTTTATTGTTACCTATTGAAATATATTTGCATAATCCTTAAATACTATTTTAAATTTTTCCATGGTCCTGATTTTGCTAAAATTCTGACAAATCGCATTTAAAATTCTGACAAATCATTACGTATCCTACAGCAAGTTCCTGTGCTATCCTCTAGAATATCACTTCCTTGAATTTTAACTGGATTATGTTTAACTTTCCAATTTATCAGAAACTTTACATTTTATTTGGAATTACTGTATTACTTGTAACTTATTATATTTATTTATTTTAATCATTAAAAAAATCAATCAGTAATGTAATGAATGTATCTTTCCCTTCATGAAAAATATAAAATAATTATATATTAATGGTCAGCTGAATAAAACAGCTCAGGTGGTTACTACAGGTACACATTAAAGCTTATTGATAATTATTAATTCATAATATGGGTTGTGACATCCTTGAAAAAGTACTCTTCAGATTTCCCACGCTAGGGAGCACAGTTTGCTGACAGCTCCCACTGCCACCCCCTTTGGACTCAGCATCATATCATGATCACTCCAAGGCCACACTTTCCTGGATTACTCCTGGATGATGACTGCAGGTCCATCTCTGTGGGATATGGGGTTCCTGTATCAGGGGGCTTTCACTAGCAGATTTCCCGTAGGTCTAGCCAAAAACTTTCTTAGTATTGTGCTTCAGTCTGAGAGTCTTCCTACTCAATCCTCTTCCCTCCTGTTCTTTTACAAATGGCAGTCCTGCCTCAGTGTCTGAGAGCTCTCCCCGCCTACTCCTGCTTCTTTGATCTTATATCCATGACATTTTCTGTTTATATGAGTGCATTAGTCAGAGAACAACACCCAGTCCTGGTAGATTAGGAAGCTACCTGGGAAATCACGTTTGGGTAAAAAGGCAAATGGAAATAGACTAAAGTAATAGTCAAAGTGATTTCATTTTTAAGGTTCAAAGTCTAAGGAAGTTCCCAAGATCTTGTGAAAACTTAGGTAGTAATTATCTAGTGTTCTTTATGGTATTTGATTTTTCCATATTGATTCATAGATCTTCTTTATATTTTTTCATATTGTCCTTTATTTATAGCCCTTACTAATTCTGAATGCTAACCTCTAGTCACTTATATAAGTATTAATATATTTTCTCAGATTTTGTCTTTTATTCTCTCTTCTGGAGCCTGTACTGGGTACATACTCATGTTTTGGCTTATTGTACAGCAGAAAGTTTCAATGCATGTCATCACTATTATATCACACTATATATATTACATAGAACTTTAGTACTTATCATAAATTTGAGGTACTTTTTAAAAATTTTAAATATGACATGAATTTGTAGACATAATTAGATCTTTTACATGGTTCAACTTTTAAATTCAAATCTATATTTTTCTATCAAGTTCATGAATGATTTTAATTAGAGCATTTCTTATGTTTACAAGGTGAAATCTTAAAAAAATAATGACACTTTACCATTTTTAAATTATCTATGACAATAGGAATACAAAATAAATCATACAAATGAATTAAATATTGAAATTTATGTGAACTCATAAATCTCTAATTACAATTTTTGTTGTGTTCATCAAAACAATGCTTTAATTCTAGATTATTAACTTATGATAGATATAGGTTACAAATGCAATTCCCTAAATAACTTTATAATTGTGAAATGAATATAGCTTTTAGAGAATCTGTAGATTAATATGTAGATAAAGCAATAAAGCTATTAAAAACTCTAATGAATTAGTAGAACTGAGGGAAAGTACAGTCTCCCAAAAATGTTCCATGAATGTTAGGCTATTAACACAAATTTATCTCTAACAGAGCCTCTATTTCTCTTTTTAGAACTGTCTACAAAGTCTCCTGTTGACATATGTTACATTTATTGGTCATAAATATGTTAATGTGAATTATTTTAATATATTTTTATCTCCATGAAATCTAAGATCAGAGGAAATGTGGAAAGCTATTTGGATTAACTTTCATATTTCTGCTTAACGTGCTAATTCTGAAACATCATGATCTATTCTAGAAGGCTAAAATGACACAAAGGTATGACATAGGTGCCTGGGGCAGAGGATAGGAGTAGGTGGAGATTAGGGGCAGAAGAAATTATACAGGAAGAAACTGAAGAAAAACACTTTTTTTATTTCAACAGTTAAGATACTCAATTTCTCTTTTCTCCCTCATTCATCTTTTGGTAAGTTTTATATTAGATCCAGGGTTCAGCTGGGCTCTATCAGTAATTTAGCTCAGATGCAATATGGGCTAAATGGAATTTTGTGGGAAACAACTACTAGACATAACATTGTGGTACACCTTTGAGAAAACATATTTAGAATCCCAACTAGCAGACCTATAAATAAAATTTTCATAACAAAACTTGTCTATAAACTAGGAGTTTTTCACCTAACTAAAATAAATACTGCTTTTCTTGAAAGCAAGAGATAACTCTTTTAAACATTTTCTTTATATTTCTGGAATGTTTCAAACTGTGTTGTGAAGCATTATAGATCCCCTGAAGTACTATGAGACAGTTTTTCTCTCCGGATAATATGCTTAGAGTGGGTTGCTATTGTGGCAAAATAAATGATGTCTGAATATACTGGCATTTAAAACTGTAAGAGCAAGGCCATAGGTTTGTTTTTTAGTTATGACTCAGCCATACTGTATAAAATGAGTGTCTATTCATTACTATATGCTTTAAAATAATATTTAAATGAGAAAGAATGTGCACTCACTCCCTCTTGTGAGAGCACCAGAATCACAACTAACTGCTGAACAATCATCGACAGGAAAACACTGGAACTCACCAAAAAAGATACCTTACATCCAAAGACAAAGGAGGAACCACAATGAGATAGTAGGAGGGGCACAATCAATAAAATCAAATCCCATAACCACAGGGTGGGCGACTCACAAACTGTAGAACAACTATACCACAGAAGTTCACCGAAGGTTCACTCAAGGTTCTGAGCCCCACATCAGATTTCCCAACCTGGGGGTCCAGCAACGGGAGGAGGAATTCCTAGAGAATCAGACTTTGAAGTCTAGCGGTATTTGATTGCAGGATTTTGACAGGACTGGGGAAAACAGAAACTCTACTCTTGGAGGACACACACAAAGTAGTGTGTGCATCAGGACCCAGAGGGAAGGAGTAGTGACCCCATAGGAGCCTGAACCAGACCTACTTGCTAGTGTTGGAGGGTCTCCTGCAGAGGTGGGGGCTGGCTGTGGCTCACCACAGGGACAGAGACACTGGCATCAGAAGTTCTGGGAAGTACTCCTTGGGGTGAGCCTTCTGGAATCCAACATTAGCCCCAGCAAAGAGCCTGTAGGCTCCAGTGCTGGGTTGCCTCAGAACAACCAAACAACCATCAGGGAGGGAACCCAGCTCCACCCATCAGCAGACAAGCAAATTAAAGTTTTACTGAACTCTGCCCACCAGAGTAACACCCAGCTCTACCCACCACCAGTCCGTCCCATCAGGAAGCTTCCACAAGCCTCTTACATAGACTCATCAACCAGAGAGCAGACAGCAGAAGCAAAAAGAACTATAATCCTGCAGCCTGTGGATGAAAACCACATTCACAGAAAGATAGAAAAAATGAAAAGGCAGAGGACTATGGAACAGATGAAAGAAAAGATAAGACACCAGAAAAGCAACTAAATGAAGTGGAGATAGGCAATTTTCCAGGAAAAGAATTTAGAATAATGATAGTGAAGATGATCCAGGACCTCAAAAAAAGAATGGAGGCAAAAATTGAGAAGATGAAAGAGATATTTAACAAAGACCTACAAGAATTAAAGAGCAAACAGAGATGAACAGTACAATAACTGAAATGAAAAATGCACTAGAAGGAATCAATAGCAGATAAGTGAGGCAGGAGAACGGAGAAGTGACCTGGAAGCCAGAATGGTAGAATTCACTGCCACAGAACAGGATAAAGAAAAAAACAATGAAAACAAATGAAGACAGCCTAAGAGACCGCTGGGACAACATTAAATGCACCAACATTCACAATACAGGGTTCCTGAAGGAGGAGAGAGAGAAAGGACCCGAGAAATTATTTGAAGAGATTGTAGTGGAAAACTTCCCTAACATGGGAAAGGAAATAGCCACCCAAGTCCAGGAAGCACAGAAAGTCCCAGGCAGTATAAACCCAAGGAGAAAGAAGCCGAGACACATAATAATCAAATTGGCAAAAATTAAAGACAAAGAAAAATTATTAAAAGCAACAAGGGAAAAATGACAACATACAAGGGAACTCCCATAAGGTTAACAGCTGATTTCTCAGCAGAAACTCTACAAGCCAGAGGGAGTGGCATGATATACTTAAAGTGATGCAAGGGAGGAAGTTACAACCAAGATTACTCTGCCTGGCAAGGATCTCATTCAAATTCGATGGAGAAATCAAAAGCTCTAAAGACAAGCAAAAGCTAAGAGAATTCAGTTCCACCAAACCAGCTCTACAACAAATGCTAAAGGAACTTCTCTAAGTGGAAAACACAAGGGAAGAAAAGGACCTACAAAAACAAACCGAAAACAATTAAGAAAATGGCAATAGGAGCATACATATCTATAATTACCTTAAATGTGAATGGCTTAAATGCTCCAACCAAAAGACACAGGCTTGCTGAATGGATACAAAAACAAGACCCATATATATACTGTCTACAAGAGACCCACTTCAGACCTAGGGACACATGCAGACTGAAAGTGAGGGGATGGAAAAAGATATTCCATACAAGTGGAAATCAAAAGAAAGCTGGAGTAGCAATACTCATATCAGATAAAATAGACTTTAAAATAAAGAATATTACAAGAGACTAAGAAGAACACTACATAATGATCAAGGGATAAATTCAAGAAGAAGATATAACAATTATTAATATATATACACCCAGTATAGGGGCACTTAAATACATAAGGCAAATGCTAACAGCCATAAAAGGGGGAATCGACAGTAACACAATAATAGTGGAGGACCTTAACACCACACTTACACCAATGGAAAGATCATTCAGACAGAAAATTAATAAGGAAACACAAGCTTTAAATGACACAATAGACTATAGATAGATGTAATTGATATTTATAGGACATTCCATCTGAAAACAGCAGATTACATTTTCTTCTCAAGTGCACATGGAACATTCTCCAGGATAGATCACATCTTGGGTCACAAATCAAGGCTTGGTAAATTTAAGAAAATTGAAATCATATCAAGCATCTTTTCTGACAACAACACTATGAGATTAGAAATAAATTACAGGGAAAACAATGTAAAAAACACAAACATATGGAGGATGAGCAATATGTTACTAGATAACCAAGAGATCACTGAAGAAAGCAAAGAAGAAATCAAAAAATAAATGGAGACAAATGACCACAAAAACACAATGACCCAAAACCTATGGGATGTAGCAAAAGCAGCTCTAAGAGGGAAGTTTATAGCAATACAATTCTACCTCAAGAAACAAGAAAAACTCAAATAAAAAACCTAACATTACACCTAAAAGTACTAGAGAAAGAAGAACAAACAAACCCGAGTTCAGTAGAAGGAAAGAAATTGTAAAGATCAGATCAGAAACAAATGAGATAGAAACAAAAAAAAAATAGCAAAGATCAATAAAACTAAAAGCTGTTTCTTTGAGAAGAAAAACTAAATTGATAAGCCTTTAGCCAGACTCATCAAGAAAAAAGAGGAGGGCTTCCCTGGTGGCGCAGTGGTTGAGAGTCCGCCTGCCGATGCAGGGGATACGGGTTCGTGCCCCGGTCTGGGAAGATCCCACATGCCGTGGAGCGGCTGGGCCCGTGAGCCATGGCCGTTGAGCCTGCTCGTCCGGAGCCTGTGCTCCACAACGGGAGAGGCCACAGCAGTGAGAGGCCCACATACCAAAAAAAAAAAAAAAAAAAAGAAAAAAGAGGAGAGGACTCAAATCAATAAAATTAGAAATGAAAAAGAAGTTATAACACACATCACAGAAATCAAAAGCATCACAAAAGACTACTACAAACAACTCTATGCCAATAAAATGGACAACCTGGAAGAAATGGACAAATTCTTAGCAAGGTATAACCTGCCAAGACTGAACCAAGAAGAAACAGAAAATATGAACAGAACAATCTCAAGTAATGAAATTGAAACTGTGATTAAAAATTTTCCAACAAACAAAAGCCCAGGACCAGTTGGCTTCACAGGTGAATTCTATCAAACATTTAGAGAGGAGCTAACACCCATCCTTCTCAAACTCTTCCAAAATATTGCAGAGGAAGGAACACTCCCAAACTCATTCTGTGAGGCCATCATCACCCTGATACAAAAGCAGACAAAGATACTACAAAAAAAGAAAATTACAGACCAATATCACTGATGAATATAGATGCAAAAAGCCTCAACAAAATAATAGCAAACAGAATCCAACAACACATTAAAAGGATCATACACCATGATCAAGTGAGATTTATCTAAGGAATGCAAGGATTCTACAATATTTGCAACTCACTCAATGTGATACACCATATTAACAAATTGAAGAATAAAAGCCATATGATCATCTCAAGAGATGCAGAAAAAGCTTTTGACAAAATTCAACACCCCTTTATGACAAAAACTCTCCAGAAAGTGGGCATAGAGGGAGCCTACCTTGACATAATAAAGGCCCTATTTGACAAACCCACAGAAAACATCATTCTCAATGGGGAAAAACTGAAAGCATTTCCTCTAAGATCAGGAGCAAGACACGGATGTCCACTCTAGCCACTATTATTCAACATAATTTTGGAATTCCTAAAGATGGCAATGAGAGAAGAAAAAGAAATAAAAGGAATACAAATTGGAAAAGAAGAAGTAAGACAGTCACTGTTTACAGATGAACTGTTTGCAGATGACATGATACTATACATAGAGAATCCTAACCATGCCACCAGAAAACTACTAGCACTAATCAATGAATTTGATAAAGTTGCAGGATACAAAATTAATGCACAGAAATGTCTTGTATTCCTGTACACTAACAACGAAAGAGCAGAAAGAGATTAAGGAAACAATCCCATTCACCAATAGAACAAAAAGAATAAAATACCTAGGAATAAACCTACCTAAGGAGGTAAAAACCTGTACTCAGAAAACTATAAGACTCTGATGAAAGAAATCAAAGATGACACAAACAGATGGAGAGATATACCATGTTCTTTGATTGGAAGAATAAATATTGTGAAAATGACTATACTACCCAAAGCAATCTACAGATTCAGTGCAATCTCTACCAAATAACCAATGGCATTTTTACAGAACTGGAACAAAAAGATCTTAAAATTTGTATGGGGGCACAAAAGACCCCGAATGGCGAAAGCAATCTTGAGGGAAAAAAATGGAGCGGGAGGAGTCAGACTCCCTGACTTCAGACTATACTACAGTAATCAAGACAATATGGTACTGGCACAGAAACACAAATATAGATCAATGGAACAGGATAGAAAGCCCAGAGATAAACCCACACACCTGTGGTCAACTAATCTATGACAAAGGAGGCAAGGCTATACAATGGAGAAAAGACAGTGTCTTCAATAAGTGGTGCTGGGAAAACTGGACAGCTACATGTAAAAGAGTGAAATTAGATTGCCTAACACCATACACAAAAATAAACTCAAAATGGATTAAAGACCTAAATGTAAGACCAGACACCATAAAACTCTTAGAGGAAAACATGGGAAGAACACTGTTTGGCATAAATCTCAGTAAGATCTGTTTCAACCCACCTCTTAGAGTAATGGAAATAAAAAGAAAAACAAATGGGACCTAGTGAAAACTTCAAAGCTTTTGCACAGCAACGGAAACTATAAACAAGATGAAAAGACAACCCTCAGAATGGGAGAAAATATTTGCAAACGAATCAATGAACAAAGGATTAATCTCCAAAATGTATAAACAGCTCATGCAGTTCAATATTAAAAACACAAACAACCCAATCTAAAAATGGGCAGAAGACCTCGATAGACATTTCTCCAAAGATGACATACAGATGTCCAAGAGGCACATGAAAAGCTGCTCAACATCACTAATTATTAGAGAAATGCAAATCAAAACTACAGTGAGGTGTCACCTCACACTGGTCTGAATGGGCATCATTAGAAAATCTATAAACAACAAATGCTGGACAGGGTGTGGAGAAAAGGGAACCCTCTTGCACTGTTGGTGGGAATGTAAGTTGATACAGCCTCTATGGAAAACAGTATGGATGTTCCTTCAAAAACTAAAAGTAGAATTACCATATGACAGCAATCCCACTACTGGACATATACCCGGAGAAAACCATAATTCAAAAAGGCACATGCACCCCCATGTTCATTGCAGCACTATTTACAATAGCCAGGTCATGGAAGCAACCTAAATGCCCATTGACAGATGAATGAATAAAGATGTGGCACATATATACGATGTAATATTACTCAGCCATAAAAAGGAACCAAGTTGGGTCATTTGTAGAGATGTGGAAAGACCTAGAGACTATCATACAGAGTGAAGTAAGTCAGAATAAGGAAAACAAATATCGTATATTAACGCATATATGTGGAATATAGAAAAATGGTACTGATGAAATGGTTTGCAAGGCAGAAATAGAGACACAGATGTACAGAACACACAAGGGGGGAAAGCGGGGTTGGTGGGGGTGGTGGTTTTGGTATGAATTGGGAGATTAAGATTGACATATATACACTAAAATATATAAAATACATAAGTAATAACCTTCTGCATAAAAAATAAATAAAATTCAAAAAATTTTAAATGAGAAAGGAAGCACAATTTTAATTAGCCTCTGCAGATTTAATCTGATAACTGAAATATAATTACAGTGTTGAATTTGAACTTTCTTTTTATTTTATGTGTAA
>NW_006771578.1:273317-296165 GCF_000442215.2 Lipotes vexillifer | reverse complement strand
AAGGAAAGAGTGTCCCATTTCAATCTTAGTTTTTGAGATATACCATCTCATATTTAGGAAGTATCATGGACACTTCCATGCCAAGGGTGTTTTTAAATAAATCTCATCTCATGAATCATTGATCTTAAAGAATTAGAAAACATCTCTAGTGTGAGAAATTAGATCTCTTTTTATTGTGGAGTTCTGGCTCAATAGGCATGAAATTCTACAGCATGGATTGTGAGTTATAGTACTCCTGGGTCCTTACTCCACTGACAAATTCTGTTGTTTCCAATGAAACCCCAGCTTCATATTCAAATTCTCCTCTGTTGAATGATCCTTGTAATGCATTTTGATGTTTCGGTCTCTCAAGTGTTGGTTGAGTACAGGTTTAAAGAATGCTATCAAATTTTTCATGGATATGCAAAGAAAAAGGTACACAATTCAATGCACTGTACAAAGAAAGATGAGTAGATTGATGCAGAGTTGGATGCACTTTACATAGATAATCAACTTGCTAATTTTAGCCAATATTGAGTGTTAGGAATACACGTTCCTGTCCACTGAGCTTGTACATAGGCATGTGATTATTTCTGGCCAGTGATATGTGAGTAGAAGAAATGCGTACTACTTTTGGACTAGGTGTTTCACTTTTGATGGTCAATTTTCTGTCTCCCTCGTCTTACACCACAGTAATTGTGAAACATGTGTCAGAATGAAGCATCCAAACAGCCTGGTTCTGTTTTACAGCTTTGAGCCAAGGCTTCCACTCTTAACCCACACTAGGCATGGAGGATAAGTAAGAAATAAACATTTTTTGTTAAAACTACCAAGCCCAAATCTGACAGCAAAACTTAGCCTATCTTGGCTAATACAAATAAGAAGGGGTAGTTATTATGTAAGGAATATGACAAAATATTTCTTCTTTCCTAAATAAAGAAACCCTCTCTTTACTGGTCAAAATTTGTCACACCAGTATTTTACACCATCTGAAAAATCACATAACTTTTTCTTAAATGATCTTTAAGTCAGTTTGGTAGGCATTTGCATTTTTATGTGCATTAATATCAGCTTATTGAACCAGTATTTGGGCTAGATTCAGAAAAAAAGTTTAACCCAAGCTCTTTATTTCGTAAAGATAACCGAAGTTAAGAGATTTGTCCATGGTTACTCATAATAATAAAAGTGTATGATAAAAATCTACTTTTTCAGTAAGCCAGTTCACAGTTCCATTCCTTACACTATATTTTCTTCATGTCACCACCTAGCCTTGCATTCGGAGCGCAGCCTGGGAACCTTGTGCAGAAAGAAGTGTGCTGGGAGGTAAGAATTCCTAAAGAACGAATTTGGAGCTAGACAAGAGAGGTATAGAAAAGGGAAATGGTAGAACAAACTCTATATCACAACATTTTTGGAGCAAATGCCTGCATTTTTATTTTTCTATGCAAGTCACACAGCTATGGTTCCAAAGGGACTCAAAGTGGCTGTAGAGTCCTCAGGTTCACATCTCATGTGAATCACAGCCTATTTCTCAATCATTTCAATAACTGTTATAAGTAAAATCACATATTAGACTTCTAAGCAGATTGATGTACATTTTAGGATCCGTTCTACAAAACTTCAGGCAAAATTCTGTTTTTCCCTTTGATAAATTTTGGATTTGTTTGTCTAGCCTTTATTTTTTTTTTCAGTGAATATGTCTGATGTATAAGCAAATTTTTTTTTTTTAACTGTGCTTCTGTTTTAGAAGAAAAGATACCCTGATTCTTTAAAAACAGCCTCAAAATAATGATCTGGGATAAATTACCTTTTCTAAAAGTTACTGAGATTTTTAGATAAAGTGTAATATGAATGCACCCCGTTAAGTTTCATTACCACTTATCAGGATCAGGCTACACATGGTATGGTATCTGTGCTTTGTTTATCTCTGTTTTAATAGGCATTTCATTGACATTTTGATAGACTCCTCCAGTGCTTGAGGTTACTAAACTCTGTACTTCAGGTTATTACAGTGAAAGCAATGCAATTAAAAACACTCCTTTGATCATGCATTATTCACTTATTTTTAGATTTGAATATATTACAATGGAAAAATTTTAAAAACCAAGGTTTTAGATAAGTTTGAGGCCACATTCCTAAATGATAATAATAAACCTCCTATAATTATTTCTTTAATACTGCAGTTTGGACATTTTGAAATGTAATTTTCACTGATTGTCACCAAATATATACAAACATTTTCAGCTGCCATTGTTCAGATTTGCCTTTCTTCTTTCTTGAAAGGAGGGCAAAGTATGGGAAAACTACTGTTTTTGAGCCAAAAGTTTTATATCCTTGCAAATCTGGCAAGGATTTCAACTTCCAGTAAAGTTTATCTCACATTAAACTTGATTTTTATATTATTTTGCTGAGATAATAGTTCATTCATTCTGTAACAATGAAACAGTGAGCTGACTGAAGTTCATAACTTGTATTAACAGCAATGATCCTAATACCTTTCATTTATCAAGATTCTGCTCTATTTCAAATTCTGTATTATAAATTCTTTATATATGTATATAAGTTTGTGTGTGTTGTGCTTAAACCTTACAACTAATGAAGAGTCAGGTAGGATTATTTCCCCTCTACAAGTGAGGATACTTGCTTAAATTGGCTAAAATCACCTCACTAATACATGGCAGAGCCAGAATTCAGATCTAGCATAATCTCACTCCAGAATTATGCTATGATACTTTACTACCTTGCCTTGCATAAGACTGTTTTAAAAATTATATTTAAACATTTATAATGAATAGCTAATATTTCTGGAGCTTTTACTTTCTGCCAGGCGCTGCTAGCACTGATTAAAATGTATTAACTCATTACTTCTCACAGCATCCCTGTATTATTTTACAGACATGAATGGTATAGAGAGGCTGTAGAATTTGCTAACCTAATTCAGGTACTCATTGATGGAACCAGGATTCAAACTGGTTGCAGAATCCAGGCTCTTATCCATCATATTTACACTGACCCTCATTTCTAACATATTATCTTAGAGAGGAAAACATTTTCATGAACATTGGGTGAGATCTCCCTTCCAGAATTAGAATGTGCTGTATCGATTTTCTATCTGTTCACACTCTTATCTTTTCATTTCTAATCTTTTCATCCTTCTCTGAGCCCAATATACCCAATCTGTATGTTTCATCTTGTCTGCTAATTCTTCTAAATGTAGTGTTGATCTGAGGTCCTGTTTTAAAAATAAAAATAATTTTGAGGCTACATGTCTGTTTAGTGAGTAAGGATGTCATGAATATACAGCAATTTCTGCCAAGGATGCAAAAGGGTGGAATTGTGGTTCAGCTGTCACATATTTACTATAACAGATGTAAATGCTTATCTAAATTTAAACAGAAATGCTTTAAATAGCTCATATATTTATCCTTGACAGTGTTAGTGTCTAGCGCTATCTAGGCTCCACGATTCTAAATTGTAGGCTTCTACCTGATCTTAAATACATAACCAGTTTTTTCACAGTCCTTGTTAAGGTCTGTCTGAGCATCTGCCTCAGAAAACCAATCCCTTTAGGAGTGCATCCTTGCCTTCTCTTTGACAATTCCACTATCTTTAGCTTGAAGACAGTTGCCCTTCTCGATGATGATGACTTTCTACCATAAGGATGACTTATCTGAGTAATCCTGGATTCTTTACTCTGTGTTTCACGATTCCCAAATAGCATCCTTGGCTTGCCAGATTGAATTTCCTCCAGAAGCTCTGATTGTGGCCTCAATCTCTTGTTATTTCATGTGCTACGCAGGTGACATTTTTATAGAACTTTCATCAGCTTTAGCATACGTTTTCAGACATCAATAACTTGTCATGTCTGCTTTGAATGTGCTGCTCAGAACCAAACAAAGTTTCAGTGCAGAGCCCAGTGATAATTTCTCATTCCCTCACTGAACTTTACATGAGGCTTCTGTTACTATAGCCAAAAATGGCATTGGGCTTTGTAACAGCCATATCATTTATGGCTCATTATGAATTTGCAGTTAAACAAAATCCATGCAAGAGTTGCTGTAAAGACAAAAGTCTTCCCTTATGAACTTAGTTATTAAATTTAATATCTAGATGCACATCAACACCTTTATGCATGTTAAATATTAACAATCACATTTGAATGTTTTTATCTTATACAGTTTCTTTAAAATTTAGATTCTATCAGTCACTGAGCCACTATCTCTCTTATATTTGTGTCCTCTACAAATATGTTGAAATTAGTTTGCATTGAAATGGACAGGGTCAAATCAAAGTTCTTTGGCATCCCCCAGGACTGGCATCCATCCAGCCTGACTTTGTACCATTGGTACCAATTGTACCAATCAATTATCCTTAAACACTGGTTGTCAACGAGACCACTAGCTGCTAGCGATTCCACTGATGCTAGTTAGCAAGTATTTGCTGAGTGTTTGCAAATGTTCCCATTCATGATCATGTAGCAGTGGTGGTTTCTTTTTTTACTCATTGGGGAAATAACTTCAAATGGCAGTCTTAATTTGGTTAATAATGTTATATTCCCTTAAATGTCTAGAATTAAAGGCAAATCTAATAAAGAGGATTTAAACTGCTGGCTGTCTTTAAAGTGAGAGGTGAATGCTCAAGCCCCTGGCCTGAGCTTCAGTTTTCATCTCCAGGGATGGCAATAATCATTCTGTTTGGTTGTCCATGCCAGAGGGTCAAGTCATGATAGGATTTCACTGATCCATGCATGATCTCTCTCTCACTTAACTCATACCCAGCAATGTTGTGGCTAAAATCCGTCCCTCCCCAGGTGAGCAGATCAAGGCACATGTGGTATGAAATGGTAGGCAGATATGCAAAGTTAGATATTTTGCCATTTGCACACTGAGAAAATGCTGGATTTGTTATCAATATGAATTCTGACATGTTTAGTTATGGGAAAAGAGATTTGTTTTTTCTGAGGTATGTCAATATCTTACTGAAAAAAAATTGGAAAAGCGTATAGATATGTAAGAAGGCACTAATGGACTCCTACTCCTATTCTGCTGGTAGTCGCCTTATTACAGCTAAGTCCTGTGGTTTTCTTATGTTATATGAGTACATTGAAATGCTACATACTAATAGTAATAAGCAATAAGAAGTTAAAACTTGAAGTCATGAATTAAACCGCTAAGAAAACATAGTCATTTTCTCTTCTGAAAGAATCTTTTCATGTTTTTGAAACTCAGTAAAAAGTATCTAATTCAGATTCAGGATTCACAATGAACACAAATGCCCAAGATACGTGGGAAGAAGGAGCCAGGGACACTGCCACGCCTTTTCTTTAGAAGTACCTTGGTTTGCACCTTTCTTTTTCCCCCTGACTCCCATCATGCCTTCATTGGAACTCTCATCAGGAAGGGTAATCTTGAGGTAATATCATCTATACTTCCCTTATTAGCTTATTTTGTGGAAGCAAAGAAATTAAAATTTATTTTTCCCTAATGTTGACCTATATTAATAATGGTACCAGATATTATATACACTTAATTATTCTGCCTCAACCCAGCTAAGTGCAAGAAGCATCAAATCATATTTATAGCAATAAGCATAAGCACAGATATGGATTATGGATTGCAATATTCTTGATGTTTTGAAAGTTATGTTCTATCATTATATTGAATTCAATGTGATCTTTATGATCTATTTTTAATCAATGCCTTTTTAAATTTAATTTATCAGCTTTGTGTCAGATTAATGAGTTTCAAAGGCTCACAGAGTCCATGACTCATAATACTTCTATTAACTCCTTGCTTTAGGGTCGATGTTTCATGTTAAACAATAGCAATTAGATTCTTTTGATTTTTATGGCATAAATGTTGGAATTCATTCTCTAATAGCTACTTATATTTATTTATAGCTTTTTACAGCAACGTTTCCACAAATCCAGTTTTACAAACGAAAGATCAGTGAGGTTACGTGCCTTGCCCAGCATCACCCAGTAGGTGAATTAAAAGCTGAGATTAGAATTTCAAATTTCAATCACTCTGTGAGTCACTGAACCATGCTGCCTTGGAAAGCATTAAAGGATTTCTTTGGCAATTTTTAAAAACCTTCAAATTTCATGATGAGTTTTAAATATTTTTGAGGGGACTCCCTTATTATAACATTTAAATGTTGTAAATGTACATAATCAAATTCAATATCAGCTGTTTTAATTAACTGATTTATAACAAAATTGTTAGCAAAAAATTTACTAGCAGTTTAATTCTGATTATAAATTTAGATTATAGAAACAAATTAATTTGTCTTTTTGTTTTATAAAAAAAATATGAATTGTTCACCAATAATGGTCTGTGAAGTTGCTAAGTAGGAATATAAATGTTCTTTTACCCAATAACTATGTTCAATTTTTATTAAATATATTTACAGCAGATTATGTTATGGTAAAGAGGATTCCAGGCTTGTAGATTACAAATTTGGAACCAATTTTCATGCATAAAAGGCTGACGCATTAATGGACTGAGTTTTAACAGATGACCTCTAATTAAAAATACATCATGTATCATAAAGTACTTTTAAAAGCTACTGTGAACTCATTTTTGTGTGAATAATTATACCCCTTAATGAATAACTTAATAACATATAGTATGATTGAGAAAAAATTCCTACAGCACAATCATTGACTCATAGAAGATAAGCTCCAGAAGATATTAATGCCTTTCAGGAGTCCTGATTGTTGAGCAGAGATCAAACATTTATCTATTCATTTATTCAGGAGGCTTAAGTTTTTGCTTTGACTGAGATAGCGCATCTTCCCTAGATAGACCTCCTCTGTGTTTCATTGTATCTGATGTTTACTTTGCCCATCACTCACAGAATCATCTAATTCTGGAACTAAAAAAAATTTAGGATTATTTGACCTATCCTTTCACTTTTCAATGAGGAAGCAGAGTTGTAAAGAGGTAGAGTTATCTTCCACAGGTTACACAGTGAATCTATAGTTTTGTCATTTTCTATAATTTTCGCCTATGTTCTGAGTGACTGCAGGAGGCATGATTTTACTAAGAGCTCCCTTCCCAGCTTCCTGGCCTTGTTTCTTCTACAGAGATATTTTTTGTTTTTCCTTAAAAGCTATATGATGCAGGAGAGTGGTTTCAAAGCTGGCAAGTTAATTTTCTAATTTATAAATTAGGAAAAATAATTCCTATTTCATAGTACTGTCATAGGATTACATTAATCAATATAAACTACCTTGCTAGCAGCTGCCTTCCTCTTAGCCTGTAACTCTTATGCAGGATACAGATTTTTTTTTTTTAATTATTTATTTTTGGCTGTGTGGGGTCTTTGTTGCTGCACACGGGCTTTCTCTAGTTGTGGCGAGCGGGGGCTGCTCCTCGTCGTGATGCGTGGGCTTCTCATTGCAATGACCTCTCTTGTTGTGGAGCATGGGCTCCAGGCACGTGGGCTTCAGTAGTTGTGGCACACAGGCTCAGCAGTTGTGGAGCACGGGCCCAGGTGCTCCGTGGCATGTGGGATCTTCCCGGACCCGGGCTCGAACCCGTGTCCCCTGCACTGGCAGGCAGGTTCTCAACCACTGCACCACCAGGGAAGCCCCGGAATGCAGAATTTTTTTTGGAAAGGGCACACGTGGATACTTTCACAATACAGGTCTAAAAATGACCAAGAGCTCTCCACATGGTAACTTTTCATGAACATTAGAGCTTGGGTTTCACACATGTTTTGTGTACTGTTGGATTCTCAGATATTTCCTTTTTTAATACTAGTGAAAACACTGATCAAAGTATTAAACATCTGAAAAACTGACAGAATCACAGAGTTTATATCATTGCCTTTTCTTCTACCTATAAAATATAAAAGGATTAGAAAAGATATCAGAGAATTAATTCTTGGTTGTCATGAGAGGGTAACAGTCCTAAGTTAGAAGGATAATCAGCACTCTCTCGAAGCCTCGAAAAATGCAGAAAAGGAACAAGTTTATAAGGAGATAAAACCTTAGATATATTTCAGAAATAATATATTTACTTTTATGTAATGAATATCATTATATGGTCATCAGTGTTACTGGAATGAAAGGGATATATTAATGAATAGTTACTTTTTGTTGTATTATTGAGTTCTGACCAACATACAATACATATTTAAAGTGTACAACTAGATATGTATATACTCAGGATATCATCACTAAAATCACTAAATCAAGATAATGAACATATTCATCAACCTGAAAAGTTGACTCATGCCCCTTTATAATTCCAATCTTCCACTCCCCTCTGTCTGTCCCGGGAAAATGACTGATTTGTTTTCGGTCACTACACATTGTTTTCATTTTCTAGAATTTCATATAAATTAAATCATTCTGTATGTATTATCTTTTTCTTCTTTCATTTAGCATGGCTATTTTGAGATTCACTGATCTTGTTGTTCATATCAATAGTCCATTTTTTCACATTGCTAAGTAGTATTCCATTTCATAGATATACCACAATTTTTTAATCTGTTCATAAGATGATGGACATTTGGGTTTTCACTTTGAAATTACTACAAATTTGTAAAATTTATATTACAAATACAGTTGCTATATTACTGTATAATAATTTTAGTGAACTTATGCTTTCATTTCTTTGGGAAAAATACTAAAAACTGGAAAAGCTGAATCATGATATCTGTATGATACCTTATGAGGAAACTGGCAAACTATTGTACAAAGTGGATATACCATTTTTCATTTCCACCAACAGTGTATGAGTTTGTAACTCCAAATCCTCACTAACACTTGGTATGGTCAGTCTTTTGAATTTTAGCCATATTAATAGTTGTGCAGTGGTATTTCACTGTAGTTTACCTCCCATTAATCTAACTAGTGATATTGAGCATCTTCTGAGATGCTCATTTGTCATCTATTTAGCTTTTGTGGTAAAGTGCTGCTCAAATCATTTACCTATACTTTAATGTGTTAGTATTATATTTTAAGAGTTCTACCTCTACATATTCTGCATATAAGTTCTTTATCAAATATATGATCTACAGATATTTTCCACATTCTAAAACTTGTCTTTTTCTTTACTTAATAGTGTTGTTTAATGAGCAGAAAATTTTAACTTTGATGTAGTCCAGTTTACCATTCTTTTCCTTTTATGGGCCATGTTTTTATGTCATGTAATACATCTTGGCATTGCACAAGGTCACAAAGATTTTCCCCTATAGTTAATTGTACAAGTTTTAGAGACTTATGCATTGAAGTTAGAACTATGATCTACTATGTGCTAAATTTTGAATATTCTTCATTGTTTTGTATATGGATATCCAGATGTTCTATCGCCATTTGTTGAAAACTCTATTCTCTCTGTACTGAATTTTCTTTGCATCTTTGTGAAAAATTAGCCATTCATATATGTATAGGTCTATTTCTCGGCTTTCTATTTTGTTTCATTAATATGTTTGTCTATCTTGTCTTGATAGTTAAATCTTGCAATCAAGTGGTTGTCCTCCAGATTTGTCTTTCTGTTTCTGAGTTGCCTTTGTATTCTAGCTGAATTTTATTTACAGATGAATTTTAGAAACAGCATGTCAAAATCCTACTGTTAAGGTCATTTGATTCTGGAAGGTTTTCTTCTTAAGGATTTTTAATTACAAGTTCAATTCTTTGAGAGAGATAGGGTTTTCACACTCTCACACTTTGCTATAGAGTACTATGTTAACTGAATTTGTTTCTTTTATTATTTTTCCAGCACTTTCCTGCTCTCACTCCAACTTATTTTTGATTGCACTGTTTCCCATGAGCACTATAATTTTTTTCTTCCACATGTAATATCCTTTTTCTCTCTGGCTTCTTTTAAGATGTTTTCTTTATCAGTGATTCTAAGTTTGATTATGATGTTTCCTAATGTAGTTTTTTTGTCATATTTCTTGAGCTTCATAAATATAATTTTAAAGTTTTCATCAAATTTGGAAAAATTTTCTTCACTGTTTCTTTAATATTACTCTCCTGATTTCTCTTTTCTCCTTTGGGGAATTCTACTTTAATTTTCCCCACAGCACACTAATGTTTAATTTGTTTCAGTCATTTTGCCTTTGTGTTTGATTTTGAATTATTTAGATTGCTATGGTTTCGGTTTCTTCTTTCACAGTTTTTAATCTGCCATTAATCCCATCAATAGCTACACTATGAAATAATTGAATAAAAATAACTGAAAAACATGAAGTATAAATGTTATTCTTTTGTCTTTTTCTATGGTTTGAAACCATATCAAGTAATCTAAACGTCCACATTTCTGCCATCCAACAGAGGCAACCAAGTAATAATGTTTAAAATATTTTTGAAAACTATCAATATGAATACTTCAAAAAGATAAGCAATTCATTGTTTTTGTACAGAATAAGGTAAGTGTGTAATTTAATTTTCTACCACTAATTATCGGTAGTAATGTATCAGTAGTCAGATTATGATAAGAAAGGGATGCCTTCAAGTTTTTCAACACTGAGTTAAAACATTGTTTATTTTACAAATTATAAAAAAATAAGTTATATCCTCTTATGAAAAATTTATAATAGAAACAAGTTTTAGAACTTGCCCATCCAATAGTAAAATGGATACTATGCAATTGAAATTAAAAGGTTACTGAAGTTCTCTAGGGAAAACAAGTTATAGAAAAATAAAGATATCTCATAAAAGAAGGTGTTGTCAGTTTTGCCTCCATGCTCTAGGAAATGTAAGGGCATTTAAGCAAATATAAGGCTTATTTATGAGTGACAAAAAAGAAGTCAAAATACAAGTAGCTCATGACTAAATGGTGGTTTTACAAGACCCATAAATTTAGCAGTCTTCTTTGTTCTTTTGCTTCTTTTCTCTCTTTTCTGATCTCCAAAATATGATGGTTCAAAATCCAAGATGGTAGATAAAGCTGTTCATTCCAGGCAGCAGGTGCGAGGAAGAGGGAGATGTGGGAAAAGACCGTTTATGAGATTTCCTGGAAGCTGATGTATAGCACATTCATTTACATGTCAATGTTACTGGCCAAAACTTGGTAGCAGGCTGCACTAACTGCAAACAAGGTTGGGATTTGAAGATATTCTAATACGAGAAACGAGAACAGATACAAAAGTAGAAAACAAGCAGCCTGTGCAATAACATGTTTAGGGGAAAAACCAACCCACCATCCACAGTATAGTCATATTATTTATTTAAGGCATTTCACCTCAGAGGACCTGATACTTGGGATTATTCTAAAGAAATGTTTCTGCTACTATATTAGACTCCCTAGTAAGAGAGCCTAGGATACTCATTAGGGTGATTACAGTTCACCACAGTAAGTAGTCTTATTTCAAGCATGAAAGCCAGAACTTTGCTAAAAACTCCTTGCAAATTTTAAAGGTTATGCTTAAAGGAACTCAACACCATGTCAGGTATAAAAAAATATATGGTTATGAATAAGCAGTAAATTTTTATTATAAAATCCCACATATACATATAATTTTCACACACACAAAAAAATGTTCAAAAGACAGGGTTTTATTTTAAATCCACTGGCAGATAAGAGTTGGAAAGATAAAATACATATTGTGTTTCATAACAGCAACAAAAAACCGAATTGTAGTAATGGCCGTTTTTGGACCACCTACATGTTGCTAGACACGATGCTAAGTACTTCACATACATTTATAAAATTATCATGTTTCACAACCCTGACAGGTAAATATTATGTTCATTTTTACACATAAGGGCAATAAAGTAAAGAAGGTTTGAATATTTTCATGAAATAAAATGGAAATGCTATGCCTCCAAGACAACAGCCGTACCCATGGTTGAAAGGACATTTAGTACCTCACAATTCTAAAATGACTACTTTCTAACATTTAAATGTATTATTAAAAAGAATTTGAGGAGTTGACCTCAATTGGTAAAATTGTACTAGTTCTTTCAAACAATGTAAGTGTTAAGGGAATAGTCCAGATAACTCTGTCTTTTTTTCAGGAAGTATAAATTATAAAGATATGATATTCACTGAAATCTAGAGAAAATGAAACACATTACTATCCTGGGACTTTTTTTTTTTTGCGGTACACGGGCCTCTCACGCCATGGCCTCTCCCGCTGCGGAGCACTGCCTCCGGATGCGCAGGCTCAGCGGCCATGGCTCACGGGCCCAACCACTCCGCGGCATGTGGGATCTTCCCGGACCGGGGCACGAACCCGCGTCCCCTGCATCGGCAGGCGGACCCTCAACCACTGCGCCACCAGGGAAGCCCTATACTTTCAGAAATTTTATGCTTTTTTTTTTTTTTATCGAACTGGAAATTGAGAGGAGAAAATTCATTTACCAAGTCTTAATTTACAGCAAGGCTATTTCAGAGAATGAATGAGAAGTGTGTGTATGAAAATTGGAAATAAAATGCAAATGTAGCAAAAATACACAATTTAGTTTGATTACAGTATAGGTCAGCTTAGCAGATGAGCTGCTTGAAATAGATGAGCAAGATTGTATGAGATAATTCTGTGGCGTGCTGAGACATAACTGTCAGTGTTTCTAATGTGCTGCACCAGGAAGCACATAATTACTGCTGTTATTATGGAAGATGTAAATGTGATCTCCTAGCAATATGCTAAACACCGTCTCTCTTGAGCACTTAAAGTGTTTCCTCTGCTTCAATTGGGAAGGTTTTTATTCATATAAAAAATAGCAAATAAAATTAAAAAGTAGTAAAAGTACAATTTAATTCCAAAACTATATATATATATGATTTAAGCTAGTCTTGATTTTTAAGTTTAATTCCTAGTGACTGAGTGATATGGGACAGTCTTACTTTCTAGATATTAATACCTTGATTTAAAAAAAGCTATAAATAAAAAAACATGTATAATAAATTATATCATGATAATTTTAATTATTAAGTGCATATTTGTTACTTTAAAATGTATTATCTGTAGCTTTCCTTTAAAACACAAGTTGTTCTAGTGTGTAAAAAAAGCACAATTTGATTGAGAGATACTAGTTAAAATGAAATCCAGGGCTTCCCTGGTGGCACAGTGGTTGAGAGTCCACCTGCCGGCGCAGGGGACATGAGTTCGTGCCCTGGTCCGGGAAGATCCTACATGCCGCAGAGTGGCTGGGCCCGTGAGCCATGGCCGCTGAGCCTGCGCGTCCGGAGCCTGTGATCCGCGATGGGAGAGGCCACACGGTGAGAGGCCCGTGTACCGCCAAAAAAAAAAAAAAAAAAAAAGAAATCCAAAAATTTAAAGAAAAAAACATACATAAAGATAAGGCATATATTACCTACAAAACAAAACACTGAAAAATATAATTGAATAAATCAGTATATGAATTGCATTTTAGACATAAGTCTGCTGTATTAAGTGAAGCATTCTATGGACATTATTGCAATTTTTTACTTGGTTCATTCAGCACATTTTTTATGTGTGAGGCAACATATCAAGCTTTTCATCCAAAACCTAGATAAAGTAAATTAGATAACATTAAAAATTTTTATTTTTTAACATCTTTGTTGGAGTATAATTGCTTTACAATGGTGTGTTAGTTTCTGCTTTATAACAAACTGAATCAGCTATACATATACATATATCCCCGTATCTCTTATCTCTTGCGTCTCCCTCACACCCTCCCTATCCCACCCCTCTAGGTGGTCACAAAGCACGGAGCTGATCTCCCTGTGCTATGCGGCTGCTTCCCACTAGTTATCTATTTTACATTTGGTAGTGTATATATGCCCATGCCACGCTCTCACTTCGTCCCAGCTTACCCATCCCCCTCCCTGTATCCTCAAGTCCATTCTCTACGTCTGAGTTTTATTCCTGTTCTGCCCCTAGGTTCTTCAGAACCATTTTTATGTTTTTTTTAGATTCCATATATATGTGTTAGCATACGGTATTAGTTTTTCTTTTCCTGACTTACATCAATCTGTATGACAGACTCTAGGTCCATCCACCTCACTACAAATAACTCAGTTTTGGTTTTTTTTTTGGCTGAGTAATATTCCATTGTATGCGTGTGCCACATTTTCTTTATCCATTCACCTGTAGATGGACATTTAGGTTGCTTCCATGTCCTGGCTATTGTAAATAGTAGTGCAATGAACATTACAGTACATGTATCTTTTTGAATTATGGTTTTCTCAGGGTATATGTCCAGTAGTGGTATTTCTGGGTCATATGGTAGCTCTATTTGTAGTTTTTTAAGGAAATTCCATACTGTTCTCCATAGTGGCTGCATCACTTTACATTCCCACCAACTGTGCAAGAGGGTTCCCTTTTCTCCACGCCCCCTCAAGCATTTAATGTTTGTAGACTTTTTGATGATAGCCATTCTGACTGGTGTGAGGTTATACCTCATTGCAGTTTTGATTTGCATTTCTCCAGTGATTAGTGATGCTGAGCATACTTTCATGTGCTGTTGGCAATCTGTATATCTTCTTTGGAGAAATGACTATTTAGGTCTTCTGCCATTTTTGGATTGGGTTGTTTGTTTTTTTGATATTGAGCTGCATGTGTTACTTGTAAATTTTGGAGTTTAATTATTTGTCAGTTGCTATGTTTGCAAATATTTTCTCCCATTCTGAGGGTTGTCTTTTGGTCTTGTTTATGGTTTCCTTTGCTGTGCAAGAGGTCTTAAGTTTCATTAGGTCCCATTTGTCTATTTTTGTTTTTATTTCATTTTCTTTAGGAGGTGGGTCCAAAAGAATCTTGCTGTGATTTATGTCATAGAGTGTTCTTCCTATGTTTTCCTCTAAGAGTTTTAAAGTGTCTGGCCTTACATTTAGGTCTTTAATCCATTATGAGTTTACTTCTCTGGACGGTGTTAGGAAGTGTTCTAATTTCATTCTTTTACAAATAGCTGTCCAATTTTCCCAGCACCACTTATTGAAGAGGCTATCTTTTCTCCACTGTATACTCTTGCCTCCTTTATCAAAGATAAGGTGACCATATGTGCATGGGTTTATCTCTGGACTTTCTATCCTGATCCATTGTTCTATATTTCTGTTTCTGTGCCAATAGTATACTGTCTTGATTACTGTAGCTTTTTAGTATAATCTGAAGTCAGGGAGCCTGATTCATCCAGTTCCGTTTTTCTTTCTCAAGATTGCATTGGTATTCGGGGTCTTTTGTGTTTCTAAACAAATTGTGAAATACTTTGTTCTAGTTCTGTGAAAAATGCCATTGGTAGTGTGATAGGGCTTGCAGTGAGTCTGTAGATTGCTTTGGGTAGTATAGTCATTGTCACATTGTTGAGTCTTCCAATCCAAGAACCTGGTATATCTGTCCATCCGTTTGAATCATCTTTAATTTCTTTCATCAGTGTCTTATAGTTTTCAGCATACAGGTCTTTTGTATCCTTAGGTAGGTTTATTCCTAGGTATTTTATTCTTTTTGTTGCAATAGTAAGTGGGAGTGTTTTCTTAAGTTCACTTTCAGATTTTTCATCATTAGTGTATACGAATGCAAGAGATTTCTGTGCATTAATTTTGAATCCTGCTACTTTACCAAATTCATTGATTAGCTCTAGTAGTTTTCTGCTAGCTTCTTTAGGATTCTCTATGTATAGTATCATGTCATCTGCAAAAAGTGACAGCTTTACTTCTTCTTTTCCGATTTGGATTCCTTTTATTTCTTTTTCTTTTCTGATTGCTGTGGCTAAAACTTCCAAAACTATGTTGAATAGTAGTGGTGAGAGTGGACAACCTTGTCTTCTTCCTGATCTTAGAGGAAATGGTTTCAATTTTTCACCATTGAGAACAATGTCGGCTGTGGGTTTGTCATATATGGCCTTTATTATGTTGAGGTAAGTTCCCTCTCTGCCTACTTTCTGGACAGTTTTTATCATAAATGGGTGTTGAATTTTGTCAAAAGCTTTTTCTAAATCTATTGAGGTGATCATATAGTTTTTCTCCATCAATTTTTAAATAGGGTTTATCATATTCATTGTTGTGCATATATTGAAGAATCCTTGCATTCCTGGGATAAACTCCACTTGATCATGGTGTATGATCCTTTTAATGTGCTGTTGGATTCTGTTTGCTAGTATTTTGTTGAGGATTTTTGCATCAATGTTCATTGGTGATATTGGCCTGTACTTTTCTTCCTTGTGACATCCTTGTCTGGTTTTGGTGTCAGGGTGATGGTGGCCTCGTAGAATGAGTTTGGGAGTGTTCCTCCCTCTCCAAATTTTGGAAGAGTTTGACAAGGATAGGTGTTAGCTCTTCTCTAAATGCTTGATAGAATTCTCCTGTGAAACCATCTGGTCCTAGCCTTTTGTTTGTTGGAAGATTTTTAATCACAGTCTCAATTTCATTGCTTGTGATTGGTCTCTTTATACTTTCTGTTTCTTCCTGGTTCAGTCTCAGAAGGTTATCGTTTTCTAAGAATGTGTCCATTTCTTCCAGATGTCCATTTTATTGGCATATAGTTGCTTGTAGTAATCTCTCATGATCCTTTGTATTTCTGCAGTGTCAGTTGTTTCTTCTCCTTTTTCATTTCTAATTCTATTGGTTTGAGTCTTCTCCCTTCTTTTTTGATGTTTGGCTAATAATTTATGAGTTTTGTTTATCTTCTCCAAGAAACCACTTTTAGTTTTATTGATCTTTCCTACTCTTTCCTTCATTTCTTTTTCATCGATTTCTGATCTGATCTTTATGATTTCTTTCCTTCTACTAACTTTGGGGGTTTTTTTGTTCTTCTTTTCCTAATTGTTTTAGGTGTAAGATTAGGTTATTTGAGATGTTTGTTGTTTCTTAAGGTAGGATTGTATTGCTCTAAACTTCCCTCTTTTAACTGCTTTTGCTGCATCCCTTAGGTTTTGCGTCATTGTGTTTTCATTGTCATTTGTTTCTAGATATTTTTTGATTTCCTCTTTATTTTCTTAGCAATCTCTTGGTTATTTAGCATTGTATTGTTTAGCCTCCACGTGCTTGTATTTTTTTACAGATTGTTTCCTTTATTTGGTATCTAGTTTCGTAGCGTTGTGGTTGGAAATGATACTTGATATGACTTCAATTTTATTAACTTTACCAAGGCTTGATTTGTGACCCAAGATATGATCTATCCTGGAGAATGTTCCATGAGCACTTGAGAAGAAAATGTATTCTGTTGTTTTTGGTGGAATGTTCTATAAATATCAGTTAGGTCCATCTTGTTTAATGTGTCATTTAAAGCTTGTGTTTCCTTATTTATTTTCATTTTGGATGATCTGTCCATTGGTGAAAGTGGGGTGTTTAAGTCTCCTACTATGACTGTGTTACTGTTGATTTCTCCTTTTATGGCTGTTAGCATTTGCCTTCTGTATTGAGGTACTCCTATATTGAGTGCATAAATATTTACAATTATTATATCTTCATCTTGTATTGATCCCTAGATCATTATGTATTGTCCCTCTTTGCCTCTTGTAATAGTCTTTATTTTATACTCTATTTTGTCTGATATGAGCATTGCTACCCCAGCTTTCTTTTGATTTACATTTTTAGGGAATATCTTTTTCCATCCCCTCACTTTCAGTCAGTATGTGTCCCTAGGTCTGAAGTGGGTCTCTTGTAAACAGCTTATATACAGGTCTTGTTTTTATATCCATTAAGCCAGTCTATGTCTTTTGGCTGGAGCATTTAATCCATTTACATTTAAGGTAGTTATTGATATGTATGTTCCTATCACCATTTTCTTAATTGATTTGGGTTTGTTACTGTAGGTCCTTTCCTCCTCTTGTGTTTCCTGCCTAGAGAATTTCCTTTAGCATTTGTTGTAAAGCTGGTTTGGTGGTGCTGAATTATCCTAGCTTTTGCTTCTCTGTAAAGTTTCTTTTTATTTTTGTAGTACGCTGGCCTCTCATCATTGTGGTCTCTCCCATTGCGGTGCACAGGCTGCAGATGCGCAGGCCCAGCAGCCATGGCTTATGGGCCCAGCTGCTCCGCAGCATGTGGGTTACTCCCAGACCGGGGCACGAACCCGCGTCCCTTGCATCGGCAGGCGAACTCTCAACCGCTGCGCCACCAGGGAAGCCCCTGTTAAGTTTTTAATTTCTCTGTCAAATCTGAATGAGATCCTTGCTGGGTAGAGTAATCTTGGTTGTAGCTTTTTTCCTTTCATCACTTTAAATATGTTCTGCCACTCCCTTCTGGCTTGCAGAGTTTCTCCTGAAAGATCAGCTGTTAACCTTAAGGGGATTCCCTTGTATGTTATTTGTTGTTTTTCCCTTGCTGCTTTTAATATTTCTTCGTTTTATTTAATTTTTGATAGTTTGATTAATATGTGTCTTGGCATGTTTCTCCTTGGTTTTATCCTGCATGGGACTCTCTGTGTTTCCTGGAGTTGATTGACTGTTTGTATTCTCATATTATGGAAGTTTTCAACTATTATCTCTTCAAATATTTTCTCAGTTCCTTTCTGTTTTCATTTCTTTTTCTGGGCCCCCTATAATTTGAAAGTTCATGAGTTTAATGTTGTCCCAGAGGTCTCTGAGACTGTCCTCATTTTCATGTCCTCTTTTCATTCTTTCTTCTTTATCCTGTGCTGTGGTACTTATTTCCACTGTTTTATCTTCCAGGCCACTTATCTGTTCTTCTGCCTCAGTTATTCTGCTATTGATCCCTTCTAGAGAATTTTTAATTTCATTGATTGTGTTGTTCATCGTTTATTTGCTCTTTAATTCTTCTAGGTGCTTGTTAAACGTTTATTGTATTTTCTTCATTCTATTTCCAAGGTTTTGGATCATCTTTACTATCATTACTCTGAATTCTTTTTCAGGTACACTGCCTATTTCCTCTTCATTTGTTTGGTCTGATGGGTTTTTACCTTGCTCCTTTATCTGCTGTGTGTTTCTGTGTCTTCTCATTTTGCTTAACTTACTGTGTTTGGGGCCTCCTTTTCGCAGGCTACAGCTTCATAGTTCCCCTTGTTTTTGGTATCTGCCCCCAGTGGCCAAGGTTGCTTCAGTGGTTTGTGTAGGCTTCCTGGTGGAGGACTAGTGCCTGTGTTCTGGTAGATGAGGCTGTATCATGTCTTTCTGGTGGGCAGGACCACGTCCAGTGGTGTGTTTTGGGGTGTCTTTGACTTATTATGATTTTAGGCAGCCTCTGTGCTAATGGGTGGGGTTGTGTTCCTGTCTTGCTAGTTGTTTGGCATAGGGTGTCCAGCCCTGTAGCTTTCTGGTCATTGAGAGGAGCTGGGTCTTAGTGTTGAGGTGGAGATCTCTGGGAGAGCTTTTGCCATTTAATATTTTGTGGAGCTGGGAAGTCTCTGGTATACCAATGTCTTGAACTTGGCTCTCCCACCTCAGAGGCATAGGACTGACACCTGGCCCAAGTACCAGGACCCTGTCAGCCACATGGTTCAGAAGAAAAGGGAGGGAAAATAAAGACAGAGAAAAAAAATAATAAAATAAAGTTATTAAAATAAAAAATATATTATTACAAATAAGAAAATTAAAAAGTCTTTAAAAAAAGATAGAAAGAAGGCAGCCAAACCAATAAACACCTCCACCAATGATAAGAAGCACTAAAATTGTACTTATAAAGAAAAGAAAACAAAACAAACAGACAGACAGAACCCTAGGACAAATGGTAAAAGCAAAGCTATACAGACAAAATCACATATAGAAGCATACACATACACACAAAAGGAGAAAAAGGAAAATATATATATATATATTTTTTTTTTTAAAAAAGGAAGCGAGCAACCAAATCAATAAGCAAATCTACCAATGATAATAAACTCTAAATACTAAACTAAGATAAACATAAAACCAGAAACAAATTAGATGAAAAATGCAAACCCCATGTCTACAGTTGCTCCCAGATTCCACCGCCTCAATTTTGGGATGATTCGTTGTCTATTGAGGTATTCCAAAGATGCAGGGTACATCAAGTTGATTGTGGAGATTTAATCCACTGCTCCTGAGGCTGCTGGGAGAAATTTCCCTTTCTCTTCTTTGTTCGCACAGCTCTTGGGTTTCAGCTTTGGATTTGGCTTCGCCTCTGCATGTAGGTTGCCTCAGGGCATCTGTTTTTCGATCAGACAGGACGGAGATAAAAGAACAGCTTATTAGGGGGCTCTGGCTCAGTCAGGCCGCGGGGAGGGAGGCATATGGAATGCGGGGTGAGCCTGCAGCAGCAGAGGCAGGCGTGACATTGTAACAGCCTGAGGTGCATCCTGTGTTCTCCGGGGGAAATTGTCCCTGGATCACGGGACCCTGCCAGTGGCGGGCTGCACAGGCTCTTGGCAGAGGAGGTGTGGATAGTGACCTGTGCTTGCGCACAGGCTTCTTGGTGGCTGCAGTAGCAGCCTTAGCATCTCATGCCTGGCTCTGGTGTCTGCGCTGATAGCTGTGGCTCGCGCCCATCTCTGGAGCTCTTTAGGCGGTGCTCTGAATCCCCTCTCCTCGCACACCCCGAAACAATGGTCCCTTGCCTCTTAGGCAGGTCCAGACTTTTTCCTAGATTCTCTCCCAGCCAGCTGTGGTGCACTAGCCCACTTCAGGAAGTGTTCTCGCAGCCAACTCCAGTCCTCTGCCTGGGATCTGACCTCTGAAGCTGGAGCCTCAGCTCCCAGCCCCTGCCCAACCTGGTGTGTGAGCAGACAACCCTCTCGGGCTGGTGAGTGCTGGTCGGCACCTATCTTCTGTGAGGGAATCTCTCTGCTTTGCCCTCCGCACCCCTGTTGCTGTGCTCTCCTCCGTGGCTTGGCCCCAAAGCTTCCCTCCCGCCACCCCCTGTCTCTGCCAGTGAAGGGGCTTCCTAGTGTGTGGAAACTTTTCCTCCTTCACAGCTCCCTCCCCGAGGTGCGGGTCCCGTCCCTATTCTTTTGTCTCTTTTTTCTTTTTTCTTTTGCCCTACCCAGGCACATGGGGGAGTTTCTTGCCTTTTGGGAAGTCTGAGGTCTGCCAGCATTCAGTAGGTGTTCTGTAGGAGCTGTTCCACATATAGGTGTATTTCTGAATGTATTTGTGGTGAAGCAGGTGATCTCCACATATTATTCCTCCACCCTCTTGATGGTCTCTCCCCTAAAAATTTTAATTTAATAATAAGTTGAACTACTATCCAAATATTTTCTTCTGGAATCATAAAATGTCAAGCAAATCCATTGTTTAAATTCACTAGAGGTGATCCTATATAAAAGACAGTCTTTTTCTTTTTTCCCCAGATTTGTCCAGGTAACTCCAGACATGCATTGCTCATTGGTAATATGTTATGAAATGTCTAAGAATTGTTCAAAGGCCTGAGATGTCATGGAAAATATCACATTAATTTGTTATTATAGCTGTTCTTGTAGTAAAAGTCGATAATCCTCAACCAGAATCACCTTTAAAAAATAGGAATGGCGTATTACAGATGTTAATAGTTGAGAGTGGTGGCTTGCTGGGTTTATATCCTAGAATGCAGTTCTACTGTCCTAATTCTGGAGGAAATAGGTATAGATTTCTATTTACACGTACTTGCACAGCAAATTCATAGTTCCTCTTCTCTAAAAGGAGGCAATGTTGAATGAATAATTTCTTGCTAAGAGCATTTGTGTACTGGAATTCATGAATCAAATACTTTTTCTAAGTTCAGATATTTTTTGAGCTTTAATTATGATTATACACACTTTACGAACACAAAAAATATTTCCTACACTCATCTTTCATGCCAAATTATTAAATTAATAGTGACATTTTGCCTATTGCAGCTTCCCCTCTCTCCACAACTCTTTTCTACACCCTACATTGTTGTTCTCATTTGCCTTATTATGCAGAGACTAATCTAAACCTGTCTGAATAATCGCCCAGCCCTAATTTAAAACAAATCACATCTAGAAATTAGGTTAAAGTAAAAGGCAATTTAAGAACAAACTCTGTGCCTTTATTATGTGCCAGGTCTCATGTATATAACCTCAATTCATTTCTACAGCTCTGGTAGGTGATGTATTATTACCCTTCTTAATAAATTGGGAAACTGAAGCATCAAAATGTTAACTAACTTATGAAAAGAATAAACATCTGGAAATTGGGAAGCTATCTGGCCCTAATGCCTGTGTCTTTTCTATTATTGCATAGTGTATAAGACAATAACTATGACATAATGTGAAATTCATGTTAAAAAACTGATAAAAGAAAAAAAAATGCCTATCTTCTCAGAAGAGCCTATAGTCTTCAGTCTTTTAGAGAAAGGGACAATTTACAAATAATACATAAAGTAATAGAATAAATTTCTCACTAGAGTGATGATGGGATGTGGAAGTAATCAGATTCAAGACTCTAAAAATATTTAATTCCACATTATTTATTTAATAAATATTTGTTCACCTTCTTGCACGTGCTCTGCACAATTCTATGTGTTAGGCTTATAGATGTGCACAGGACAAGACTCCTGTCTTCATAAAGTTTATGTTCCGTAGGAAAGAGAGAGGAAAATTACCAAAAAAAAATCAAATTTTAAAAGTTAGTTTCAAATATTGGTGAACACTACTAGAAAAAAAAAAGAGTGATATGATACTAAATGTCACTTAAAAGGAGATGGCATTTGTGTTAAACCTGAAGGGTTAGAGTTACTGGACCATGTGGAGAATTTAGAGATGGACTCTCCAGACAGAGGAAATAAATTTAAAAACTAACACTTTAAAGGCTTTTGTGTCTCCCAGAGTCAGAAAGCAAAATAACCAGATGTAATGGTCTAGAAGTTAGGTGGATATAAGGTTGGAGAAATAGGTATGTACTATTCACCTTGTAGGCCACGGTGAGGTGTTTGGAATTTATTCTGAGACCAATGACAAATTATTAGAGGGTTTTGTGAAGAAAAATAACATGGAATTTTTCAAAGTTATTACAAAGATTAGATGACACTAATGCTTCTGAGGAAGACAGAATAACAAGGACGAAATTTTCCCTCCTGCTGA
>NW_006771578.1:269126-273307 GCF_000442215.2 Lipotes vexillifer | reverse complement strand
CTGCTGAACAAGCAAACCAAAATTAAACAAAACAAAGGGGAAAAAAGTGTTTTTCAAGATGGTTGACAGCAAGCAATGAAGGGCTGTTACTACATCAATTGACTCAGAAAAAAATCATGTGACAAAATCTAATATCCATTTCTCTCAAAAACTCTCAGCATTTACAGTCAGGTAAGAAAAAACAAGTAAAAAGCATCCAAGTTGGAACAAATAAAGTAAGACTGTCTTTTTTCACAGATGACATTAAAGTATTTGTATATCATGTACCTAATATGCAAAGTGTATCCCTAACATACAAACTTTTAGAATATAATAAAGCAATCATTTAAAAATGGACAAAATATTTGAACAGACACTTCACCAAAGATGATGTACAGATATCAGTGAAACAAATGAAAAAAGATGACCACCACTATTAGAATGGCTAAAATTAAAAACACTGACATACTAAATGTGAGTAAGGATGTGGAGGTACTGACACATTTATATACTGCTGATGTGGGGGAGTGAAATTGTATAATCACTTTGGACCACTGCATGTCCCTTAAAAAGACCAGGAAATGTATAGACCTTGAGATGTAGCATATAAGACTTGTTCAAGAAGCAGCAAGGAATCCAGTAAGTCTAGAGGCAGAAAGGCAAATGTGATAGTGATATGTGAAGTCGGAGAACTAAAAGAGGTCTTTGTAATACACTTGTTGTAAGAATAATGACATTCACTTTGACTGAGATTGGCAGCCATTGGAGGGTTTCTGAGCAGGGATGGAACATGATCAGAGGTTTCAACAGGATAATTGTGATTGTCATGTAGAGAATAGACCCTGTTGTCAATAGACAGGAGTGACCAAATGTTTGAAATAGACTAGTTAAGAGATTTTTGCATTGGTCCAAGCAGGGCAGGGTGGTAGGTTTGTTGTGAGTAATAAAGATGAATATATTTAGGTTCTGGATATATTTTGATACTGGATATACTTTGAAGGCGGGACTGACAGGAATTGTGGGACTTTGTAGAAAGTATGAGATAAGGATAAGTCAAGGCTAACTGCAAGATTATTGACATAAGTAATTTGTAGAATGGAATTCCCATTAACTAAGATGGGAAAGATTGAATAGGGGGTGTCAGAAGAAAAGCAAAGGAATTTATTTTTAAAAAGTGAATAAGAATAAACTAAATACTTGCAAAATGCTAGTTAACCTTAGCAGAAGGATATTAATCATTGCTTACTTTAAAATAGAATGAGGGAATTAACCACTTTTGAAAACAGAGAGGGAAAAAAATACTGGGTAAGACAAAAATATATTGGTAGAGAAAATCAAATAGATTAAATTTGATTTTGAGCATTTTGTAGAAGTCAGGGTGAAGAAGAAACCTTTTATTATCTGGGAAAAAAAAAAGATTTTCAGTTCTCCAAAAAAGGAAAACTCCTTCCAACATTAAATATTGGGGTTACTTTACTGTGTGAGAATTTACATTAAAAATATAATTGAACATTAAAAGATACGACATGTAAAATTTTTTTCAGCAGCTCCAGGAGTTAAGTTAGTAAGGCTATATTGTTGAGCTAATATTGATGAAGACAGAAGGAAATACAAATGCATGGTATGATAAGTGTTTAACGTAAATAAAAGTTGGATCTCAGGGGAACTATAAATTCCTATTTATGGGATATTTTCAAACCTTTAGCCAGAGTCTGCTAAAGTGTTTTCTTATTCATTCATGCTCTGTTTCTCTTTTATCTTCTCAGTTCTGGGTCAGCAGCAACTGCTGTCCACATTTTGCCTGTCTACCCACAGTGGGTTAGTCACCTCTTGACATCAAGTTTGATATGCTCATTGTAATTATCAAAACTTATGTCTGTAATTGATCAGAGGTAACACTTTTCTGCTCTTTCTATTGCTTTAGCTGTATTATTCCAGGATTTAATTTATAAAACTCTGTGTAACACAGGTTTATTGTAAGTGAAAATTATAAATTCGATTGAATTCTTTAGAAACCTTTTGAAAAATGCTTTTTTAATGTTATGTATTCTCTTGTGGCAAGAATTCTACAGGATTTTTAGACTTAGAAGAATGAACATTTTCTTCTGGGCTGAAAATAGTCAGGAATATTATTCCTATTAAAAATAATAAATTATATGGGCCTCCCTGGTGGCGTGGTGGTTGGGAGTCCGCCTGCCGATGCAGGGGATGCGGGTTAGTGCCCCGGTCCGGGAGGGTTCCGTGTGCCGCAGAGCAGCTGGGCCTGTGAGCCATGGCCACTGAGCCTGCATGTCCAGAGGCTATGCTCCGCAGCTGGGGAGGCCACAGCAGTGAGGCCACAGCAGTGAGGCCACGAAATACAAAGGATCATGAGAGATTACTATGAGCAACTATATGCCAATAAAATAGACAACCTGGAAGAAATGGACAAATTCTTAGAAAAGCACAACCTTTTGGGACTGAACCTGCAGTAAATAGAATATATAAACAAACCAATCACAAGTAGTGAACTTGAGACTGTGATTAAAAAACTTGCAACAAACAAAAGCACAGGACCAGATGGCTTAAATGGTTGAATTCTATCAAACATTTAGAGAAGAGCTAATACCCATCCTTCTCAAACTCTTCCACAAAATTTCAGAGGAAGGAACACTCCCAAACTCATTCTAGGAGGCCACCATCACCCTGATACCAAAACCAGACAAAGGTATCACAAAGAAAGATAACTACAAGCCAATATCACTGATGAACATAGATGCAAAGCTCATCAACAAAATACTACCAAACACAATCCTACAGCACATTAAAAGGAGCATACACCGTGATCTTGTGGTTTATCCCAGGAATGCAAGGATTCTTCAATGTATTCAAATCAATCAATGTGATATACCACATTCGCAAATTGAAAGAGAAAAACCATATGATCATCTCAGTAGATGCAGAAAAAGCTTTTAACAAAATTCAACACCTAGCTATGATAAAAATCCTGCAGAAAGTAAGCATAGAGGGAACTTACCTCAACATAATAAAGTCCATATACGAAAAACTCACAGCCAGCATTGTTCTCAGTTGTGAAAAGCTCAAACCATTTCCCCTAAGATCTGGAACAAGACAAGGTTGCCCACTCTCACCACTATTATTTAACATAGTTTTGGAAGTTTTAGCAACAGCATTCAGAGAAGAAAAAGAAATAAAAGGAATCCAAATTGGAAAAGAAGAGGTAAAACTGTCACTGTTTGCAGATGACATGATACTATACATAGAGAATCCTAAAGATGCTACCTGAAAACTTCTAGAGCTAGTCAATGAATTTGGTAAAGTAGCAGGATACAAAATTAATGCACAGAAATATCTGGCATTTCTATACACTAATGGTGAAAAATCTGAAAGAGAAATTAAGGAAACACTCCCATTTACCACTGCAACAAAAAGAATAAAATACCTACGAATAAAGCTACCTAAGGAGACAAAAGACCTGTAGCCAGAAAACTATAAGACACTGATAAAAGAAATTAAAGATGATATAAACAGAGATATACCATGTTCTTTTATTGGAAGAATCTACATTTTGAAAATGACTATACTACCCAAAGGAATCTATAGATTCAATGCAATCCCTATCAAACTACCAATGGCATTTTTCATAGAACCAGAAGAAAAAATTTCACAATTTGTATGGAAACAAAAAAGACCCTGAATAGACAAAACAATCCTGAGAAAGAAAAACGGAGCTGGAGGAATCAGGCTCCTGGACTTCAGACTGCACTACAAAGCTACAGTAATCAAGACAGTATGGTACTGGCACAAAAACAGAAATATACATCAATGGAACAGGATAGAAAGCCCAGAGATAAACCCACACACATATGGTCACCTTATCTTTGATAAAGGAGGCAAGAATATACGGTGGAGAAAAGACAACCACTTCAATAAGTGGTGCTGGGAAAACTGGACAGCTACATGTACAAGAATGAAATTAGAACACTCCTTAACACCATACACAAAAATAAACTCAAAATGGATTAAAGACCTAAATGTAAGGTCAGACACTATAAAATTCTTAGAGGAAAACATAGGCAGAACACTCTATGACATAAATCACAGCAAGATCCATTTTGACCCACCTCCTAGAGAAAAGGAAATAAAAACAAAAATAAACAAATGGGACATAATGAAACTTAAAAGCTTTTGCACAGCAAAGG
>NW_006771578.1:234323-265674 GCF_000442215.2 Lipotes vexillifer | reverse complement strand
TTTTCCCAGCACCACTTATTGAAGAGGCTGTCCTTTCTCCACTGTATATTCCTGCCACCTTTATCAAAGATAAGGTGACCATATGTGCATGGGTTTATCTCTGGGCTTTCTATCCTATTCCATTGATCTATCTTTCTGTTTTTGTGCCAGTACCATACTGTCTTGATTACTGTAGCTTTGTAGTATAGTCTGAAGTCAGGCAGCCTGATTCCTCCAGCTCCATTTTTTGTTCTCAAGATTGCTTTGGCTATTCGGGGTCTTTTGTGTTTCCATACAAATTGTGAAATTTTTTGTTCTAGTTCTGTGAAAAATGCCAGTGGTAGTTTGATAGGGATTGCATTGAATCTATAGATTGCTTTGGGAAGTAGAGTCATTTTCACAATGTTGATTCTTCCAATCCAAGAACATGGTATATCTCTCCATCTGTTTGTATCATCTTTAATTTCTTTCATCAGTGTCTTATAATTTTCTGCATACAGGTCTTTTGTCTCCTTAGGTAGGTTTATTCCTAGATATTTTATTCTTTTTGTTGCAATGGTAAATGGGAGTGTTTTCTTGATTTCACTTTCAGATTTTTCATCGTTAGTATATAGGAATGCCAGAGATTTCTGTGCATTAATTTTGTATCCTGCTACTTTACCAAATTCATTGATTAGCTCTAGTAGTTTTCTGGTAGCATCTTTAGGATTCTCTATGTATAGTATCATGTCATCTGCAAACAGTGACAGCTTTACTTCTTCTTTTCCGATTTGGATTCCTTTTATTTCCTTTTCTTCTCTGATTGCTGTGGCTAAAACTTCCAAAACTATGTTGAATAAGAGTGGTGAGAGTGGGCAACCTTGTCTTGTTCCTGACCTTAGTGGAAATGCTTTCAGTTTTTCGCCATTGAGGATGATGTTGGCTGTGGGCTTGTCATATACGGCCTTTATTATATTGAGGAAAGTTCCCTCTACACCTACTTTCTGCAGGGTTTTTATCATAAATGGGTGTTGAATTTTGTCAAAAGCTTTCTCTGCATCTACTGAGATGATCATATGGTTTTTATCCTTCAGTTTGTTAATATGTTGTATCACATTGATTGATTTGCGTATATTGAAGAATCCTTGCATTCCTGGAATAAACCCCACTTGATCATGGTGTATGATCCTTTTAATGTGCTGTTGGATTCTGTTTGCTAGTGTTTTGTTGAGGATTTTTGCATCTATGTTCATCAGTGATATTGGCCTGTAGTTTTCTTTCTTTGTGACATCCTTGTCTGGTTTTGGTATCAAGGTGATGGTGGCCTCATAGAATGAGTTTGGGAGTGTTCCTCCCCCTGCTATATTTTGGAAGAGTTTGAGAGGATAGGTGTTAGCTGTTCTCTAAATGTTTGATAGAATTCACCTGTGAAGCCCTCTGGTCCTGGGCTTTTGTTTGTTGGAAGACTTTTAATCCCAGTTTCAATTTCAGCACTTGTGATTTGTCTGTTCATATTTTCTCTTTCTTCCTAGTTCAGTCTCTGCAGTTTGTGCATTTCTAAGAATTTGTCCATTTCTTCCAGATTGTCCATTTTATTGGCATAGAGTTGCTTGTAGTAATCCCTCATGATCCTTTGTATTTCTGCAGTGTCAGTTGTTACTTCTCCTTTTTCATTTCTAATTCTATTGATTTGAGTCTTCTCCCTTTTTTTCTTGATGAGTCTGGCTAATGGTTTATCAATTTTGTTTATCTTCTCAGAGAACCAGGTTTAATTTTATTGATCTTTGCTATCGTTTCCTTCATTTCTTTTTCATTGATTTCTGATCTGATCTTTATGATTCCTTTCCTTCTGCTAACTTTGGGGATATTTTGTTCTTCTTTCTCTAATTGCTTTAAGTGTAAGGGTAGTTTGTTTATTTGAAATGTTTCTTAAGGTAGGATTGTATTGCTATAAACTTCCCTCAGAACTGCTTTTGCTGCATCCCATTGGTTTTGGGCTATTGTGTTTTCATTGTCACTTGTTTCTAGGTAGTTTTTAATTTCCTCTTTGATTTCTGCAGTGATCACTTGGTTATTAGATAGTGTGTTGTTTAGTCTCCATGTGTTTGTATTTCTTACAGATTTTTTCCTGTAATTGATATCTAGTCTCACACTGTTGTTCTCAAAAAAGATACTTGATATGATTTCAATTTTCTTAAATTTACCAAGGCTTGATTTGTGACCTAAGATATGATCTAATCTGGAGAATGTTCAATAAGCACTTGAGAGGAAAGTGTATTCTGTTGTTTTTGGATGGAATGTCCTATAAATATCAATTAAGTCCATCTTGTTTAATGTATCATTTAAAGCTTGTGTTTCCTTATTCATTTTCATTTTGGATGATCTGTCCATTGGTGAAAGTGGGGTGTTAAAGTCCCCTCCTATGATTGTGTTACTGTCCATTTCCCTTTTTATGAATGTTAGCACTTGCCTTATGTATTGAGGTGCTCCTATGTTGGGTGCATAAATATTTACAATTGTTATATCTTCTTCCTGGACTGATCCCTTGATCATTATGTAGTGTCCTTCTATGTCTCTTGTAACAGTCTTTGTTTTAAAGTCTATTTTGTCTGATATGAGAATTGCTACTCCAGCTTTCTTTTGATTTCCATTTGCATGGAATATCTTTTTCCATCCCCTCCCTTTCAGTCTGTATGTGTCCCTAGGTCTGAAGTGGGTCTCTTGTAGACAGTATATATATACGGGTATCGTTTTTGTAGCCATTCAGCCAGTCTTCATCTTCTAGTTGGAGCATTTAATCCATTTACATTTAAGGTAGTTATCGATATGTATGTTCCTATTACCATTTTCTTAATTGTTTTGGGATTGTTTTCTTAGGTCTTTTCCTTCTCTTGTGTTTCCTGCCTAGAGAAGTTCCTTTAGCATTTGTTGTAATGCTGGTTGGTGGTGCTGAATTCTCTTAGCTTTTGCTTGTCTGTAAAACTTTTAATTTCTCTGTCAAATCTGAATGAAATCCTTGCTGGGTAGAATAATCTTGGTTGTAGATTTATCTCCTTCATCACTTTAAACATGCACTGCCACTCCTTTCTGGCTTGCAGAGTTTCTGCTGAATGATCAGCTGTTAACCTTATGGGGATTCCCTTGTGTGTTATTTGTTGTTTTTCCCCTGCTGCTTTTAATATTTTTTCTTTGTATTTAATTTTTGATAGTTTGATTAATATGTGTCTTGGTGTGTTTCTCTTTGGATTTATCCTGTATGGGACTCTCTGTGCTTTCTGGACTTAATTAACTATTTCCTTACCCATATTAGGGAAGTTTTCAACTATAATCTCTTTAAATATTTTCTCAGTCCCTTTCTTTTTCTCTTCTTCTCCTGAGACCCCTATAATTCGAATGTTGGTGCGTTTAATATTGTCTCAGAAGTCTCTGAAACTGTCCTCAATTCTTTTCATTCTTTTTTTTTATTCTATTCTGCAATAGTTATTTCCACTCTTTTATCTTCCAAGTCACTTATCCGGTCTTCTGCCTCAGTTATTCTGCTATTGATCCCTTTTAGAGAATTTTTAATTTCATTTATTGTGTTCATCCCTGTTTGTTTGCTCTTTAGTTCTTCTGGATCCTTGTTAAACGTTTCTTGTATTTTCTCCATTCTCCTTCCAAGATTTTGGATCATTGTTACTATCATTATTCTGAATTCTTTTTCAGGTAGACTGCCTATTTCCTCTTAATTTGTTAGGTCTGGTGGGATTTTATCTTGCTCCTTCATCTGCTCTGTGTTTCTCTGTCTTCTCATTTTGCTTAGCTTACTGTGTTTGAGCTCTCTTTTTCGCAGGCTGCAGGTGTGTAGTTCTCATTGTTTTTGGTGTCTGTCCCCAGTGGCTAAGGTTGGTTCAGTGGGTTGTGTAGGCTTCCTGGTGGAGGGGACTAGTGCCTGTGTTCTGGTGGATGAGGCTGGATCTTGTCTTTCTGGTGGGCAGGTCCACGTCTGGTGGTGTGTTTTGGGGTGTTTGTGGCCTTATTATGATTTTAGGCAGCCTCTGTGCTAATGGAATGGGTTGTGTTCCTGTCTTGCTCGTTGTTTGGCATAGGGTGTCCTGCACTGTATCTTGCTCGTCATTGAGTGGAGCTGGGTGTTGGTGTTGAGATGGAGATCTCTGGGAGATTTTTGCCGTTTGATATTACGTGGAGCTGGGAGGTCTCTTGTGGACCAGTGTCCTGAACTTGGCTCTCCCACCTCAGTGGCACAGCCCTGACCCCTGGCTGGAGCACCTAGAGACTTTCATTCACATGGCTCAGAATAAAAGAGAGAAAAAAAAAGAAAGAAAGAAAGAAGAAGATAAAATAAAGTACAGTAAAATAAAGTTATTAAAATAAAAAATAATTATTAAGAAAAAATATTTTTAAGAAAAAAAAAAAAAAAAAACGGAGTAACAAAACCCTAGGACAAATGGTAAAAGCAAAGCTATACAGAGAAAGTCACACACAGAAGCACACACATACACACTCACAAAAATATAAAAAGAAAAAAAAATATATATATATATATATATATGTACCGTTGCTCCCAAAGTCCACCTCCTCAATTTGGAATGATTTGTTGTCTATTCAGGTATTCCACAGATGCAGGGTACATCAAGTTGATTGTGGAGATTAATCCGCTGCTCATGAGGCTGCTGGGAGAAATTTCCCTTTCTCTTCTTTGTTCGCACAGCTCCCGGGGTTCAGCTTTGGATTTTGCCCCGCCTGTGCATGTAGGTCACCTGAGGGCGTCTGTTCTTCGGTCACACAGGACAGGGTTAAAGGAGCAGCTGATTTGGCAGTGGCAGGCTGCACAGGCTCCCGGGATGGGAGGTGTGGAGAGTCACCTGTGCTTGCACACAGGCTTCTGTGTGGCGGCAGCAGCAGCCTTAGCGTCTCATGCTGTCTCTGGGGTTGGCTCTGATAGCCGCCGCTCACGCCCGTCTCTGGAGCTCCTTTAAGCAGCGCTCTTAATCCCCTCTCCTCCCGCACCAGGAATCAAATAGGCAAGAAAAAGTTTCTTGCCTCTTTGGCAGGTCCAGACTTTTTCCCAGGCACCCTCCCGGCTAGCCGTGGTGCACTAGTTGCTTCAGGCTGTGTTCACACCGCCAACCCCAGTCCTCTGCCTGCTCTACGACCGAAGCCCGAGCCTCAGCTCCCAACTCCGCCCGCCCCGGCGGGTGAGCAGACAAGCCTCTCGGGCTGGTGAGTGCCGGTCGGCCCTGGTCCTCTGTGCGGGAATCTCTCCGCTTTGCCCTCCGCACCCCCGTTGCTGTGCTCTCCTCTGCGGCTCCGAAGCTTCCCCCTCCGCCACCCACAGTCTCCGCCTGCGAAGGGGCTTCCTAGTGTGTGGAAACCTTTCCTCCTTCACAGCTCCCTCCCACTGGTGCAGGGCCCGTCCCCATTCTTTTGTCTCTGTTTTTTCTTTTTTCTTTTGCCCTACCCAGGTGCGTGGGGATTTTCTTGCCTTTTGGGAGGCCTGAGGTCTTCTGCTATTGTTCAGTAGGTGTTCTGTAGGAGCAGTTCCACATGTAGATGTATTTCTGATGTATTTGTGGGGATGAAGTTGATCTCTGCATCTTACTCTCCTGCCATCTTGAATCTCCTCTCTGCAATTTAAATTTTATTGGTATTTCTTTGAATGTATAGATTAGTGGTTGGAAGACTGACATCTTCCCAATATTTAGTCATTCCATAATTGAACATTCAAGTCTCTTTTTATGTACTTCAATGGAGGCTATAAAATATCAGCATCAAAAATACTGTATATCCTTTTTTGACAAAAACTTAAATGATTAAAGACTTTTATAAAGACACATTTAATTATAAGGACGAACCAATGATTTATACATGACAAAATAATTATCCTATGTTTATTTAAAAACAAGTCAATTAAAGTCTTACCCAAGGATATATAACTTTTCTTGCACAGTATAGTCTAGAAGCCATGTCTCATCAGTCCTTGTTGAGAGGTCTTTATACTATACTCTGCAGAACTGTCTTCTGTAGAAATAGGAAGGGACATTCACACCATCTGAAAAAAAAATTTTTTTGGAGCTAGAAGTTTAGTGAAAATATCATTTCTAAACACTCTAGAGAAACATCTTTTTCACTTGCCTGTGCACTCATGGAGGCATTCTTGTTTGAAGAATAATTTGCTATGTCAGGCATGATTTTTATTGCTTTGCCTTTTATAAATACATTCATAGTATTAATGCAAGCTGGAGGAATGGACACATTTGAGATTTTAGGGAACTATCATGATTTTCAGGTGATATCTTACAAAATTTCTTTTAAAATAAACAAACAGCTCTCCTTTGGGTAGTTTAATATTCAGTGTTAATGAATGAGATGTTTTCATTAAAAATTCCCACAAATACATCTAAATAAGAATATATGTCTCTTTTACCATTGTGGTTACATACACGCAAAAAATTATTTTTTATTTGCCAGGAAATCAGTTTGGGCACAATCAACACTGAATCCATGTTTATGTTTCATATTGGGTAAGTTTTCTTTTTAAGGGGAATCATTTGCTTTATTCAAGTTATCTTCTTATTACTGACAGGCATTAACCAGAATATGAGTCAGGGCCATCTGGAATTCTTTAGTATCTTATTTTGACACCTCACTCATTTGTTTAAATAATTCACTGATTCAATATAAGCTAACTTTCTAAAATGCAAGGCACTTTTATTCTCAAACTAAATCAGCATATATTTACATTTTTATAGGTGCAAAGTAATTAATGCATGGAACATAAGTAAGCCATTTTGGTGTGTTTGCTCTCTCACTCCCCAATCCATTCACTTATTCTAAAATCCCTTTTCCTATACTTTGCATATACTATTAGGCTAAACTAGAGACCTGGGTTTGCTGCACTAATGTCAAGTTGACTGACAAAATGTCAGAAATCTCCAGAAACTAGAGTAGAAGCATTATTCTCCTATTTTTATAATTGACATATATGTACAAAGTTTTATGCTTTGTCGAATGATATGATGGGGAGATATTTCCCACTCTCAAAGTGGGTCTTGACAAGCTCAACAGAGGCAACATAATTTCTCCTAACTGTTACAGTCCCACATTGACAGTTTTCCTTTGTCTCCTCACTCTAGCTGGTAAAGAAAGTCAAAGTTTCATTCTGAAAATATGATATGCTTTCATTTTTATTGTAATATATAATGTATCAACATCATATGCAATATGTTAGAATACACTTTTTCTTCATATTATTTGAATAGAAAATAATTTCCAAGCTTCTTTCTCCATAATCTTTGGGCAAATAAAATAATGTAGGATGGATCTGCTTTAACTATAACTCTTCCACATTTTTGCAGCACAGTATCATTGTAAAGGCTATGAACATAATTTCTTTATCAATCATTCAGAATGGCCAATAAAAGGAAATAAGTTTCAGGAATAGTCGGATCTTATCCTTTTAAAAATATAAAAAAGTACCAAAGACTTATATGTTTTCCCTGTTGAAACATAAGTGAGTTTCCAAATGTAATCCAAAAGTTATTTTTGACTATTGTTTAGGTATATTTATGTTTATTATATAATGCTATATCTAATTAATAATAGTTCTAGAATTAATGACCCAATATACTCAATGTATTGTTGGTACTAAACTAATTAGCAAGCTCTGAAAGTTAAACATTTTGTTTTCAGATTGTGTGACAAATATTTATTTGATGACTACCCAATTCAGTAACAGGAAGATAAAATACATACACACACGCATACACACACACATATACACATATACATTTTTTCAAGAAACTTAATAATCTACTAGGAGATATGCACAAAAAATAGTTATATTGTGGTTAAATGGATGAAGCAGATACATCAATGCCTTACTCATATTTCCTTTAGAACTTACAGTTTCCTTGCATGAGAGCCTAATTTCCACTAGCTACTTCCAATTTGGTACCTAATGTGTGTCTCTGGCTACTGGAGCCTGTTCTACCTGGCTGAGTGACAGGTCAGAAATGCCAGAGAAATAACAATTTCCATCCAACAGTGCTCTGACAATAAATGATGGAAGTTGGATAATTATGGGCATGTCCTACATTGGTTCTCAAGGTTCCCAAGTAGAGTTAAGCTTCACTCAACCTACAGTGACAATTCTAAAAATAAGATACCTTTTCTTCCCTATCTCACTTCTCCAATCTGTTACCAATGTTTTCTGAGCTTATCTCCCCAATAAACAACCAGTCCTCAATTGCTTCTCAATATATGCTTCTGTAGTGATCCAAATAAGACAATGCAATAATAAAAATGTTCATGGGAGCAGAGATGAGAGATGTCTTCCATCTGGAGATGATCATGTGAGACTTTCTGAACAAGATGAATGCTGGACTGAGTCTAAAGAGATGAGTAGGACTTAAAGAGGTATAAGGTGTAAGAATTTCATTCTAAGAAAAGCAGAGCCCATGAGAAAAACCACAAAAGTGAAGACTGTCTTAGTGATGTTTCAAAAGAACCAGAGCAATTTTTAGCTTTAGAAAGATAAAATTGGGGATGAACAATGTAAGAAATTTGATTGAAGAGATGGTTAAATTGTTTGAGGATTAGAATTTTGGTGCGTTAGTGTGTTGAAGGATAGAGGTATAAGAGAGTAAAGGATGATTATGGTAAAGCAATTCAGTGACCAACCATGGGATCTGAGCTGTATGGGATTAAACAAAGATCAGGAAGGGCTGATATACTAGGAGCAAAAAGAAATATCATATATAAATATACAAAAGGAATTGAAGAACAGATTGTTAAAGGGAAAACTAAAATACAGGAGGTCATGATCATGATCATGATCTATGATCAGAGTTCAATACTGGTCATTAAAATTAGAAAAGTAGATAAGTTATGGATGATGATGTTGGCCAGGGTGAGAACTCAGGTGTAGAAGGCATGGACTTGGAGAAATGACAGCAATCTGAAGGTCTGGTATTGGGTGGAATGTTCATTTTGAAAGGGTGTGAGCAAACATGGTAGAGGAAAAGGTTTAAGTGTAGAGTTCATCAATGGACAAAAGAGGCAGAGAATGATGGACAATAGATGGGGTATATCATGAGGTGGGACTTTCTGTCTTCTTGATAACACATGGTACAAAGAAGACATGATTTTTATGTAAGGTTGAAAGTATCAGGGTAAAGGTTGGTATTAGTAAGTGGGAGAAAATTTCTCCTTTCCATGTTCCCAGTAAAGCCATAAAGAAAAGGAAGGTGGAAATTTTAGTAAAAAGATAAAGAATGTTTGGGAATTTTCCTAATATTTTCTCAAAAAAAAAATTTCTTGAGTCCCAACAGAGTGCATGACACCATGCCAAGATTTGGGTAAACAGCTGAAAGACAATATAAATACATACACACCTTTCCTTATTTTAAAATGATTGTTATAAGTATGATATAGGAGACTACATAAACATGGATTTTAGAGGGCACAGTGAAAATGTACTTATTGCCAATATCATTAACCAGATAGTACTCTACATATGTAGTATTTAACATCTTTATGCTCTTTATTTATTCAGTTTATCTCCCTCACCCCTCTTTTCCTTTCCTTCCTTCCTTCCTTCCTTCCTTCCTCCCTCTCTCTTTCTTTCTTTCTTTCCTTCTTTCATCTATCACTGTCTACCTATCTAACCATGAGTCATCTCTCTCTTTATCCCATCACCTTTTTTTCTTTTTTTTTTCTGTACATAGTTTCAATATTCCCCTCATTCATAATTACAGATTCCCATCATATTTGAAAGCTTTCTGTGTGTGTATTTAGTGAAAAGAATTAGGTACAACTAAGTAATTCAAGCAATTGTAATGTCTTACATTACCATAAATAATTTAAAGAGTATTTCTACCTAGATCATTTAACTTAATCATTTAATGTACCTCACAAAATTGTTCCTCAGAGTTAAAGAACCTGAAATTTGTACAGGTTATACGATTTGGCCTTACAAAAACAAGGTGTGATTCTGATCTTCCAAATATAAATTTAGAGCCCTAGCTTTTCTAAGACCTCAGTTCAAAGGCTTATGATGTACGGTAACTAAATATAGTCCATCCTATAAAGAAAGCTAGGCTTCATTTTTGCTCTTTGAGGAGGCACAAGGTAAAAAGTATATACCTTCTCTGTCCCCTAAAGCCTCATAATTGCCTTGGGACTATAGGAATGAATAATAACATCTCTATTACTGGAAGACTGAGGGGAAGAAGTATACTTCCACTTTGCCCTGTACATCTTGAAAACATGTCATAGTATTTCTTTTGGTCTGCACAATGACTGTAGGAGAAAATAATATATGTTCCCCGTGGTGTCTTGAAATATCTAAATGAGACTTCATTTTCCCCAAGCTTTACTAAAAAATTGCATTTGCTTCAATTTCCCCAGTTACTATACTCACCTGCTTAAAAGAAAAAAAAATCTACTTTCATTTTTATTTTCTGTATATTTTTCCTCTGATCATGGGAAATCTTCAAAGAACAATTATCTTAATGGTTCACTAGGAGTTTTACAACAGTTGTTCTCAATCACTTGTGAAGGAAATTTTTTACTCAATTTATAAATATTATAAACAATTTAAAGCATGTTTATTTTGCTGTCTTAGTATTAGCAATTTCCTTTTTCTCTCTGTAGCAGTATGATGGGTAAGTTATAGGATAGTGTTTTTGTTACAAAGTGGGAAACAATATTGTGTACTTAGGTGACCTTTTTCAGATGCTATCCAGCACCACTGTATAATTCTCCTTTGCACTATGCCTATAATTTAATATTTGATGTAATCTGAATTTTTTGAAACTTCAGAGGTAAAAGTCATTCATCTATAAATTTTGTTAAACACTGCTAATATATTTTGCTGCATCTCGTTAGGAGAGATTTAAAAGAAAGTGATTTGTGTTTGCATGTATGTAGAGTATGATCTATTCTTTTTTGGCACGTTTTTCAGTCATATTATTGTACAAAATATTTATATTACATTAAAATAACTCAAGAATAACAAGAGCTCATTTAAAATTTGTATAAAGATTTCAGTACAAATATTATTTTAGGAATTGTCTCTATGTATTTGAACTAAGTATTTAAAATAAAGAAAAACTAAAGAAAAATGATGGTGGCAAGGGTCAAAGAGCTAAAATAGGAGTCGTGTTGTGAAATACCACCATATTCAGGATATATGTTGAAGTAGATTACAGAAACAGGACAACAAAATGCTTTGTAGGATAATAGATTGGGCCCCGGGGTCCATAAAAGACTTTATTGTAACATTTTGTGAAATTAAATAGTCTGTGGAGTAGAAGATAGTACTGCATAAATGATAAGTTAATTTCTAGAATTTGATGGCTGTACAGTAGTGTTTAAGAAACATACACTGAAATATTAAGAGGTACTGTAGCATTTTGTCTTTACGTTATCCTCAAATGGCAAGAAAAGAGAGCTAGAGAGACAGAGGGAGAGGGAGAAGGAAGAAGATGAGGGGGTGACAGGGAGAGACAGAGACAGAAAGAGATGGTAAATGGAAGAATTTGACAACTGGTGAATCTCTTCTGTAAGTCTGAAATTACTTCTATATTAAAAACTGAAAGATGGTCCATATATTCTGGATGCTTGTATAGAACAGACTTGAAAGATGGAGAAAATGTCCTCCTATAAAGCAATTATAAATAAAGATAATTTATCCCTTCAGAACATAAAGTAGGCAAGTTTAATGCCCATTATAAAATTGTCTGTTTTCTGAAGCCAGAGTTTCTTTTCTGTAATAAAACCAACTGGTTATGCATTTGCTGTCTGGCTCTCTTTATGTCACCCTCTAGGAACCAGAGCTCTGGTACAAAGAAACATCAGTAATCTAGCAACTGACATCGCTGTGTGTGATAATGTCCTTTGTTTCTGACCCAGGATTCTTGTGTATTCTGCCAGCATGTTGAAGCTCTGGTAAGCTAACTTTTCAGTTTGCGGGTGGGATAAAATCTCAGACACTTCACAGTTCCTAACAGATACAACTTTTATTAGTTAAAGACTTCTTTATGTTCTTCAGACATTAAAATCAGTTCCGTATGAAATTTACACTCAGTCTAGGTTAGAATTAAGTTTATCTATCTATTTAGTGAGAACTGAGATCTTTATGATATTGACTTTTTATCTCTGAGAACATAGTATGCCTTCCTACTTGGTTATGTGTTTTGGTGTCTTTTGTTGGAATTTAAAACTTTTCTTCATAAAGTCCTTGGAAATTTATTTTAAGTCCATTTTTTGTACTTAAAATATATGTGTTTGTGTGAGTATATGTGTGTTTAAGCAACATATAGTTGAGTACAGGCATACTTCATTTTATTATGCTTCACTTTATTGTACTTCATGGATATAGTGTTTTTTACATATTGAAGGTTGTGGCAACCTCTGTCTAGCCAGTCTGTTGGCACCATTTTTCCTACAGCATTTGCTCACTATAGTGTCTCTGTGTCACATTTTGGTAATTCTCTCAATATTTCAAACTTTTAAATTATTATTATATTTGTTATGGTGTTCTGTGATCAGTGATCTTTGATGTTACAATTGTAATTGTTTTGTGGTGACACAAACCACATCCACATATAATGGCAAATTTAATCCATAAGTGTGTGTATTCTGACTGCTCAATGGAGAGGCCATTCCCTGTTTTTCTCCCTCTCCTCAGGCCTCCCTATTCCCCGAGACACAGCAATATTGAAATTAGACCAGTGAATAACCCTACAATGGCCTCTACACGTTCAAGTGATAGGAAGAGTTGCATGTCTCACACTTTAAATTAAAAGCTAGAATGATTAGTCTTACTGAGGGAGGTGTGTCAAAAGCTGAGATAAGCTAAAACCTAGGCCTCTTGTGCCAAATAGTTAGCCAAGTCATGATTGCAAAGGAAAAGTTCTTGAAGGAAATTAAAAGCGCTGCTCCAGTGAACACACTAATGATAAGAAAGTGAAACAGCCTTATTGCTGATATGGAGAAAGTTTTAGTGGTCTTAGATGGAAGATCAAACCACCTACAACATTTAGCCAAAGCCTAATCCAGAGCAAGGCCCTAACTCTCCTCAGTTCTATTAAGGCTGAGAGAGGTGAAGAAGCTGCAGAAGAAAAGTCTGAAGCTAGCAGAGGTTGATTCATGAGGTTTAAGGAAATAACCCATTTCTATTATATAAAAGTGCAAGACAGAGCAGTAGGTGCTGATGTAGAAGCTGCAAAAAGTAATCCAGAAAATCTAGCTAAGATAATCCATGAAGGTGGCTACACTAAACAACAGATTTTCAATGTAGACAAAAGAGTCATCTATTAGAAGAAGATGCCACCTAGGACTTTCATAGCTAGAGAGGAGAAGTCAATGCCTGGCTTCAAAGCTTCAGAATACAGGCTGACTCTCCTGCAGGCTAATGCATCTGATAACTTTAAGTTGAAGCCAATGCTTGTTTACCATTCTGAAAATCTTAGGGCACTTAAGAATTATGTAAATCAACTCTGCCTGTACTGTATAAATGGAAAAATAAAGCTTAGATGACAGCACATCTGTTTACAAGAAGGTTTACCGAATATCTTAAGCCCACTGTTGGGATCTACTGCTTAGAAAAAAAGATTTTTTTCAAAGTATTATTGCTCATTAACAAGGTGCCTGGTCACCCAAGAGCTCTGATGAAGATGTACAATGAGATTAATGTTGTTTTCATTCCTGATAACAAAACATTCTGCAACCCATGGATCAAGAAGTAATTTTGACCTTCAAATATTATTAGTTAAGAAATAACATTTTATAAGGCTATAGCTGCCATAGATAGTGATTCCTCTGATGGATCTGGTCAAAGTCAATTGAAAACCTTCTGGGACTTCCCTGGTGCCACAGTGGTTAAGAATCTGCCTGCCAATGCAAGGGACACAAGTTCTATCCCTGGTCTGGCAAGATCCCACATGCTGCAGAGCAAATAAGCCCGTGTGCCACAACTACTTAGCCTGTACTCTGGAGTCTGTGAGCCACAACTACTGAGCCCACGTGCCACAGCTACTGAAGCCCGCATGCCTAGAGCCCATGCTCTGTAACAAGAGAAGCCACTGCAATGAGAAGCCTGTGCACTGCAACAAAGAGTAGCTCCCACTCGCCATAACTAGAGAAAGCCCACATGCAGCAATGAAGACCCAAGGCAGCCAAAAATAAATAAATAAATAAATAAACAAATTAATTAATTAATTAATTAATTAATTTAAAAAACCCTCTGGAAAGCATTCATCATTCTAGATGCCATTAAGAACATTTGTGATTCATGGGAAGAAGTCAAAATATCAACATTAACAAGAGTTTGGAAGAAGTTGATTTCAATCCTCATGGATGACTTTAAGGGGTTCAGTACTTCAGTTGAGGACATAACTGCAGATGTGACAAAAACTGAAAGTGAATCAGAATTAAAAGTGGAGCCTGAAGAGGTGATTGAATTGCTGCAATCTCATGGTAAAATTTTAATGGGTGAGGAGTTTCTTTTTACTGATGAGAAAAAAGTTGGTTTCTTTAGAATCTACTGGTGAAGTTGCTATAGAGATTGTTAACATAATAACAAAGCATTTAGAATATTACATCAGCTTAGTTGATAAAGCAGTGGCTTTATCAGGATTTTGACAGGATTTGACAGGATTGATTCCAATTTTGAAAGAAGTTCTACTGTGGGTGAAATGTTATCAACAACACTTCATGCTACAGAGAATCGTTTGTGAAAGGAAGAGTCAATCAATGTGGCAAACTTCCATGTTGCCTTATTTTAAGAAATCGCCACAGCCACCCCAGCCTTCAGGAACCAGCACCCTGATCAGTCAGCAGCCATCAACATTGAGGCAAGATTACTACTCGCTGAAGTCTCAGATGATGGTTAGCATTTTTTTTAAGTATTGTACATACTCCTTTTTAGACATAATGCTGCCACACACTTAATAGACTACAGTATAGTGTAAACATAACTTTTATATGTACTGGAAAACCAAAAAATTTGTGTAACTTCCTTCACTGTGATATTTGCTTTATTGTGGTGATCTGGAACCAAACTTGCAATAACTCTGAGGTATGCCTGCATTGTTTTATTATTCTGTTTAATATTATCTGACTTTGAGTTATTAAGTCCTTTCATATTTAATGCAGTTATAGGCATGGTTAACTATACATCTTCCATAAATTTTATAATTAGCCTACTTGTTTGTTACTTCTCTCCCCCTTTCTGCCTTCTTTTCAGTATTATACTTTTTTGTATTCCATTTTCTCTCCTATACTGAAATTTAGCTATGACTATAATATACTAATGCTTGCTCTAGAGATTAAAAAGTTACCTTTAAATTATTCTGTTCTACCTTCAAATAATATTATAGTGTTCTACAAACAATGTAAGCACTTTGCTACAATAATGTTTCAGAGAGTATAAATTCTTCCTCAACATCTCCAGTCTATAATAATTTATCATTCCTCTCTAAAGTTGTAGTCCTCATAATCGTCTCTGTTAATTTGGTAGTTACTGTATTTTCTTAGGATTGTTGCTTATTCTCTTTACATGTATATGCTCCGTCTCCCATCTAGATTGTAGAATCATGCAGGGTGAGGATTGGTCTTATATTTTTGTTATCTATAGTAACTTGAATAATGTTTTGCAAATAATTTGTCACAATAAATTATCTTGTTCTCACTTTTTATGATATGAAGATAATTAGAAGCATTTGCAAACATTTTCAAGTAGTCCTCATAATTAGAAGATGTTTTAAAGTTAGCTGATACAATTTTAGTATAGCAGAATATTTATAATAACTCACATTAATAGATGAGTGATTATTTGTTAGGCCCTGTATTTATATCTTTAATATTATTGTTATTATTTATGCAAAAACCACATAAAATATTTTTATTTAAAGTTTTCAGCTTAGAAAACTTAACTTATAACAGTACCAGCTTTGAAGATCATTGAGGAGAGGTTTTACCTTATAATAAGTAATGAAAAAAACAAATGGAATTAGACCCTTTCTCATACCATACACATACATCAATTTATAGTCAATTAAGTTTTAAATATGAAAGACAAAATTACAAATTTGGCGGGAGAAAATGATGGTACTAAGTTTATAACCTCAAGGTTGGAAAAGATGTTCTACATGAAACACAAAAATGCAACTAATAAAGGAACCACCAAGAAGAATTAGGACATTCTGTTCTTCAATAGGTTCATTAAGAAAGTGAAAAGAGGGCTTCTCTGGTGGCGCAGTGGTTGACAGTCTTCCTGCAAGGGGGCCGGGGGCTCCGGGGGGGGCACGGTGGTGGCGCCCCCCCCTGCCGATGCAGGGGACACGGGTTCGTGCCCCGGTCCGGGAAGATCCCACATGCCACGGAGGGGCTGGGCCCATGAGCCATGGCCGCTGAGCCTGCGGGTCCAGAGCCTGTGCTCTGCAACGGTAGAGGCCACAACAGTGAGAAGCCCGCATACCGCAAACAGATAAACAAACAAAAAAAGTGAAAAGATAATTTCAAAATTGAATGTGTAGAATACAAAATGAAATGTCTGTAATGCAATATGGCACTCTTTATTGAAATTACACAACACTCATTCAACAAACCTGATATCCAGCCAGTAGGCACTTAGATTGATGGCTTTACCTATTGTTTGCTGCCACCATTGTTTGGTGCCCATGCCATAAATTTTAAGTATATGGAATATTATCCCTGACATATAACACAATTTATAGATATTTAGAGTATAATATTGTATTTAACAGTTAGGAAACAGAAAATAAATTTGGGGAAAAAACATAATTTATATATATTAGAATCACATACCAAATCCTGTCCTACATAGTTTACAATAACACATGCATTATCATTGACATATATTAATCAAAGCGGGTACATATAGAGACTAAGGGAATAAAAATATAAATTGGAGATGAAAAACAAAATTAAAGTAGAACCAAGATTTTTAAAATTGAGAGCCATGAAATTCGTCATGAACCACAGTATATGATTAACTCACTTCTACATTTGAGTTCTTGTATATGTTTGTACATTGAGATGTATGTGTGTGTCCTGTGTGAAGATTTTCTTCCATTAGTAATTTAGCATACACCATTATCAAGCCAGAGAGAAAAATTTTTTTCAGGCATGGAAAGTTTAATAACAGAAAACCTTTTCAAAAGGGCAAATCTTGACTAATATTTATAAAAAGTAGTATCTATTACTATCCACTAAAAATATAAAACAACCTTATACAGTACAACCAGAGAATTTCCACTCTTTTAATTGAATCAGTAAATATTTAAGCAGTCCCTGAAAGGGAAAACAAGCCAATCATTCGTTTTGTTATTATAGTTTGCATTCTTATTTCTTAAGAGGAACTTTCCAATGTATAGTTGTAAATTTTGAAACAAAGTCCTATCATTTTAGCATCTAACACTTTAGTTTGTTTGTGAGTTAACACTAAAGCAGCTTGTGAAGGATTTTTCCTGCAGGACAATGCTTCCAGTTGTGAATCTTTAGAAAAACATATCACTTGCCGAGAAGCAGTGACTTTAAAAATAAGACTCATTGCTATGCATATTAGTGGACAACTTGCTGTTCCCGACATTCTAAAAGGAGTTATTCTGGCTCAAGCAGTAAATCAAGCCTGAATGTGAGAGTGAGCTTCCTCACTTAAATCATTATTATACCGTAAGCATTATATAAGCCATATTGGAGCTGTGGGGCCTTGTGTAATACATATGGAAAGCAGAGAGAATAAGTGTTGACAAGCTGCCATTCTATTTAACTTTCATTACTTTGCATCTAATCAACAACATTTGTATCAGATTAAAATCATGGCCACACTCTCAAACCAGTCACATGGCAATGATTAAAATAATGAGGATTTTTCAGTGATAACTCAATATATTTTATTCTCCTGGAAGTTCCTGTCATTTAGAAGCTAGAAATCTGGCTCTATGGTTCAGCTCTAGCTAAATGAATAAGGGTTATGATTTGCTACAAAATAGTTGTTTTAAAATTCGCTAGTGACCAGAACACTAAGCTGTAATTATACTGGAGACAGTTTGTACTGCAAGTAATCGTTGTTTTTCTAAAACCTCATTAATCTTTATCTTAGCTAATTGTAGTTTTGAATTTAGGTTGAGTATGCACATATTTTGGAGGAAAATGGAAATTATTGGGAAATTTAATGCAGACATATTGAAACCCACTCTCAATATAGAAAATCTAGAATACCCACTACCTAGCATCACTACATTACCACCAATCCTGTGAGTTACTTTTCACCTGATTCCTCTCAACTTGTGCAGATCCAACCAAATTTCAACTACAATAATTGAAACAAAGCAGTTTTAACAAAAAGTGTACATTAAGATTGCCACTAAAATAATACATATGCAGTGTATAGTTGTTTTCTTATTACTATTTTCAGATATAGGATCTAAGCTATTAAGTTTATTATCTTACTCTTTGCATATCAAACATTCTAGCTAAAATAATATATTTGTATATATAATTTGTTTAAAATCTATTTTATATTAGAATTTTGCTGTTTTAAATCCATTAGCTCTAGCAGATGGCTCTATAGCATATCAATGAACAGAATCATAGTAAAAGAAATTCCATATACTTATTTGTTGCTGATAGGATTTAATTATGTGCTGCCAGTAGCTAGAATCTGGCAGTTGGAAAAGTTTCATTTGTCCTCTTGATAAAAATGGTTGACTAGGGGCTTCCCTGGTGGCTCAGTGGTTGGGAGTCCGCCTGCCGATGCAGGGGACGGCTTTGTTTTTTTCAGTCTGGGTAAGGAGGTATTTTCTCCTTCCTTGTTTGTCTGATGTTTTTATCGACATAATTCTACCATACTTCCTAGCACATATTTTACAAGGATCCATGCTTCCATATGGCATACATAATGCTTACAGCATAATAATGGCTTAAGTATATATATATATATATATATATATATATATATATATATATATACATATATACTTAAGCCATTATTATGCTGTAAGCATTATGTATGCCATATGGAAGCATGGATCCTTGTAAAATATGTGCTAGGAAGTATGGTAGAATTATGTCGATAAAAACATCAGACAAACAAGGAAGGAGAAAATACCTCCTTACCCAGACTGAAAAAAACAAAGCAACATATTTTGAGTAACCTATCCACATGAATGCTATTCCCTCATGATTCTTTTTACAAGATGTTTAATGAAATTTTGCTTAAATGTCCAAGCTCGGTTTGCCAACAAACCACCAGCTCCAGACTACTCCTACTTATCTCCAGTGCTTTCTCTAATACCTCCTTGAATCTTCAGTCTTAGAAAAGGAGGTGCACTTTACCCAGCCTTTCAACTGCAAATCAGAGAAGACCAACAGGTCTTAGAAGATTAGGGAAGGAAGTCTAGAATTCACCCATTCTATAGCAGTGCAAATAGAAGTTCTATAATAATTCCACACATAAGTGTAAGTCAGAGGAAACAAGCAAATGACAAGAAGAAGAAATGCCAAGAAAAACCTATGGAATTCAAACTATTCAAACAAACTTTAGACAGAGAGGAAGGAAGGGAGGCAGGAATGAAGAAACAAAGGAACAGAAATGAAAGAAAAAAGGAGAAAGGGAGGGAGGGAGAGAAGGATGGAACGAGGGAGGGAGAGAGTGACTTCTTAATGACAAAATTAATAATGAAAGAGAAAAGAAACACAATTCTAAAGAAACAGTGACCCGAGTATATATTTTTCAGCAAGAGCAATTATTTTCTGCCTTTTAAAGTTAAAGTAAATATACTTTGAAAAGAAGTATATTTTACCTCCATGTTCTCTATATTACTACTCTGTATTCTGTCCTATGCATATTAGTTCCAATTTTAAAATATTATGTAATACAAAAATATCATTAATTTAATCATTAGTTTAATATTTGTTCTTAGTGTATTTTCATACCATCTTTGTGTATGCCAGCTTGCCACTTTGATTGAAACAGACTATAAAGAAAATGCAGTACTCCATGTACCATAACTGGGGACAGTTTTACATAATTATACATTTACTAAGTGTCTGATGAGAATATGTTTGCTCAATTTCTCTTAAGCAGTTTAAAGCATTTTATTCAGGGGATCATCTAATTTTTATTTTGCAATAAAGTGAGAGTGGGTAATGGTGAGAATTCCACTTTTTTTGTTTTCAAAATATTTATTATTATTACCAGAATCAATTAAGTAAAATGGTTTTTATATTGCTTATGTTGGTTTTCTACATAGTACAAACTCCATTAATAGCCATATTATTGTTCCTGCTTCTGGGTTTATCTAAACTAAATTGCATGAAATGTCTTTTTATAATACTTTCTCCAGAATATATTTCAAAATAGATTTAAGGTGTATAGCCCAGCAATTGAGCAGCAGCATAAATAATTAAATAACTCATAGGTGTAGGTTGTTTCCCTTCAACCAGATGCCACAGACACTGGAGACCTGGTTCCCTTCCCCTGTTTCCCTTCCCCACAATCTACAATCTCAAAAAATGGGGTACACACAGAAAATTAGTTAAATTCAAATTCATAACAGGATATGAGTGGAAAGGAAATGTGTTATTTTAGCATTAGGTAATCTTTCAGTTGTAGAGATTCAATTGCAGAGAGATGAGAGATTGGTCCCTGCACACTAGAGATTGAGCCTCAAACATTTCTCAGGGTTTTGGAGGTTAGGGGGAGAGATTTGTGTTTCAGGAGAAACAATAGGAGACAGCAGGAGAGTGGAAGTGATTCAGTCATATGTGTACTTGGGTGTGAGGGATAAAGGAGGGAGAAACAAATGACTAGAGACTGTGGTGACCAGATGTCATGTCGTGGGCCCTGGAAAATCAAGTGAAATGTAGATTTGACGTAAAAGGACTGGGAATCACTGTAATATTGGGGTGTGAGCGATTTTATCCAGAACTGAAGATTTAGAGTGTAAATGTAACTGCTTCCCATAACACTTCTGACACCTAATCATTCCAAAATGATTAAAATTGAGAATATTTACAATTTTCCAGAAATAAATTTCAACGTATTATTTATTGAACCTGACCCAATACCTTCAAGTCAATAATCTTTCAAATATAAAGAGGCTTGCTTAGCGTTCTCTAATTGACCATCATCTTAGAAAAGAACATAGCTTATAATATTTAGGTCCTTATTAGTAATGCGTTACAATAAACCAGCTTTACACTTTTATGAGTAGTTTCTAAACATGCTAAAAGAGATAACCATAATAAAGGAAATAGAAATAACTGAACACTATGACAGCCTTTAAACATTCTTAAAACAATGATTATTAGTTAAAGATTGATGCAATAATTAATTAAGTCCACTCACAAACAGAAAACCAAAGGAGTCAAATGCAAAAAAAATTTGCAACTTGCCAGCTACTTGTTTATCATCTCATGGCACCTTATCATCTTGTATCACCTTATTGTGCACATTTTGAGTGTAAAAAATGGAAACTCAAAGATTCGGTAGCTTACCAACGACCCCACTTACAAAACTGACTGACAAACCTGGAATATATATTCATGGCCTTTCATATCCTAGAAGAGCTTTAAGGAAAATCACTGTTTAATGAGAGTACAGCAGGAAAGAGGCAATGAATTATAAACTCCTAAAATTAGCAAGGCATAGATTGAAAATTATTTCAAAAAGTATTATAGAAGTTATCTGAAATATGAAACACCTGGCAAACATGATACTTAAAAAGTCAAGAACAGTTAAAGCATTTGTGAATAAGACTATTATGAAGAAAAACTGCAATGTATTAGATGAATGATTAAAAAAAACATACCCTCAATCTAGAAGGTAAGATAAAATCAATAATCTTATAAAAGTGGAATTTCTCTTGACTGAAGTGAGGGAAAGGACTTTAATTAGGCTGCAGTATTTTAAAAATTCTTAAGAAAGAAAAAACAGAAAAGGAATTTACCAAACCTACTCCCATAAGCTTTCAAAAACAACCAAACAGGAAATGACCTTGTGATTATATCTAATGTCTTAGATAAATATCAGCTACTGAAAAGACTTTTGTATTTAATACTTTTCCTCAACTATTTTATGTTAACTGAAAGTTTAATTCTGGCTAGGAAGTAAATGCTAATTTTTAACTGTTCATGTAAGAAAATGCATGTGTAAACTTTAAAATGCAAAATGTATTATAATTAGATTCATGTAGTCATTTACCTTTCAATTTTATGTGGAAAAATTATTCCTAATTTTAATATATATTTATTTTAATGTACATAATTTTCCATCTCAGATAGCTGTATTTGAACTTTCTAAAATTTATTAATAAGATTTAGGTAATCTACTTTGAGTTTAAGTAAGTGATGATTGGGCCAAGGTTGTAACCCTAACCCCTGTGTGGGATAAATAACTGGCAGTTATCCAATGATCACCTGAAAATACATTATTCTCACCAGTAGACAGGGAATTCAAATTTAAAACCTGTTGTCACACCATTCATCACGTATCAAGCAAATAATTTTAAAGAATGGCCTAGAGAGTGTAATGAAATATTAATTCTAATAAATTGGTCTTGGAAACGTGAATTGCTACATTTTTAAAAGTAATCTCAATATGTATTGAATTAACATCTCATGTTGATCCAGCAGTTTCACCTTGGAGGTCTGTCCCATAGAAATAACTATAGAAAGGTGAATATATTTAACTAAATGGACATCCAAATTGAAATAAGCAGGTACAGGAATGATGTCATAATAAACAAACCAAAAAAAACCCCCCCAAAACCAAATCTATTCAAGGGAGAAAACCATGGCAGGATATACACCAAAGAATTAACATAGGTTTGATAAAGGGATTGGTTAGAGGAAGATATAAAGAACTAAATTTCTATTGATTCATTAATTTTATATTTATTGAATTCCTACTCTCTCCAAATATCTTTTTAAGGACTGATAATACAGCAGCAAACAAAATACATAAAGTTATTGTCCATATGAAATTTACATTCTAGTACAGAAGACAGATGTTACATCAAAAAAATTAAGTATATAATGTCAGATAAGTGCTTTGAAGTAAATAAAGTTGTATGGAGCTGAAGAGTGAAAGGAGTATATTATTTTAGAATGAATGATTCTGAAAAACACAACAGTATCAATTTGAATGGAATGATTCATCTATTACTCACTTTCACATTTTTTAATAATTTTAAATTGATCAAATAACTAAAAATAAATTAGACCAAGGATACCACAGATTTCTAACCCAGCCAGATAAATTGGAAAAAAAAAAAAAGGGACCAAGGCTGTAATAATAGGCAAATTAATGTATCTCAATTACTAGAAAAAGTGTAAAGGATATAAGAGTTAACTTGGACTCCATGATCACTGTTAATGTTTTTGTTGTTTGTTTTTAATGCTCTAGAATTGTCTAATTAAAAAAAAAAAATGAACTCTCTATTCTGTCTTAGACATATCAGTTCCTTTTCTAAAAGCTTTCAGAATTCTTGTTAGGCTCTCTGGAGCCCATTAAAGTAAACCTTATCTAACCCAAATACCTATATACATGGTATCTTCTTATGCATATGTTCCTGTGATGATCTGAAACATAAGTAGTCATAGTAGCATCATCTCACCTGGAGGCAGGGGCATGGATTAGATGACTTATCTCACAAAACTTGACTGAAATATGATTTTCTGAATGGATTGAAAAGCAAAATTTTTATCTTTATTTATGTTAGAAAAGCTGTTGCTACTTTTTGAAGAAGTCCCCAAACCTTCAAGATAAAAATCTATAGGAGGTAGCTTGAAAGAATGTCCTTGAATATTTTGAAATCACATCTCTCTCTCTAGCAGCAGGTAAGCCTCTTACAACATGCTTGCAGTATTCAGAAAAACAGCATCTCAGCTGGCCCAGTATTCTTGCACTCAGAATATGAATGTGTTACCTAGTAAGTTACACACTTGTATATCATCTTACCACACAGGACTGAAGTGTAGATAAAGGAGACATTTTGTAGGAATTCTTGAAATTATGAAAAGTTAGATGTCAATAGAAGAAATTATTTATTATTATGTATATTTTTTTAGATTTTACTTCCTATATCAAATGCGATTATTTTTACTCAGTAGATACATTAGAATACTTTTTTTAGAATTCTCTAGATATTGTATATTACTTGAAGTTAATAGATTGAAAGAAAGAAGACCAAGGTCATGGCCTCAGTATACAAACACACACAAATAAACTCAAGATACATTAAATAACTCATTTTTTGTGTTTAAGTTATAGGGTTTTCTATTTAAAGTGTGGTATTAGGAATGGAAATAAAGACTCAATGACATGATATAACTTAAATTATGTATTATGTTATATAATTACTGAAAAAATACTGTTTTGAGGACCTTGCATTGTGTTGATTATCCCCTTGATTTAAAACAGGAATCAAAGCCCATATCCTAATAAATAGACCTTTGCAAAATAAGCAAAAAATCCTAATTTTTAAATTTTTTTTTGGAGAAGGTAAAAAACATTTCTTTGGAATTTTACTTTAAACAGAAGAACATTCTCTTTTCAGTACATTAAGCCTCAGGCCTTAACATTTATGCGGAGCCAGGGGAAATGCCTGTGTGCCCACAGAGGCTGAGTAGACTCACCTTAGATGAACATGTTTGACACAACTAAGTAGATCATTGTGATTAGTTATGAATTCAGCTGTTTTTTATGATGATAAAATAAAAGTAGATTTGTTTGTACGGTTATTTTCCCAGAGAAGTTTGTGGTTACTCTGCTTTGGGGAAGGGAAAATACTGAAATAGGTATTAAGAGGGAATACATATATTTGAAGACTCTAGTTATAATTCTGGGTGATAATGATTAGTTGTGTTTTAACAACTGAAATATGGAGATAAAGAAAGAAAAGTTATTGAGGCTCAATCTACTGGCATTCAATTAACTAATGACATTCTATTATTTGACTGAAGTGATATCAATGACTGGGATAAAGTGAGATAAATAGAAAAGTACTTTAACTCAGGAAATACATGTTGTAGTAGAATAAATAATACATTTAGTTGATTTAAAGTTGCTAATCTATGATAATAGTTACAGTGACTCTAAAAGATGTTTCATTTTTCTATTACCTCAGGAAAAGAAAAACAGTTAATGAATAGAATTTTTTAATTACCCAAGAAATTAATAGAAAATAAAAAACAAATAGGCATGCTTGTACCTGATGGTAACAAGAATTCTACTTTCAAGACACCAGCTGGTAGACACAGATATAGTAGTATGAATATATATCTGTAAATACAAAAATTAAATTAAATACATGTATGTTCACAGGCATGCTTATTATACTGAGTGCTACAGAAAGAAAATTCAATTGATGTGGTAGGTAAAAAAATGAAGAATACGTCTAATATTAAAATAAATTCACATAGAAAAGGATGTAGGACTAAATTGTTTCAAAGGTGGTTATTAATAAATCAGATATAAAAAACAAAAAGGTGTATTTCAATGAAGGGTGATATGTATCACTAAAATAACAAACAGATACACTTAAGATAGTTTATAAATATTTTGCAAAGCAGTTGTAAGATTATTGCTCTCATTGATTGTGTGTGCATCCTTTGGTCTGTATGTACTTATACACACAGGTAAATTAAATGTCTCATATTATAATAATGTATGTGTATGCATGAATATATGTGTTTATACCGACAAAAATTAGAGATAAAATACAATTCATTTATATACAAGTTTACGTTACACATATATGTATAATACTTATTTTCTAATATTTCTGCATGTCCCTGGAACTTCAGAATCTCTTAAAAAATATTCTTTAACCTTGGATTTGAACTACTTTCTCTACACACAACCGTAATTTTTAGTCATGCCTGTTAAGTAGGTATATAATAGTCTGGACAAAGTATGATGTTAAGGTTTTCTTTTCTTCAAGCAACATTTGTATTGTGTATTATCTTAAATTCCAGATTGTGTTAATGTTTTCTCTGAGTATATGGAAAAGCAGTTTCAAGATCCCTTGTGTGTCATTAAGTTTGTCTTTGACTGAAGAGGAGTGATGAAAGTCACCTGTGATCTTTCTGCTTATGGATAGTAATTCTGTTACATCATACTGTGGTTATTAAATTCTGACCATACAAATGAAGAGTGCAAGCAAAATATGTTATGTGATTCATTTATCTTTTTATTTATTTTTATTGAAGTGTAGTTGGTATACAATATTATGTAAGTTACACATTTTTAACATAGTGATTCACACTTTTTAAAGGTTATACTCCTTTTATAGCTATTCTAAAATATTGGCTATATTCCCTGAGCTGTAAAATATATCCTTATACCTTATTTTATACATAATAGTTTATACCTCTTAATCCCCTACCCCTATCTTGTCCCTCCCTCCTTCCCTCTTTCTACTGGTAACCACTGGTTTGTTGTCTATATCTGTGAGTCTGTTTTTGTTTTGTTATATTCACTAATTTGTTGTATTTTTTAGATCCCACATATAAGTGACATAATACAGTATTTGTCTTTCTCTGACTTATTTCACCTAGCATAAGACCCTCCAGGTCCATCCACGTTGTTGCGAGTGGTAAAGTTTCATTATGTTTTGTGGCTGAAGCCAAATCCAGCTTCTGTACCCCACCACCGAATTAAATCTTGGAGACAGAGTTTTAGGTGAAGTAGAAAAGAATAGCTTTATTGCTTTGCCAGGCAAAGGGGACCACAGCGGGTTAATGCCCTCAAAACTGTGTGTCTCAGCCTGGAGTGGGTAGTGAGAAATTTTATACTAATGGTTCAAAGAGAGTGTGATCAGCTTGTGGACATTCTTCTGATTGGTTGGTGGTGAGGTAAGTGGAAGTCAGCATCATCCAGCTTATTGTTCCAACTGGTCTGGGGTCTACATGCTAATGAGCAGCATACAGTTAATTTCTCTCATCTGGTGCGGATTTCAGTATCTGCAAAACTTCTCGAAGATATTGTTGTGTATATCCGTTGATGGGGAACCAGGACTTTGCCCCAAGGCTGCACAATTTTTTCTCTTGACTGTTCCTCCCTTGTCTCGCATCTCCTCCTTTCCCTAATTAGCAACTGTTTGAACCTGCCTGTTGGAACTCAGGGAATGCCATGGAAGCTGAATGAAGCCTATTTCCTGAAATCAAAGAAATGGGGGACACAGGAAGGCTTTTGCACCCAAAAGCCCCACAGGATCCTGCTCGGTATCATGGCTGAGTATTATTCCAACGTATTTATATACCAAATTTTCTTTATTCATTCATCTGTTGATGGACACATAGATTGCTTCCATAACTTAGCTATTGTAAATAATCGTGCTGTGAATATTGGGTGCATGTATCTTTTTAGATTAATGTCTTTTATTTTTTTGGATACATACCCAGGAGTGGAATTGCTGGATCACATGGTAGTCTTATTTTTAGTTTTTTGAGAAACTTCCATAGTGCCTTCCATAGTACTCTGTATGATTAATTTAAATCACTTATAGTTTTCACACCATATTTGTTTTCACTATCAGTGCAATTGAATTTCACTTTTCTTTATGGAGTTTTTATTCTGTAAGTATTTCTAAATATTATTAGTTATAGGAGATGCAGAAATTTCTTGTTAAGTGAGAATATTTGAAATCATCATTAATTCACTGTATTGCCAAAGTAGCAAAAGACTTCCATTTTTATTTCCTTTCCAAATTTATGATTTTAAAAATACAAACAGAAATTCTTAATAATCTCACTAAATTCTTAGGGAACAACATAATAGAATTCAGGGAGAAGTGTTTCATAACATATTGTAAAGAAAAAAATTTGTACTTAGGATTTATAACGGGGAAAATTTTAGATTTGTCACTTTCAAATATTGATGTATGGCAATCATTGGTAATTACTGTAACAAAATTTAAAATTTTTAGCCCAGATAGAGTCAAAACAACAAAGAATTAACTTAAAAGCATTCTTACAAATTCTACATTGTTGAAGTTTGACTAGTGAGAACAAAATTGGTATGTGCTTTTGTGTACTTAATTTTTCCTATACTCTTTATATTCTTAATTACAATGATTTATCATGGATATTGCTGTGATTTTGGAGTTTTCCTCTTCAAACATCTGAAATGGGAAAATAAATTTTCAGCTTTTAATTCATTCTCACATGATAAGAAAAAAAATCTTTTAGAAAGGCCCATATTCTGTAAGAAAATTTGTCTAAAAGAATTATAAATAAAATTTAAATATATTTATTAAAAGACATTTGTTTAACCTTATGATTGCTAGTAGCCAAAACAATTCTATAGACAAATAAGAAAAGAAATAACTAACGTAAGAATGAAAGGATTGCAATAAAACTGTTGTAATTAGAAAACTCAATAATAGTGAATTGTTAGAATTAATAAAATAATTCAGCACTGCCAATACTTACTAGGTTAAATATTTACAACAGAAGTAAAGCTAAAATTATGATGAAATATAGAAACTATTCAATAGAAGCTGAAACTTCACATTATTATTTAATTTTAAGGCAAATCATAAGACTGTCATGGAGAAAAATTTTAGTGACATAATGCCATTAAAAAGTTTCTGAATATTTAAGAGATGAACAGTTTTTATGAATGGAACAACTAAAATTGTAAAAAGATCAATTCTCCTTAAATCAGAGTAAATATTTGGATTAAATGGTTAAGGAACTTCTTGATATGCTTGTTCTATTATTTATGGATTAATATATGCCAATAAAGTCAACTTTTTAAACAGACAGTTCACTCTAAACACTGAAACATGCTGCAGAAATTCAGAACAGTCTCCATATGAGAACCATTGGTCTATTACTAAAAAAAGAGAGCTAAGCAATAAATTCAGATATATATATAGTTTGATAAAACTGAAAAAAAGAAATCAATATCAATAATAATATATTACATACAAAATTGAATTTCATGTTTTAAAGACCTAAATGTTAAACTTTATTTATCTTTTTAAAGTTTTAGCATTTAAAAAAATTTTTTAATTTAATTTAATTTTTTTATTATTTGGCTGCATAGGCTCTTAGTTGGAGCACGCAGGATCTTCTTTGCGGTGTGCAGGCTTCTGTAGTTGCCGGCACGGGCTTCGCTGACATGTGGGCTTAGTTGCCCTGCGGCATGTGGGATGTTAGTTCCCTGACCAGGGATTTGAACCTGTATCCCCTGCATTGGAAGGAGGATTCTTAACCACCAGGGAAGTCCCTGTTAAACTTTAAATAGTGTTTTTTTGTGTGTGTGTGACAGAATATGAGATGACTTTCTTAAATAAGACTTCTAAAGTGAAATTTCTTAAAAAGAGCACATTAAGCCTTCAAAATTAAAAATTTTTTTGCAGTAAAGGACATCATAGACATGGTTACCAGAGAGATGACAGAACAAGAGAAAATATTTTGTAATTCCTGAACACATAGTCACATAAAAGGAACTCTTGAAAGTTAACAATAACAAAAGAAAAAAAAAGGAAACCTAATTAAAAGTGTGTAAACATACAAAGAAACAATTCATAGAAAGACAAATTGAATGAGTAACATGTATATGAAGAGATTTTCAAAAGTAAACTCAAATGGAAAATGCAAATTACAACAAAGAGTTACCACTTTACAACCAGAAGAGGAACAAAAATTAGAAATATAGCAATGATTTTGATAATTGAGGATTTGTAGTACTACTGGTGATAGTGTAAAATTACTGTACGTTCCTGAAAGCAATATGGAAAAATTTAGTGAAATATGTATGATCTAGTAACAATTGTCCAGTTGCTCAAATTTTTATATAATTTATGTATTATATAAATAATATAAAATATATTTTCTAATGAAATATATATAGAAATATATTTATATCTATAAATATGTTTTATTAGACAAATTTAGACTAAAAAATTGCAGACACTATAGGTGTTCAATCCTGGAGGAATAAATAAATAATGGTAAATACATGCTATGAAACACTATTCAGAGCTTAAAAGGAAAATAGTAGATGTACATACAACCGTATAGATAGATCCCCAAAACACAAGTGGATAAATCAAGAAGTTCTATCTCCAGCAATGACTTGGGTAATTCTTATCAACCATCCCTCCAAGGGACATTGACTACAGACTCTAGGAAAAAAAAAAATCTATCTCAAGTCACTAGAAACTGAAAAATAGCTAGCAGAGGGGATTGGCAATTGGAAAGAGGAAGCAGCACTGGATAAGTTTCCCATTTTTTGGTTAGGAGGCAGGCAAAAGTGGCAAAAACATGTTGAGAACACCTGCAGTTTTACTGTCTTAAAGAACCAGTTAGGGCAACTATAACATCTGTAGAGGGAGGTGGGAAACCCTACCTATGAGAAAATCATAGAGAAACAGTCCTATATTCTGGTTGTATACTGCTCAAAATCATGTCCAACTCACCACTAAGAATGAATGTGGTAGAGCTGCAGGAGCTGAGCTAAGGCTGAAAGTGTTGAACTGAGATTCAGAATTTGGAATTTAAGTTTATCCATGTTAACTGACTACTAAAACAAAAAGACTTATTCTCATGGGAGGAATATAGTTGAATCTGAATCTAAGATCTCTACAATGAATCATATATAATGCTAAAGATCTAATCTAAAGTACCTAGGAGTACAAAGAAACAGGAAAATGTGATTGATAGTCAAGATAAAAGGCAGTCTGTCAAAACCAATCCTGAGATCATCCTGATGTTGGAATTAACAGTGTTTTTAAAGCAGCTATTAGAACTATGTTCAAGGATATAAGTGATAGCATATGGTATTTGTTTTTCTCTTTCTGACTTACTTCACTCTGTATGACAGACTCTAGGTCCATCCACCTCGCTACAAATAGCTTTGTTATACAGCAGAAACTAACACACCACTGTAAAGCAATTATACTCCAATAAAGATGTTAAAAAAATATATATATATATACATATATTTTAAATCTTGAAATAAAATAAAGTTTTAATAAAAAAAAGAATATAAGTGAAATTATGCTCATAATTAATTTAGAAGACAGGAAATTTTACCAGAGAAGTAAAACTGCAAGAAATGCCAAATGTAAATTGTAGAGTTCAGAAGAACAATATCTGAAATGTAAAAAGGAAAAAAAAAAATCACTGGAAGAGCTTAATAGAGGACTAGAGATTCCAAAATAAAGAGCTAGTAACTCTGAAGAGAGATCAATAGAAATTGTCAACAGTGAAAGATTTAAAAAAGAAAAAATTCAAAACAATGAACAAAGCCTCAGGTACCTACAAGACACATCAAAAGTGATAACATGGGCTTCCCTGGTGGCGCAGTGCTTGAGAGTCCGCCTGCCGATGCAGGAGACGCGGG
>NW_006771578.1:162196-234212 GCF_000442215.2 Lipotes vexillifer | reverse complement strand
GCCCCCAAAAAAAAAAAAAAAAAAAAAAAAAAAAAAAAAAAAAAAAAAAAAGTGATAACATGCATGTAATTGGAGATGGTAAAGGAAATGAGATAAAATGAGTCAAGAAAATACTTGAAGGAATAATGGTTTAAAACACACAATATTTTGTGAAAAGAAAAAGCTTACAGACTCCTATAGGTCATTGTGCCTGCACACAAGAAGAATGCAAAGAAAACCACATCCATATGTACCATATTCAAACTGATGAAAACTAAGGATATAGAGAAACTCTTGAAAGCAACTAAAGATAAAGAATATATTACATACAAAGAAGCATTTTTTCAAAAGACCACTGCTGTCTCACCAGAAACAATGGAGGGTAAAGGACTAGGAGTACATTGTGGAAATGCTGAAGAAAATAGAAACAAAGACATTTACAGAGGAAAAAATTGAATACTGAAATTTCATCAAGCGAAGAACTACACTCCTGAATATGCTGAAGATGGCTTATAGGCTGAAAGGAAATATCAGGTGACAAGTCACATTTTCATAAAGAAATCAAGGGTTCTGGGAAATGTAAAGATGAAGGAAAACAAAAATATTTTATTCTTTTTCAATATTTTTGATTTTAGAGCAAAAATTATACTATTATATTTTTGATTTATAATGTATGTAAACTAAAGCTAAGTAGGTTGTATGAAGATAAGGATGAATATTGATCAGTCACTAAATAATCAATCTATGAGCTAGAGTTAAGATAACAAAAGATAAATTAAAATGAAATTCTATAATATAGTCAATTAATGCAAAAGAAGACAGGAACAGAGCAAGAAAAAATAAAGTGGACAACTGAAATGCACAGTTGAGTAAAAAAGTTAAAAAATAAAAATGTACTTATTTTGCAATTTAAGAATGCTTCTTTTCTATCTTGGTGTAGTATTTTACCAGATATATGCACATCAAAAATATATTTCAAATTCACAGGAGTAATTATGGAGGCACATGACCTAATGTTGCAATTGATTAACCCAACAAAATACATTTGAGGTTTAACAGGAAAAAGTACAGTATGTGGTTTACAACTGAATTTGAAATGGAAATTAATTATCATAAAAATAGCAATACTAGGTATGTAATACAAAGATACCTTTATACCAATTGGGAAAGAAGGAAAGAAAATGTTGGCTAAATATAAAATCTGCATGTTATTTATTATCTGTTTTGGTATTTTCCTGATGTGAAAAACATACTTTTACTACTGGATTAAAACAGAATATCTTCCAAATTGCCAAACTAGACTAAGGAAAGCAACGCTTATCTCTATAAGACAGAAAATAGAAAATCATCATGGAAGTCCACAGACAGAGATAATAAAACATTGGTGTAGTAACACAGATATCAGTAATAAAAATAAGTGAAAATAGGTTTCATTCTTAAAAGTTGATGTGAAAATTTAATAGACTACTTGTATGAAACACAATCAATCTGAAATACAAAATTACCATTAAAGTATGTATGTATCAAACAGAAAAAAAATAGTAATAAAAATGTTCATGTTAAAAAGCAAAATGTCTGTCTTTATGCCATTACCATACCGTGTTATGCACTTGAAAATTTATTAAGAGGGTAGGTCTCATGTTAAGTGTTCTTTCACAAAATTACTAACCAAAACAAACAAAAATCAAAGGGCCACCAGAAAACTTTTGAAGATGATGGATATGTCTATTACCTTGATTCTGGTGCTGGTTTCACTGGTGTATGCATCCATCTAACATCAAATTGTATACATTCTCTGCAGTTTTTTGTACATCGGTTATACCTTAATAAAGCTGTTTTTAAAAGGGTTACAGTCCATCCTTTTTTTTTTTTTTGCTGTACGCGGGCCTCTCACTGTTGTGGCCTCTCCCGTTGCGGAGCACAGGCTCCGGACGCGCAGGCTCAGCGGCCATGGCTCATGAGCCTAGTCGCTCCATGGCATGTGGGATCTTCCCGGACCGGGGCACGAACCCATGTCCCCTGCATCGGCAGGCGGACTCTCAACCACTACGCCACCAGGGAAGCCCCAGTCCATCCTTTTATTTAAATAATATGGAATCTATTTGTGGATTGATCTAGATAATGAGTAGGACACCTGGACTCCTTCTTATTGGAGTTCCTCGATTCCCTTTGTCTGCAGTGCATTTTGGTGAGAAGCCACTACTTAAATTGGATTTTAAAAGCCAGCAGACTATTGATGTACTACTGAAAGAATGGTGTTACAGATTGTATTACATAGTTTCTGTGTTTTGAAGACACAGGTAAGATATTTTTAGCCTGGAGGCGGTGAATCTTGAGTAGATTTTGTTGTTGTTCTCATCTTTTCATTGTTAGAAACCTGAAACCAACTCCATCTCTATCAATTGTATAAAAATATCTGCATTTTGATGTGTTTTGTGTTATTCACTCGAGTCCACAAGACTTTTCTTATTTTTGCATTAAGAAATACAAGTATTATTTTGAACATCAGCTATGGGTTAAGTACTGTTTATTTTGATATATTATGTGAACCTTTCTAATACATATGTCTTTTATGGAACATGGCAAGATATAAATAAACAGCCACTTAGTGCATAACCTTTGACTGAACACATGAGTGAAGTAGAAACCAAACCAGATGGCACAAGAAAAATAATATTGTATTAGGCAAGTCGTTATACTTTAAATCTCTGATGCTACTAAAGGTTTTATAATCTTTTAAGAAAATAAGCAGGTAATATAAGGTTAACAATGGCTTATACTTTTGAGAATACCAAGATGTGAGGTCACAATATTATAGGAGATTTTCTGTGATTTATTTTGGACTATGTATTTGCCTTTCTTCAATTGTGTTTGTAATAATGTGTTTACCTTATGCAACTGGTTATGAGCTATTTCATTAAAGCAGGACATATTCTTTAGATGCTGATTATACATATGTGATGCACAAAATTCAGATATTGGAAACTTTCCCCTCATTACTTTTCCTCCTGAAAAATTATTCTTTCTAAACCTATTTCATTATTTTTCTGTCTCATTTTTTCCCACTTGAGGCATCTCCCTCTACCTTTAGAGCTATAACATGGTCAAAACAAAAACAAAAACCACGTGTCATTCTATGTACTCAGATCTCAATGATGAAACCTACAGCTCAGCAGAAATGGGAGCAACTTGGCTCAGTAAAATAGAACTCTGACCTTTGTCGCCAGTATTTCCTGAGGCTTTCAAAGGTGGGACCGACTCTGTATGACTTTAGCACAACTCCAGAACTCTGCCTGACCCTATTATTTTCTTTTTTTTTTTTTTTTTTGCTGTGACATGGTGAAAATTTCATTTTTGCTATGTATTTTTTTTCTGTAATTGTCTAATGGTTGCTAGATTTGTTGTTGTTGTTGTTAGTGTCACAATGAATCCAGTCCTGCTTGTATAATTTTTCACAGACATCTTCCATTAATAAAACCTCCTAGGGAATCCCCTCATGGTCAAGTGGTTAGGACTCCACACTTCCACTGCAGGGGGCACGGGTTTGATCCCTGGTTGGAGAACTAAGATCCCGCAAGCCACATGGCCAAAAAAAAAACCCCAAAACAAAAACTCCTAATTTTACGTAGCTAAAAGTGAAAATTATAGATCTTTATTCTCAGGTTCCTCTGCTATGATTCATTGACGAATTGCAAAACTTAAAATAATTCAAAGTTTAATAAGCAAAGAAGTAGGGTACTGTTAGAATCCATAATTGTATATGTGGCCTCAAATATAAATATTAACATTTGAAGTAAAATATATTTAACTTGAGGTAAATATAAAATATTCTATATATAAAGAATCACACAAACCTTCACTGGGGAAAGCACGTACACACACACACACACACACTTGCACATTCATGCAGATAAGAATGAAAAAAATGAAAGGTCAAAACAAACTAGAAAAAAAAACCTTAAAAACTTGCTTGAAAGCCAAACTAAAGTTCACCTGCAAGGATATCCAAGTACAAAGCAATGAGGGCTTTTTCCTTTGAGCAGTACTGCATAGGACCTTAATCATGTGGAATCAATAAACCCAGATTCAAAGACACTTACTAGGATTCCAAATAAAACTTCAAATACTTTGCTAAGAGCAGGGAGTTTTCTCACAAGGTATCTTTATTTTTAACCTGGCAAACTAATGTGAGCCAAAGGTTGTTTCATAAAAAGGATCATGATTTTAAGCTTCAGACCTAAGGGATTTCAACTTGGAATGAGAAGAGGTATTAACAGTGTGCATTTCAAAGTAAATTAAAAGCCCATCACGTAATTTATAGTAGGTGCTCTGTATTTATAGAAAATATGCACAAGAAGAAAGTTAAAAAAAGTAAACTACAAGCTTCCTTTGTTTCTTAAAAAAGGTCAGTTTATTAATAAAAATACCATCAAAATGAAATAAACCAACAAACTGAAATCTTTTAAAATAATTGAGGGTCATGTTTATTGACTAGTACTTGATTTCTTATATACATATTTTATGTGTATTATCAAATCATTAATTGTTTAGCCATTTTGCAGGATGGAAGCTTTTTAACATTTACGCAGCTTTCTACTTGCTGACTGGAGTATATTTGTGTAATGATTCTACCGGTATAGATAGATAATTATGGAATTATTGTGTCAATTTCAGAGAACAATTCATTCAACGTTCATCATTTCCAACATTCAACTTTTTCAAATAGTGTTTTCACTGAAATAAAACGAATATGTCATTGTACCTAACTCTTTTAGTTTGCAGAAGGAGCAGGATAGATTTGAAAGTTTTGTGTCTAACACACCTAAATTTAGATCACTCTCTTTCATATTTTAGCTTTATAAATTTTGCAGAAAGCTACCTAAGCTTTCTGAATATCTCAAATTATTTATTACTAAAATTGTGAAGATTGGAGGTAATGTATGGTCAATACCTAGCATAGCTTCTGGAACACATTTTTGTATCCTCAGTAAATACCTAGATTAAATTACATATGCTCTGGGTGATGAAAAGTAAGCAATGCATTTTAGATGGTATATTTCCAAAATAAATCATGAATGAAGAAGTTTGGGATACTTGTACAAATAGAATTTCAAGTTACCTAATGAAGTCACTTTCTTGGAAAAGCTAACTTCCTGATGACATCAGATGAAGTACAGCATTTATTGGATATTTATAGCATTTATTGAATATGGTGTGTTGGTACCATGCTTGAAATTAAAGCCATGCATAGAGAACAGGAATTTTAAGGAATTCTTTAGTCAGGTGATTATGCACATATTTTTGTTGCAAAAATATTTCTGAATACATGAAAATACCAACATTTATATTAACTTTTATAGTTTTCATCGGCTGTATGTTATTACTGCTGTTTACATATAGTCTCAACCTATCAGTTTGTAACCTCCAGTAAGTGTTGTTTGTTCACAAAATCTCTATAGACAATTATAAAATTAACAAATATCATTAATGTTGAAAATAATGCAATCTCTTTGTATCTAATTACCTATATTATTTTAAATTGTATTAGTTTCATACTGACTGTATGAGTTATCATGAGATTATAAATATTCATGACAAATATAGTATGATTTAATATAAAAATAAGGCCTCCCTGCATAACAGTGACTCAGATCTTGGGCAGCTCAGACCTAATTAACATGGACTGAAGCATAAAAGTGTTGTACCGTTATGAAGATACCCCTAAAAAATGGCACATGATACTGCAAAGGGCCAGGTGGCTATAATAAATGGTTTTGTATTTTCCCATGGTCTATTGGATGGGAAAATAATAATAAATGACATGTTTTATTGAGATAGAATTGACATGAAATAAACTGAATTTATTTAAAGTGTATAATTTGGTAAGTTTTGGTCTGTAGAACCACCACAGTGAAAACAATAAGCATGCATCCATCTCAGCAAAAGTCTCCTCATACCCTTTCTAATCCTTCACTTTTGTAACTCTCTGCCTCCACCATCCACAGCCAACCACTGATGTGCTTTCTTTTACTATAGATTGGTTTGTCTTTGTCCAGAATTTTACATAAGTGGAATGATATAGTATGTACTTTTCACGCAAGGTGGGGCGTGCCTGGCTTCTTTCACTCAGCATAATGATTTTGAGATCTATTCATGTTACGTATTTTAATAGTTAATTTATTTTTTATCGCTGAGCAGTATTTCATTTTTGTTCATCCATTTATGGACTTTCAAGTTGTTTCCAGTTTGGGGCTATTAAAAACAAAGCTACTTTGGATATTTAGATCCAAGTCTTTGTATGGATATATGCTTTATTTCTCTTCAGTAAATTAGTAGTAGAATGACTTGATCATATGGTAGGTGTATGTTTAAGAAAACTGGCAAATTGTTTTCCAAAGTTGTTGAAGCGTTTTACATTCTTACATCAACATAAGAGAGTTTCAGTCCCATCACATCTTCATCAACATTCAATGTGATCAGGCTTTATAAACTTTGTCATTCTAATAAGATTGTATTTGTATTTCATGTGTGTTGAATTTGCGTTTCCCTAATGTGGAAGGTTGTTGATCACCGTCATGTATTGTTCCCCATCTTTCTATCTTCTTTTCTGAAGTGTCTGTCCATATTACATCTTTTGTTCATTTTTAATTGGCTTATTTCTTTATTATTGAATTTGAGAGCTTCCCATATATTCTAGATACAGATTCTATATCGGATATGTGAGTTTACAATATTGTCTCCCAGTCTGTGGTTTGTCTTTTCACTCTCTCATCAGTATCTTTAGAAGAGTAGAAGTGATGAACAACTTCTTGCAATCTGAATCTGACATGGTAAATTCATTCTTGATACAAATACAAAAACCAATGACCTCTGGAAAGAATATAAAACTATACACACACTCCACATACATATACACACATCAGAATGGATTGCAGAAAAGGCAGAAAAGCTTTAATGATGCACGAGAGTGAAAAGCAATATTAAGAGCTTACAGGAAAATACTGTTATGAATAATAATATTTACCAAAGCAGGCTATATTCTAGAATTATTAAGTATAAGTTAATTTCCTAATATTTATGCTCTAAAACTCACAGTATTGATAATTTGGTAAAAATTTTTCCTTAGGAGCAATTGTATAAATTTGTGTTATTAGAGTTACCTAACTAATAATTTGATAGACCCTAGTACTGACAGTGTCTTTAAATCACCCCTGGTCTCTGAAACCTAAGTCACTGTAAGCTTTTTTATTTTCACCAATTCCAATATTTTCACCAAAACTTGAGTCTAGAAGAGGGCTGACTGTGTTAGTAAAGTCTTTATGGGACAGTACTTCTATGACAATCAAGATAGAAGATTCCTGAAGCAAGTTATTTCTTAAAAGCAATTATCATTATGCATGGATCATTTCTCAACAGAGTGTTCTACTGTAGCTTTCTGGATAGTTGAGTAATATGAATAGGTATCTTCCATAGTGGGTTTTTTGAAAATACATGTCTGGCAGGAATGAAATTAGATGTTCTGTAGTCACCTTTACATCTTCCCTTTTCTTTATCTAACTAAGGATCTTTTTAATTAAGAGTGAAATTATTACATTGAGTAACACCATCTTTAGACTGAAAAAATTAGACACAGTTTAAAATAAGCTTTTATTAATTTGGGGGAATGGATCTCTCTCTCTCTCTCTCTCTCTCTCTCTCTCTCTCTATATATATATATATATATATATATATATATATATACACACACACACACATATGCCATTCTACAAAAAGGAACACTGTAAGTTATAACTAGTTCGTGAGCCTTTCACTCTACAGTTTGCAACTTTTAGTACAGGCTGTGTGGTCTAATGACTAGAGACACAAATGTTTATATTGTTATTTTTATTTTTTATTTATTTTTATGGTGTTCAACTGAGGTTGTGGGAAAAAGAGAAAGCAGAATTTATCTTTTGTGGGAAGCAGGAGTGTTTTCTGTCTTCTCATGTTCTGTATGCTGCCTAAATATTTTGCTTCCAATGGAAAAATACCAAGGCTGTGCTCCTCCCCTCAGGGACAGGAGAGACTAAGAAAGAAAGGAGACTCATATGTTGCAAGAAGTGATCACAAAGAATATCTTTATTACATGGAGGGAAGAAATAATAATGATAATGATTGAAGATAAGCAATACTGGTTACAGTGAGTAAGAAATGGATATTTGATTATTGTTATAATTACTAAAATAAAAAGATAGTCAATGATTTAGAATCAAAAGGCCAAACATCCTAGTTTGTCTAGAACAGTCCCAGTTTGCACCTTTTATTCTGACATACCATTCAGCTTAGCATTTGTCGTGGATTTTTTGTTTTCCTAATGTAACATTATTACTAGTTGTAATAAAATAAGCCAGAATGGGGTTAATAGATCTGCCCTTTTTTTTTTTTTTTTAAAGAAGATGTTGGGGGTAGGAGTTTATTAATTTATTTATTTTTGCTGTGTTAGGTCTTCGTTTCTATGCGAGGGCTTTCTCTAGTTGTGGCAAGCAGGGGCCACTCTTCATCGCGGTGCGCGGGCCTCTCACTATCGTGGCCTCTCTTGTTGCAGGGCACAGGCTCCAGACGCGCAGGCTCAGTAGTTGTGGCTCACGGGCCTAGTTGCTCTGTGGCATGTGGGATCCTTCCAGACCGGGGCTCAAACCCGTGTCCCCTGCATTAGCAGGCAGTAGATCTGCCCTTTATACCTCAAGCGTCTGCCATGGTTTCAACTAGTCAAGTGTTAGACACAACCACAGTGAACACAGATCTAAATATAATACATAATTAAATCTGAGAGGCAACCAGGATAGCCTTTTTCTCTTTTATCTGACACATATGAGAATTTGCAAAAGTGAGAAATAAACTTGCTGCATGAAACTGCTCACATATCAGCATTAATTTGTTAATGTAGCATATCTCATCCTATCCTACTATTAAAATTATTTCTGAAAATTTTCATAATGTATTAAGGCCTTTATGAAAACTTGGCTACTAGAAAAAAATACATATAATGGTCACATGTTGATCAGCTATTACAGGAATGCGCTCAGATTTTGTGCCAGGGATTTCTTTTCTCTGTTTTGTGATATGATTTTGACTCCCTGCTTCTAACTGATCCCATCTACCTTCAATATTTGGTGAACATTTTTCAAAATTTCAGAACATTCATACACTAATACACTGAATAAAGTGTTTCTTTTTGTATTCTAATATTATTAGAAATACCTTATTTTTAAAATATACTCATCTTCTGTAATTTCTCCAGGCGTAGATGTAGAAGGGGAGGCTAAAGCGTGGGCTCTGTGAAACACCATTGATACCTAGGAATCTATATCTGCTGCAGATTTATACACGTGCAAGACGTGTCAGTTTAGAGATGAGGCAAACTAGTAAAGAATCAAATTTGAAGTTTTTGTATAATTCAGAAATGGGATACTCAAGAACAATTAACTGAAGAACTGGGATCTGTTACTCGTTCTGCAGCTCTCTGTATGGTCTTCTCTGGGAGAATCAATTAATTAGCCTTTGGCCAATATTTTCTTATCTGGACTATCTTTAAGGTTCTTTGAAATTAATATTTAATGTGCCTATGATACTCGTCTAACTTCAACAAGGTATGTTGAAAATAAGACAAAATATCGGTGCCTTATGTTTTCTATTTTATTTTCATAAAAATGAAATAATATGTGTTTTGCCCCTTAAACTCAGACTACAGTAATTTGTGCCAAGTTCAGAGTGAAAATTTAAAAAAAAATCTGCAACCCAAGTTGCTGTGCTTTATTATACTGCATAAAGGCTTCTATCTTTCCCCTTTTCTGTTTAGGAATCTCAAATGAGAGTTGGTGTTAACACAAATGACAGGTTGGGTAATCACTTTGAATTTAAGTAGTTTGCAATGTACAGATGCCTAGTTGGAGTTCTCCTTTACTTCACACCCTGTTAAGGTCCTAGAGATATTGATGAGGACAGTTCAACTGCACATCAGTGGGGAAGTGCCTAAAAGTTCACTTCAGGCCGTGGGGACTCACAAGGTTTTACAGAGACCTGTTCTCTTGAAATCAAATAATACCCTTGCATCTTTTTTTTTTTAAGAAAACATTTTTAACCTTACAGTACAGTACCTTGAAAAGTACAGTAGTACAGTACAACAGCTGGCATACAGGGGCTGGCATCGAGTAACAGGCAAAAAGAGTTACTGACTGGGGGAGAGAGAGGAGGTGGGAGATGGTAGAGCTGAAGGATCCTCAGCAATAGGAGACAGAGATACTCTTGCATCTTAATTAACATAAGGAGAACTGAGAGTAAATTAACACTCATTACAGAGTTCTCTGGATGTTGATTATGTGCTACTCCACTTGAGACTCCGTTTAATCTGAAACGCAAGGATATTTGCATACTGAGTTTAGATCATGAGGTAATACGGAATAAATACAGCTCCCCTTTCTCATCTCCTGAGCACTTCTCTACTCACATCCTGAGCCATAGGCCAGTGGCATCAGCATTATCTGGGAGTGAGTTAGAAATGCAGAATCCCAGGTTCCACTGAGTTAGAAAGTGCATCTTAACAGAATCCATAGTTGATTTGAGTGCACATTCAGGTCTGAAAAGCATTGCTCTAAAAGATGCTCAGAGGAGAGAATTTCACTGCATTACAACTTCCTAACCCATCATATTATCATTTTATTCTATTTAATTTTCATAATTATTTGCTATCATTTTAGTTTTCTACTTTTAGCATTATTCTTTAGAATTGAGATCGATCAAGATGGTTTCACAATTTTAAAAGGTGTTCTCACCAAAACATTTTCTGTTATCTTAAAAATATGGACTTTGCTAAGGCTTTGTTTAATTTGGGTCCCAATATAGTTTAAAATAAGTACCTGTTATTATTTCTGAAGTCTTTTAAATGTTTATCCTTAAATTTCATCAGTATATGTTTTGCATTTTTGATCATTCTTTAAACACAAGCAAGTTTAATTTTACTGGAGGAGCAGAAATGACTTAGCCATTTGGATGGGCTATTCATTATGTCCTGTGATAGTTCATTTTAATAAATAAAATTTTAATAAATAAATAAGAATTAGTTTTAGGTGTATTTCTTCTGTTAAACAGCTAAGCAAAGCAATTCTTGAGCACATAAGAAAGAAGATAACCAATTTAAAATTACCTTTATTTCTTTGAAAGGATATTAAAAAACAAAGATTTGCTTAACCTTCTCTGCACACTTCTCAAGATCGTCAGTTATATCATGTTACCAATGATTTTGTAGATAGATGTCATTAAAATTTGTGCAATTTTTTGTCATTTTAAGAGATTTTAATTCTATATTAGTCACCATTTAGTGTATACTCCTGTTACACTATTATCTTTTCACGTTTAGCATAACATCAGTGCAAGCAACATACTAATCATAGCTTTATACTTAATTTACATCACAAATTGTGAAGGGAAGTAGAAAAAATTGACATGGTAGTTGTAAAGGATTATATTTTATACAATAAACTATTTGAGAACCAATATGAGACTATGTAATCATTTAACTACAGTTAAAGGCTGTAGGATTCCCATTTTCTGAGATAAAATTCAAGTCAATTCTTGCGCCAAGTAAACTGCTATTACTTTGTCTAATCAACTACCTATCAACCATATGCATGCTTATTGCAGTATTCTAAGTGTATAAATCCTCCTTAGCAGAACGAAAGCAGGCCAATATTTCAAGTGAATTCAGGCCAGTGATACTTTTCAAAATATTTATAGATGAGTGTACTTTGAATGCATGTTAGTTTTAAAATAGTATTTTAGTTCCCTGTGTCTTCTGTAACAAACTACCACAAACTTTGTGACTTAAAACAACAGAAATTTATTCTGTCACAGTTCTGGAGACCAGAAGTATGAAATCAATGCCATTAGGCCAAAATCAATGTACTCCCTCCAGGGATTCTAGAGGAGAATTCATTCTTTGCCTCTTCCATCTGTTGGTGGCTGCCAGCATTCCTTGGTTTCTGGCCACATCATTCTAAATTTCAAGGCCAGCATCTTCAAATCTCTTTGGCCTGTATTGACATGGGTTTCTCGTGTGTGTGTGTGCGCAGGTGTGCCCGTGTGTGACATCTTCTACCTCCCTAAGGATACGTATAATTACATTTAGGATGCACCTGGATAACCCAGGATAATCTCCCCTGACTTAGTTTGTTTGGGCTGCTATAACAAAATACCACAGATTGAGTGGTTTATAAACAACATAAAATTTATTTCTCACAGTTCCGAAGGCTGGTAAGTCTGAGATTATGGCAACAGCTGAACTGGTATGATAGCTGGTGAGGACCCATTTCTTGATTCGTAGATGGCAGCTTCTCACTCTGTCCTCATGTGGTGGAAGGGGCTAGGGATTTCTGTGGGGTCTCTTTTATGAGAACACTAATCCTATTCATGAGGGCTACACCTTCATGATCTAATCTCCCAAAGACCCCACTTCCTAATACCATCACATTAGGCATTAGGATTTCAACATATGAGTTTTGGGGTCACAAACATTGAGACCATAGCAGCTCCATTTCAGGATCCTTAACTTTACCACATGTGCAAAGATGTTGCCTTATAAAGGAACATACATCCATTCCAGGGATTAGGGTATGAATATCTTTTGGGGGACTGTTTTTCAGCCAACCACAAATAGTGATAAAGAAAATTCTTAGAATTTTTGACTCTTTCAACTTAGATACTACTATATACATGTGTTAACTTCATGATTCTGGAAAATATTGAAGCTTTTTTTTTTATTCTTAATGTTAGCATGCAACATAATGTCAGGATATTTCTGCATGCTGAAAAACTTTGTGTTAAGATATGTCAATGTCTGATACCCTAAATATGAATTTGAAGAAAAATCCAGTCACATAGTTCTTTCCAATAAGCAATTTGAGCTTCATAGGCAGCTGGAACATTTCTAAATTTGTCCATCTTCAGAACAGAAACACTGAACTGTTAGGTTATAAAAATTGCATCGGATTTAGAGAAAATCTCTGAGAATTATCTAACTTCAAAAATGTTGAAAGAATAGCAATGTATTCTCAGATGCATGTTACATAAACAACTCTGCTAGAGCTTAAAGTCAAATGATAAAGCACTCAGCATAATGTTCATTTTTTTTTTTTAAATAAAGCACCATTGACTTTTCAATAGAGGTAACTAAAAAGTCAGTATATGCTTCACTGGCTCACAAAATGTTTTGCTGTCATACCATGGAAATATCTAAATGTCTCTAATATGCAAGATTTAATTCATATGCCTTATGTTTTAATCTTGTAGGTAGAGAATTGCTAACTGCATGTGTTAGAGGAGAATGGTGAAGAGAGAACATTACTATGTGAGTCATTTTGGCTGTTCACTTTTTATCTTAAATGAAAGCCTAAGACTTAAGATTGCAGTGTGGACCCTGTACTGAATGCCACATGATTTCTGGCTTTAATGAATAGTACTTTAGTGGACAATTCCTAGCAGCAGTATATTATTTGCTATATTTAAGTGCTTTAATAACACATTATTTTTGAATAAGCTTTTTCTTGACCCCTCCTTTTTCTAATACATGAAAATAACAATAAGGCATTTTCCCATTAGACAGATAAGGGCTTCAAGCACAATTATTTCTTGACTGTCTTAACAGTACTCTCACCTTCAGAGTTCAGTATCCTATTTGTAAAGTGGAATTGTTATAAACATTAAACATGATACCATATGCAAATGACTTAGCCTGCATGTGTCTGACACATTGCAGATGCCAATAAATGTTAGTGTCCTTCTGTTTCACTACTGTAAGTTTTTTAAAATAATGAATTATGTGGCTTTCAAAATCAGCCTTTCTGCCGGGAGATGTAAAGAGCTGGAAAGATCAGTGGCTAACCATACAAAAAGAAACAAGTCAGATAAGCTATAAGTTATCATAACTTTTTTTTGAACCCAGAGAGATGAGCTAACTTGAAGTCTGGGTGAGACAGGTGTTAGCGGTGAGAAAGGGATGCAAACATTTGCTTAACTTGAGATAATGCAGCTGGACACTAAGAAGAGTTGGGTTAGAATCGCTGATGTGTTGGTTGAGTCTGAGGGTTGTGTATGCAGACAATGTGAAGAAGCTTTTATTCCCACGACCAGGCCCATCAGGGAAGACTAGACTCTGAAAAAGTTAGCACAAAGTGAAGGCACAGGAGAGGGGAATAGCAGCTACTGAGGAAGAGACACAAAATTATTCCCTGCCCCTTCTCTATCCAAAGCAAAAGAGCACTGATCTACTGGAAAAATGGCAACACAAGTGATGCTTTTAGGGAAGCTGGGAGGTGGGAAGACAAAAAAAGTCACTAATCCCTGAGGAGGAGGCAGTTCAGAAATAGAACTGGAGGAGGGACAGGACTCTTGAGAAAGCCATGCTCTCAAGAAGGAGGGACACAATGCCTGCTTAAAACTCAGGCTTATTTGCAAAGTCAGAGAATACTTCTCTCCAGCCCCCACGACCAGGCAAGCAAAAATCAAGCCAAAACACTGCTGTGAAAGATGCAGAAGGACTCTGAGGCACAGCACAAACAAAAGGCTTACTTCTAAGGGCAGAACAGATATTGAGAGAAAGCCTCTGACAAACCAGTCACCACCCTAAACTCAAAATACTGCTAGAGGAATTTGAACGCTGTGGTAAGAATAACAACAGTCCATCTTCTTAGGAAATAATGTAATCCCCCACTAAAGGTAAAACAGAAGAAAAGATGTGACCATTTCCAAACGTAAAACTAGTCACCTGTCTTCAGCAAATTGTCCAATTTTCAACAAAAGATTACGAGACATATAAAAGGCAAGAAAAGTCAGCACATTACCAAAACAAAATTCAATCAACAGAAAAGACCCCGAATAGCAAAAGCAATCTTGAGAACGAAAAACGGAGCTGGAGGAATCAGGCTCCCTGACTTCAGACTATACCACAAAGCTACAGTAATCAAGACAGTATGGTACTGGCACAAAAACAGAAAGATAGATCAATGGAATAGGATAGAAAGCCCAGAGATAAACCCATGCACATATGGTCACCTTATCTTTGATAAAGGTGGCAGGAATGTACAGTGGAGAAAGGACAGCCTCTTCAATAAGTGGTGCTGGGAAAACTGGACAGGTACATGTAAAAGTATGAGATTAGATCACTCCCTAACACCATACACAAAAATAAGCTCAAAATGGATTAAAGACCTAAATGTAAGGCCAGAAACTATCAAACTCTTAGAGGAAAACATAGGCAGAACACTCTATGACATAAATCACAGCAAGATCCTTCTTGACCCATCTCCTAGAGTAATGGAGATAAAAACAAAAATAAACAAATGGGACCTAATGAAACTTCAAAGCTTTTGCACAGCAAAGGAAACCATAAACAAGACCAAAAGACAGCCCTCAGAATGGGAGAAAATATTTGCAAATGAATCAACTGACAAAGGATTAATCTCTAAAATTTACAGGCAGCTCATGCAGCTCAATAACAAAAAAATAAACAACCCAATCCAAAAATGGGCAGAAGACCTAAATAGACATTTCTCCAAAGAAGATATACAGACTGCCAACAAACACATGAAAGAATGCTCAACATCATTAATCATTAGAGAAATGCAAATCAAAACTACAATGAGATATCATCTCACACCAGTCAGAATGGCCATCATCAAAAAATCTAGAAACAATAAATGCTGGAGAGGGTGTGGAGAAAAGGGAACACTCTTGCACTGCTGGTGGGAATGTGAATTGGTTCAGCCACTATGGAGAACAGTATGGAGGTTCCTTAAAAAACTACAAATAGAACTACCATATGACCCAGCAATCCCACTACTAGGTATATACCCTGAGGAAACCAGAATTCAGAAAGAGTCATGTACCAAAATGTTCATTGCAGCTCTATTTACAATAGCCCGGAGATGGAAACAACCTAAGTGCCCGTCGTCGGATGAATGGATAAAGAAGATGTGGCACATATATACAATGGAATATTATAAATAAATAAAAAGAAACGAAATTGAGCTATTTGTAATGAGGTGGATAGACCTAGAGTCTGTCATACAGAGTGAAGTAAGTCAGAAAGAGAAGGACAAACACCGTATGCTAACACATATATATGGAATTAAAGAAAAAAAAATTGTTATGAAGAACCTAGGGGTAAAACAAGAATAAAGACACAGACTACTGGAGAACGGACTTGCGGATATGGGGAGGGCGAAGGGTGATCTGTGATAGGGCGAGAGAGAGACATGGACATATATATATATACTAACAAACGTAAGGTAGATAGCCAGTGGGAAGCAGTCGCATGGCACAGGGATACCAGCTCGGTGCTTTGTGACCGCCTGGAGGGGTGGGATAGGGAGGGTGAGAGGGAGGGAGACGAAGAGGGAAGAGATATGGGAACATATGTATATGTATAACTGATTCACTTTGTTATAAAGCAGAAACTAACACACCATTGTAAAGCAATTATACTGCAATAAAGATGTTAAAAAAAAATTCAATCAACAGAATCATATCCACATATGACACAGATGTTGGAACTACCTGGAAAAGGATGTAAAATAACTGATTAATAAATAAGCTAAGGCTGTAATGGAAAAGGTGGACAACATCCAAGGGTAGATGGGTAATTTCAGCAGACAGATAAAAGCTGTAATAGAAAATCAAATGAAAAGGCTAGGAATGAAAACAGTAAACCAATGAAGAATGCCTTCATTCCTTCAACTAGTAACAATAACAATGTATTCACAGAATGTGTCAAAATAAATGAATGACAGAAATGGTCAAATAAAGAGAGGGAGGAAATTGGAATATACTAAAATATTTGTACAACAAAAAAGAGGTATAATATTAATGAAAGTTACACTTTCATTAATAAAATGCATATGTTGAGCAAAATCATTACAGATATATAGAGAAAAATAGAGAATTAAGTAGAGGAAAAAAGAAACAAAGAACGTGTGAAATAAATAGAAAATAGCTAGCAACGTGGTAGATTTTAATCCAATTATATGGATATAAAAGAATTAAGGAGACCATTTAAAAACAGAGATTGTCAGAATGGACAAAAAAAAAAGCAAATCCAACTACAGTTGACCTTTGAATGACATGGGTTTGAACTGTGGATCCACTTATAGGAGATTTCTTTCAGTAAACACATACTGCAGTTCAACATGATCCATGGTTAGTTGAATTCCCAGATGTGGAATGGTGTATTCAGAGGGCCCACTGAAAAGTTATACATGGATTTTCTACAGCATGGAGGGTCAGTTCCCCTAACCCCCATGTTGTTCAAGGGTCAACTATATATACTTTCTACAAGGAACCCGATTTAATTAAAAAGGCATAGATTGGTTAAAAGGAAAATAATGGGAAAAATATATCATGCAAACACTCACTGAAAAAAGTTGGAGTAACTATATTGATAAACAAATTGACTTCAGAACAAGGAATATTATCAGTGGAACATTACATGAGAAGAACATTACAAAGTGATAAAAGGACTAAATTTTCCAAGAAAAGAAAAAATTCAAACAAACAAGTAGCTACCAGCAGAGCTCCAAAATCCATGAAATAATTGATAAAATTTAAAGGAGAAATAAACAAATCCACAATTATATTTGGGGTCTTTGACATTGCTATCTTAGTAAAGGCTACATACACATTATATGATTCCATATATGATACTTTTGTGGAAAAAGCAAAACTATAAGGATGGAAAACAGTCATCACTAGGGGTAGGAGTAGGAAGAAAGTTTGGCAACAAAGGAAAAAGAAGAAAATTTGGGGGTTGATTAAACTGATTTATATCATGACTGTTTACGTAGATACATGGCTATGCACTTTTCAAAAATTCATAGAACTCTACAGCATAATGAGTGAATTTCATTGTATATATATTTTAAAAAAATAATGTGGAGGAATGAAAATAGCTTTGTAACAAATTAGAATAAATTAATCTAATTGTAGTACAAATGGATAACTTACCTTGAAGATTGTGGGAATAAAATAACTAATTTAAGTTACATTGGAAATTAAATTTTGACTGAACCACAAAAAACTGTACTTTAGTTAGTAAATTTATTTTCATAAGGTAATCAATTTTGAAACTAGTTTATGTATATAGTATGGTTTTAAAATAAGTAAATATATTATAGATAATGAGTCATATTTCTCATTGTCAGTAAAGAAATTACAAATATGGGAAGAGAGGAGGCTAGAATGAACCCAATGTGCCTGGAAGGAGGAATATTTGTTCATGTAACTACTAAAATTGGCTTCAAGAAATAATTAGCCATGTGTGACAAATAATTTTTTACAATTTTAAAACAATACTTTGGCTAACAAAGATAAGAGAGTTTTAATTTTTAGCTCTGGCTTAAGAAAGAAAAGTTTTGTTTCCTTTAAATAATGAAGAAATGGGACTTTTGTTCCCACTAGTATGGCATATTTCATATAACACAGGCAAAGTGATTACTCAAATTTTAGTGTGAACAGAAACAGGACTAGTGACAAAACTCTCATGCTATCATCAGTACAGTTGAACTACAAAGATAGTACAGATTGTTCCAGAGTGTTATTATTTTTTTTTAAATGTCCACTGATTTGATTTGCCTGTGTTACTTAGTGAGCCATCCTCTTTTAATTTATTTTATTTTTATTTTTGGCTGTGTTGGGTCTTCATTTCTATACGAGGGCTTTCTCTAGTTGTGGCAGGCAGGGGCCACTCTTAATCGCGATGTGCGGGCCTCTCACTATCGTGGCCTCTCTTATTGCGGAGCACAGGTTCCAGACGCACAGGCTCAGTAGCTGTGGCTCACGGGCCCAGTTGCTCCGCAGCATGTGGGATCTTCCCAGACCAGGGCTCGAACCCGTGTCCCCTGCACTAGCAGTCATATTCTCAACCACTGTGCCACCAGGGAAGCCCCAGAGTGTTATTTTAAGATTCATTTGATTGGGATTTTAGAAGGTATTTTTGCAGTGCTTTCTTTCATCAAATATCTTATACATTCTTTTTTTTTTTTAACATCTTTATTGGAGTATAATTGCTTTACAATGGTGTGTTAGTTTCTGCTTTATAACAAAGTGAATCAGTTATACATATACATATGTACCCATATCTCTTCCCTCTTGCATCTCCCTCCCTCCCACACTCCCTAACCCACCCCTCTAGGTGGTCACAAAGCACTGAGCTGATCTCCCTGTGCTATGAGGCTGCTTCCCTCTAGCTATCTATTTTAAGTTTTGTAGTGTATATATGGCATTGCCACTCTCTCACTGTGTCCCAGCTTACCCTTCCCCCTCCCCATATCCTCAAGTCCATTCTCTAGTAGGTCTGTGTCTTTATTCCCATTTTGCCCCTAGGTTCTTCATGACCATTTTTTTTTCTTACATTGCACATATATATGTGTTAGCATATGGTATTTGTTTTTCTCTTTCTGACTTAGTTCACTCTGTATGACAGACTCTAGGTCCATCCACCGCACTACAAATAACTCAATTTCATTTCTTTTTATGGCTGAGTAATATTCCATTATATATATGTGCCACATCTTCTTTATACATTCATCTCTTGATGGACACTTAGGTTGCTTCCATGTCCTGGCTAATGTAAATAGAGCTGCAATGAACACTTTGGTACATGACTATTTTTGAATTATGGTATGCTCAGGGTATATACCCAGTAGTGGGATTGCTGGGTCGTATGGTAGTTCTATTTTTAGTTTTTTAAGAAACCTCCATACTGTTCTCCATAGTGGCTGTATCAATTTACATTCCCATCAACAGTGCAAGAGTGTTGCCTTTTCTCCACACTCTCTCCAGCATTTATTGTTTCTAGATTTTTTGATGATGGCCATTCTGACTGGTGTGAGATGATGTCTCACTGTAGTTTTGATTTGCATTTCTCTAATGATTAATGATGTTGAGCATTCTTTCATGTGTTTGTTGGAAATCTGTATATCTTCTTTGGAGAAATGTCTATTTAGGTCATTTACCCATTTTTGAATTGGGTTGTTTGTATTTTTGATTTTGAGCTGCATAAGCTGCTTGTAAATTTTGGAGATTAATCCTTTGTCAGTTGATTCATTTGCAAATATTTTCTCCTATTCTGAGGGTTGCCTTTTCGTCTTGTTTATAGTTTCCTTTGCTATGCAAAAGCTTTTAAGTTTCATTAGGTCCCATTTGTTTATTTTTGTTTTAATTTCCATTTCTCTAGGAGGTGGGTCAAACATGATCTTGCTGTGATTTATGTCATAAAGTGTTCTGCCTATGTTTTCCTCTAAGAGTTTGATAGTGTCTGGACTTACATTTAGATCTTTAATTCATTTTGAGTTTACTTTTGTGTGTGGTGTTAGGGAGTGTTCTAATTTCATACTTTTGCATGTACCTGTCGAGTTTTCCCAGCACCACTTGTTGAACAGGCTGTCTTTTCTCCACTGTATATTCTTGCCTCCTTTATCAAAGATAAGGTGACCATATGTGTGTGGGTTTATCTCTGGGCTTTCTATCCTGTTCCATTGGTGTACATTTCTGTTTCTGTGCCAGTACCATACTGTCCTGATTACTGTAGCTTTGTAGTATAGTCTGAAGTCAGGGAGCCTGATTCCTCCAGTTCTGTTTATCTTTCTCAAGATTGCTTTGGGTAGTAGAGTCATTTTCATAGTGTTGATTCTTCCAATCCAAGAACATGGTATATCTCTCCAATTATTTGTATCATCTTTAATTTCTTTCATCAGTGTCTTATAGTTTTCTGCATACAGGTCTTTTGTCTCCTTAGGTAGGTTTATTCCTAGATATTTTATTCTTTTTGTTGCAATGGTAAATGGGAGGGTTTTCTTAATTTCACTTTCAGATTTTTCATCATTAGTGTATAAGAATGCTAGAGATTTCCCTGCATTAATTTTGTATCCTGCTACTTTACCAAATTCATTGATTAGCTCTAGTAGTTTTCTGATAGCATCTTTAGGATTCTCTATGTATAGTATCATGTCATCTTCAATGACAGCTTTACTTCTTCTTTTCCGATTTGGATTCCTTTTATTTCCTTTTCTTCTCTGATTTCTGTGGCTAAAACTTCCAAACCTATGTTTAATAATAGTGGTGAGAGTGGGCAACCTTGTCTTGTTCCTGATCTTAGTGGAAATGGTTTCAGTTTTTCACCATTGAGGATGATGTTGGCTGTGGGTTTGTCATATATGGCCTTTATTATGTTGAGGAAAGTTCCCTCTATGCCTACTTTCTGGAGGCTTTTTATCATAAATGGGTGTTGAATTTCGTTGAAAGCTTTCTCTGCATTGATTGAGATGATCATATGGTTTTTCTTCTTCAATTTGTTAATATTGTGTATCACATTGATTGATTTGGGTATATTGAAGAATCCTTGCAATCCTGGGATAAACTCCATTTGATCATGGTGTATGATCCTTTTAATGTGCTGTTGGATTCTGTTTGCTAGTATTTTGTTGAGGAGTTTTGCATCTATGTTCATCAGTGATATTGGCCTGTAGTTTTCTTTCTTTGTGAAATCTTTGTCTGGTTTTGGTATCAGGGTGATGGTGGCCTCATAGAATTAGTTTGAGAGTGTTCCTCTCTGCTATGTTTGGAAGAGTTTGAGAAGGATAGGTTTTAACTCGTCTCTAAATGTTTGATAGAATTCACTTGTGAAGCCATGTGGTCCTGGGCTTTTGTTTGTTGGAAGATTTTTAATCCCAGTTTCAATTTCAGCACTTGTGATTTGTCTGTTCATATTTTCTCTTTCTTCCTAGTTCAGTCTCTGAAGGTTGTGCATTTCTAAGAATTTGTCCATTTCTTCCAGGTGGTCCTTTTTATTGGCATAGAGTTGCTTGTAGTAATCTCTCATGATCCTTTGTGTTTCTGCAGTGTCAGTTGTTACTTCTCCTTTTTCATTTCTGATTCTATTGATTTGAGTCTCCTCCCTTTTTTTCTTGATGAGTCTGGCTAATGGTTTATCAATTCTGTGTATCTTCTCAAAGAACCAGCTTTTAGTTTTATTGATCTTTGCTATCATTTCCTTCATTTCTTTTTCATTTATTTCTGATCTGATCTTTATGATTTCTTTCCTTCTGCTAACTTTTGGGTTTTTTTGTTCTTATTTCTCTAATTGCTTTAGATGTAAGGTTAGGTTTGTATTTGAGATGTTTCTTGTTTCTTAAGGTAGTATTGTATTGCTCTAAACTTCCCTCTTATAACTGATTTCGCTGCATCCCACAGGTTTTGGTTCGTCGTGTTTTCATTGTCATTTGTTTCTAGGTATTTTTTGATTTCCTCTTTGAATTTTTTGTGATCTCTTGGTTATTAAGTAGTGCATTGTTTAGCCTACATGTGTTTGTATTTTTTGCAGATTTTTTCTTGTAAGTGATATCTAGTCTCATAGCGTTGTGGTCAGAAAAGTTACTTTATACAATTTTAATTTTGTTACATTTACCAAGGCTTGATTTGTATCCCAAGATATGATCTATCCTGGAGAATATTCCATGAGCACTTGATAAGAATGTATATTCTGTTGTTTTTGGATGGAATATCCTATAAATATCAATTAAGTACATCTTGTTTAATGTATCATTTAAAGCTTGTGTTTCCTTATTTATTTTCGTTTTGGATGATCTGTCCCTGGTGAAAGTGGGGTGTTAAAGTCCCCTACTATGATTGTGTTCCTGTCCGTTTCCCCTTTTATGGCTGTTAGTATTTGCCTTATGTATTGAGGTGCTCTTATGTTGGGCACATAAATATTTGCAATTGTTATATCTTCTTCTTGGACTGATCCCTTGATCATTATATAGTGTCCTTCTTTGTCTCTTGTAACAGTGTTTATTCTAAAGTCTATTTTGTCTGATATGAGAATTGCTACTCCAGCTTTCTTTTGATTGCCATTTGCATGGAATATCATTTTCCATCCCCTCACTTTCAGCTTGTATGTGTCCCTAGGTCTGAAGTGTGTCTCTTGGAGACAGCATATATACAGGTGTCATTTTTGTAGCCATTCAGCCAGTCCATGTCTTTTGGTTGGAGCCTTTAATCCATTTACATTTAAGGTAATTATCAATATGTATGTTCCTATTACCATTTTCTTAACTGTTTTGGGTTTGTTATTGTAGGTCTTTTCCTTCTCTTGTGTTTCCTACCTAAAGAAATTTCTTCAGCATTTGTTGTAAAGTTCGTTTTGTGGTGCTGAATTTTCTTAGCTTTTGCTTGTCTGTAAAGGTTTTAATTTCTCCATCAAATCTGAATGAGATCCTTGCTGGGTAGAGTAATGTTGGTTGTAGGTTCTTCTCCTTCATCACTTTAAATATGTCCTGCCACTCCCTTCTGTCTTGCAGAGTTTCTGCTGAATGATCAGCTGTTAACCTTATGGGGATTCGCTTGTGAGTTATTTGTTGTTTTTCCCTTGCAGCTTTTAATACTTTTTTTTGTATTTAATTTTTGATAGTTTGATTAATATGTGTCTTGGCGTGTTTCTCCTTGGATTTATCCTGTATGGGACTCTCTGTGCTTCCTGGACTTGATTAACTATTTCCTTACCTATATTAGGGAAGTTTTCAACTATAATCTCTTCAAATATTTTCTCAGTCTCTTTCTTTTTCTCTTCTTCTTCTCGGACCTCTATAATTCGAATGTTGGTGTGCTTAATGTAGTCCCAGAGGACTCTGAGACTGCCCTCAATTCTTTTCATTCTTTTTTCTTTATTCTGCTCTGCAGTAGTTATTTCCACTGTTTTATCTTACAGGTCACTTATCCATTCTTCTCCCTCAGTAATTCTGCTATTGATCCCTTCTAGAGAAATAGTAATTTCATTTATTGTGTTGTTTATGATTGTTTGCTCTTTAGTTCTTCTAGGTCCTTGTTATACGTTTCTTGTGTTTTCTCCATTCTATTTCCAAAATTTTCTATCATCTTTACTATCAATATTATTAATTCTTTTTCAGGTAGACTGCCTATTTCCTCTTCATTTGTTAGGACTGGTGGGTTTTTACCTTGCTCCTTCATGTGCTGTGTTTCTTTGTCTTCTCATTTTGCTAACTTACTCTGTTTGGGGTCTCCTTTTTGCAGGATGCAGGTTCATAGTTCCCATTGTTTTTGTTGTCTGTCCCCAGTGGCTAAGGTTGGTTCAGTGGGTTGTGTAGGCTTCCTGGTGGAGGGGACTATTGCCTGTGTTTTGGTGGATGAGGCTGGATCTTGTCTTTCTGATGGGCAGGTCCATGTCTGGTGGTGTGTTTTGGGGTGTCTGTGGACTTATGATTTTATGCAGCCTCTCTGCTAATGTGTGGGGTTGTGTTCCTTTCTTGCTCGTTGTTTGCCATAGGGTGTCCAGCACTGTAGCTTGCTGGTCGTTGAGTGAAGCTGGGTCTTGGCATTGAGATGGAGATTTCTGGGAGATTTTCACCGTTTGATATTATGTGGAGCTGGGAGATCTCTTGTGGACCAGTGTCCTGAACTTGACTCTGCCACCTCAGAGGCACAGCCCTGATGCCTGGCTGGAGCACCAAGAGCCTTTCATCCACATGGCTCAGAATAAAAAGGAGAAAAAATAGAAAGAAAATAAATAAATAAATAAATAAATAAGATAAAATGAAGTAAAGTAAAGTTATTAAAATAAAAAATATTAAGAAAAAAATTTTTAAAGTAAAAAAAATAAAAGCGGACACACAGAACCCTAGGACAAACGGTAAAAGCAAATGTATACAGAGAAAATCACACACAGAAGCATACACACTCACAAAAAGAGAAAATGGGGGAAAAAAAATATATATCTTTGCTCCCAAAGTCCACCTTCTCAATTTGGGATGATTCGTTGTCATTTCATGTATTCCACAGATGCAGGGTACATCAAGTTGATTGTGGAGCTTTAATCTGCTGTTCCTGAGGGTGCTGGGAGAGATTTCCCTTTCTCTTTGTTTGCACAGCTCCCGTGTCTCAACTTGGGATTTGGCCCTGCCTCTGCGTGTAGGTCGCCTGAGGGCGTCTTTTCTTCGCTCAGACAGGACGGGGTTAAAGGAGCCGCTGATTCGGGGGCTCTGGCTCACTCAGGCCGGGGGGAAGGGAGGGGCACGGAGTGCGGGGCGGGCCTGCGGCGGCAGAGGACGGTGTGACGTTGCACCAGCCTGAGGCGCGCTGTGCGCTCTCCCGGGCAAGTAGTCCCTGGATCACGGGACCCTGGCAGTGGCGGGCTGCACAGGCTCCCAGGAGGGGAGGTGTGTAGAGTGACCTGTGCTTGCACACAGGCTTCTTGGTGGTGGCAGCAGCAGCCTTAGCGTCTCATGACCATCTCTGGGGTCCGTGCCTTTAGCCGCGGCTCCCGCCCGTCTCTGGAGCTCCTTTAGGCAGCGCTCTTAATCCCCTCCCCTCGCGCACCAGGAAACAAAGAGGCAAGAAAAAGTCTCGTGCCTCTTCAGCAGCTCCAGACTTTTTCCAGGACTCCCTCCCAGCTAGCCGTGGTGCACTAACCCCTTCAGACTGTGTTCACACCGCCTGTCCTCTCTCTGGGAACTGACCGCAGCCCAAGCCTCAGCTCCCAGCCCCCGCCCGCCCCGGCGGGTGAGCAGACAAGCCTCTCGGGCTGGTGAGTGCCGGTCGGCGCCGATCCTCCGTGCGGGAATCTCTCCGCTTTGCCCTCCGCGCCCCTGTGGCTGCGCTCTCCTCCGCGGGGCCGAAGCTCCCCGCTCCGCCTCCCGCAGTCTCTGCCCGCGAAGGGGCTTCCTAGTGTGTGGAGACCTTTCCTCCTTCACGGCTCCCTCCCACTGGTGCAGGTCCCGTCCCTATTCTTTTGTCTCTGTTTTTTCTTTTTTCTTCTGCCCTACCCAGGTACGTGGGGGGGTTTCTTGTCTTTTGGGGGGGTCTGAGGTCTCTGCCATTGTTCAGTAGGTGTTCTGTAGGAGTTGTTCCCCATGTAGATGTATTTCTGATGTATTTGTGGGGAGGAAGGTGCTCTTCGCATCTTACTCTTCCGCCATCTTGAAGCTCCTCCATCTTAAGCATTCTTAACTACGACGATGCCTTTTCAAACACCTTATAGTTTTTGTTCTCTCTTGTACCTACGAAATGACAAGGAACTGAGTATTTGTGCTTGAAATCAGATTTTTGTTCCAGATTTCTGTCTCCAGTTGCATTATTTGTTTATTTTTAGCTTGCTGAGTTTGTGTTAAATTTAATTATTTGTGTTTGAGTGGAAGAAATATGATTTATAAGTTACAGAAAGCATTTAGTTTTCCATGTATAAAACTCTTCTTTTGAGAAAGTACTGTACATTTAACTACACAAGAAGCCATAAATTCATAACATAAAAAAGACAGGATCCATTGCCTTTGTTCGTTAGTAATTGCTTTATTTGATGGATATAATTTAATCAATCAGCAGTTATAGCATTTACATTTTAATGTAATCCTTGAAACAATAAATACATCCTTAAACAGGGTTAACCTAATACAATTACAAACTAAACATTTGATTAGTTCATTTAAATTTCAAAGTACTAAGTAACTACCAAATTAATTAGTAAAGAAAGTGCATTTGATACAGGTCCATAATTGAGGCAGTTTCATAATACATAGGAGAATGAACCATAGGAGAATGCTTTTATTTAGTTATTTGAAAAACTCTATAAATAGGATTAGTAATTTAAAATTTGAAAGCAAATTATATAATCAAGTTATCTTTGGGAAATATTGCTTTTTTCTTTCCAAATGTGGCATGTTTCAAAAGAGACAAAACAAAATCTGATGACAGTCTTCCAGAAAGGATATATACAAATATTAGAAGAGACTGCAATATTCATAAAATTAATAGGATACTCTTTACTAGCTGACTTAAGACAGGGTGGCATTTGTGAATATAAAATTCCATTTTAGCAAATATAAATGATGCACAGGATAAAGATACAATGGATAATGAGCAGAAAAAAATGGGAACTCTGAGGAAATTTTCCATTATGTGAGTATGAAGTTGTTTGTTACTAAGAAACAAACTTCAAGTTTTTGACTGAAATCTGACAACTAATACATATAGACAATGAAGGTTACTAACTGAATCTATAAATAATAGATGGATAACATCTAAATGAGTTTTATTTATTTTTCTATATACCAATTCTCTAACTACCCCACCTCAATTTATGTAAAGAAACTAAAATCAGTAGAGGTATTTTAATATTTACATGGAAAAGACAAGTTTCTGCAGGATTTTTACCTTCTTAAAAATCTGAATAATTGCTTAATAATTGGAATTGAAAATAAATCCATTAGCAACATCTTGGGGGAGTATTTTCCCCCTTTCCAAATTTAGACTTTTTAATGTAGATGAAAACAAAATGTTATATTCTGATTGTTCAAGGAGGATGGGGAAGGAAAAGAGGTACAAGGCCAAGACTGGCTAGATAATCTGTGGGGCCCTGTGCTAAATGAAACTGTTGTATTAGTGTTGTGGGGCAGTCAAGCATATCAGGATTGAAAATTCCTATTCCTGTATTGGTATGTGGATGCAAGTTGTGCCAATATCGAGTTATTTGATAGAATTATGGAACCAGACAGAATTGGAATGTGTCTAGATGACAAAACAGAGACAGGAGCTCTGAGAACTCTTGCAGAGGCTTAGCTGTCAAACAGAGAAGAGAGATCAGATGAAACATGAATGAGGACATGGGATGGAGGATATCTTGTTTCTTTTTGGCCTTGATGAAAATGTTGAGGGTGTCCAACAAAGGGATCCTGTTAAGAAGAGGTTGTATGTACAGGGAGAAAAGGGATGATTGAAATAATGTGGTTCCAGAGAAGCCAGGATAAATTGGAATTTTAAGCACAGGTAAAAGGATATTAGGAGGGCCAGGACCTCTGTTGTGTGTATGAAGAAGGGCAGGAAAGGGTGCAGCTGTAGTAATTTTAGATACTGTAGTTGAAAAGCCTAGTTCTCATTGGATGGTTTCTTTTTTATGTCTTTCTAAATTTATTCTGTGAACAAACAAGGTTATTTCCTGGCAGAAGTAGAGCAGGAAGATTTGAGGAGAGTAAATGATGTTTGAAAATGTGATTGCAAAGCCCAAGAAAGAGAAACAAATATACCAATAGGTAATATTGGGATCCCTTTTAAATTTGCTGATGATAGGATTTTGTGGAACCATTTTGTCCAGTAATAGGACCTCCTCCATATTCCTCATTTTTATATGTTTGTAAATATGTCTTTAACTTTTTTGTTTTGGGAATAATTTACTGAAATCTGCAAAGGAATGTTAGTATATCATTATGATTGGCATTTGGCCAAGTGCTCCTGGTACTTCTGACAATATTTGCTTCACATCAGGATGCATTGCAGTTTGTTGAATAAAGCCTGCCTTCACAATAAGTTCCAAACTTCTTGCTTTGATCTATAAGGCTTGGACAACTTGTTTTGTACCAATGTCTCCACCTTCCTTGTCCCCCTCCATCTACACTTTTGCCTCACTCCAGCCTCGTTCCTTTCTAGTCCATTTGTCAAGCCTTCCCTTACCTCAGGTACTTTGTGGCAGTTATCTCCTTTTTCAACTTATCCTTCATTCAGAACTTCACTCTTCCTGGCTCTTCATAAGCCTGCATCCTTCTTAATCTTGAGATATCAGTTTAAAGACTCATTCTCAGAGACTCCATGACTGCATTATTTAAAGTAAACATGTCTACTTCCATCTAGCTACATCCTTCTGGCTGCTTTGTATCACATGATATTGCCCGTTTCCTTCAGAATGCTAACCAAAATTTGTACTTTTTTACTTACGTATTGGGTTGTAGTGTGTATTGTTGAACTTTTTCACCAAAAACCTTAGCTCCACAGGCAACTGTTACCTTATTTACTGCATATAGTTCTCTTTGCTCTTATTAAGTGATTTTTTATGTTATGTGTGGTTAGGATATTATATGTGAGTTTGCGTGGGTTAGGTTCTAAAGTAAGCAGAAAGATGGACCTTGCATAGATTCAACAGTATTATTGCATTTCCTTTAAAATGTGCTGTGTCAGAGACCAACCCACTGTAGCATCTCTCAAAAGCTCAACACAGCCAGATTTTCTCCAGAAAAGCATGGGATTAGATCACTATTTCTTTATTTGAATAAAAGATAAACTTTATGACTTGGGCATAAAAATGATTACTGTAAGAAAAATATATCTTAAAATACCAGATACATCCTGACAGAACATCTGGAGTACCGAGATCATTTATAGAAAGGTAGCAGAATTCTACAACATATTTAAATTTCTTGCTGTTCTCTTTTATGCTTTTTCTGTTTTAGTTTTACTTTTCTGCTTATAAAGCACATAAATTTTAATTTATGTAAAAAATGTATATTGTCTGAGGTTGAGTTTCCTAGAAGCAGAAACTCTAGTGGGGATTTTGTGTAAGTCATTTATTAAGGCAGGACAAACAAGGGAAACCTGTACTCAAATGAGAGAAGAAAGATTGGGCAGAGGAAGAAGCTAAACTCATGGGTTTAGCTGAAGTCTAAGCTCAGCTGATTTCAGGGAGAGCTCTGGAGTAAGAATGATGTCACAGAGTTGTGCCTCTTGAGATGGGGGAGTTTCTGTAGTTCTAAATCATGCACTGGCTGTGGGCTGCCTAACGGAAAGGGCATAACGTTCCAAAAACATCTGGTCAATGAGGCTCCTGACAGATGCAAGCAACTGTCTTGGAAAAGAAGACAATTGTGAGCTGTTAGCAGTTAATGCTCACAGCACCTAGTAATGGGAGAAGAGTTTATAAAGAGAATCTGGAAGGGGCTTAAATCATAATTACTACACTCTTACTCTTGCATCTCTCAGAACCACATACTTTTCATATTAGGTCCATTCCATTCAATTGCAAATTCCTCAGGATTCTATTTATTTGCTATTTCTAGCTATAGTTACAAGAAAAAAGTTAGTGAAGAGAATTAGAGTTCTCTAGAGCCTGAGTGCTCTAGCTGGTGCCACACCTTTAAGAGATACTCATCATCTTCTTTTTATACTACTCATCTTTTATTCCTCTCCCACTTGGCTAGCATCTCTGCCAACATAGGTGACTTGTCTGGTGAGGTGGACCAGATCCTCATTCTCGAGGAGTCTGAGATCTAGGTTGGAATGCCATTATCAAGTTATTAGAGCACTTCTTGTCCTTTTATTAGTAACCACATGCACAGAAGAACAAATGTTACTTCACTGGATCTCCTGAATGCCAAACATAATCCCTCCTGTATTCATTGTGTAGAAGCAATCTGAAGTCCTTATAATGATCAGGGTAATTATGTTTGCTGGTCTGGTAAGTAGTTGTTTTGCTTTCTGGCCTACTGGCATGAGGAGTTACATGTGATTAAGTGGTAGCTATAGGTTTCTTTTGTTTTTTGATTTTTGTTTTTTCTCTCTGTCCCCTGGTATAAGCTTTCCCTTTCTGGGAATCTGGACTATTGGACCAACATGCCTGAATTTGCAGAGGTGGGAAGCACATATTCTAGGGAATCACTGGAACTACTCCTACCACCCCTTGGCTCCTGTTCCCACGTATTATACCTACTGACAGCACAACACCATGCAGTGATTATTGATTTAAGATATTACCACATTCTAAAGGTACCTTGTTCTCACCAGGTATCATTTTCAAGCTGGCATCTCCACTATCCCCTCAAGAGGCTGCTCATTTCTCTGTAAGCCTGGCAATTTCTGGAAAGCTGCATTATATGGTGAGTCAGTGAATCTCATGTCCATGTACCTGATGCTACACTTCCATTAGTTTGAAGCAATATTAGGTTAAAAAAAACGTACCGGTAGAAGTGATACTTTTTGAGTCCATGGATATTGATGATGGCTGAGATGCTGCAGGCAGGAAAAGTATATTATACCTAGGATGCATGTCAACACAAATCTTTATCCAATATCTTCCAAAAAATTTGGTTATTCTTCATTCCTCAGTGCCTGTTTATCAAATTAAATGAATAAATAATGACTTTAAGTTCTTTTGTGGAAGTACTATAGTAATTTCTACCATGTATACTTGCTGTAGCATTGCAGAGACCTTCCTTATGGGGACGTGGGGCCTCTCTTTATCTCAATGTGTGTCTGAGAATTGGCTCCTACTTGAAAACAGTGAATGTCCATGAGGGAAGTTAACTTCACCTTCTGCTCATCCATTCTTCATTACATTTGATTATAAACATTAAGCAACACCTCTGTTTTTACCTCTGTGCTCATCTAACTCTCCTCTAGGGATGTTAGCCATCCTCACAGATTACCTGAAGATCAGGTCACCCTGGACTTCATCCTGACCTTGTTGTTTTCATAATAATTCTACCTTACTTGTGATGCTTAAGGACTGACAACCAAATGGGGAAATTGGAGAGAACTGAAGGGAAATTAGATCTTTTGGGGGTAGAGAGGGATCAAGAAGCCTTCATGTTAGAGACTTAAGGGATGAACAGATTATCGAATCTTGGAAACTTAATCAACAGCATTCCTCTGAAGAATAAGAACAAGTTAGTAGAGAGGTGACTCAAACATTTACTGAGTTTGTATTTCAAATATGAGGTATTGTTATCTACTATGGAAATACCCTCTCTGTCTTTTGTGCAAAGTATGTTCATTGTATATTCTTGTTAATTACCATCTATCACTAATTCTTCTCTTATAAGGTTTACAATGCATTATAAACTACACATACACACACACCCCATCTATTTATCTATGTATCTACTCTATCTGTATTGTTTCTATTTTTAGTGAATTATGTCACATTCTAATACATAGGAAATACTTGCCATTATTCAATTTATTTATAATAAATTAGTGTCCCCTTTATAGGAATTGCAATTTTAATATTTAAATAGAAGGATGTTTATGTATATGTGGAAATGATAAATCAATAATATGGATGTTGTGCATTTTTACTATGTAAGTCCTTAAAACTCAAATGTCAGGGGAATACTTTAGCAGAAGGTTGTGTCTACAAAGATATTTGCATTTTTCATTTTGTAGCTTTCTGAAATTCCAAGTATCAGATTGTCACTATTCAAATGTTTTCTCTATGCAAAGAAAATGTTTTCATATTTTTCCCCTTTATACTGCTAAGATATATTTTACTCCAAAGGTAAAATTTCAATAGCCATAGTATGCCAACTCAGAGTAATACTTACATCAGATTTGAATCTGCATTTTAAAATATGTGTGGCTTGTTAGGCAAAAGTCTTACATCTCTGTTTCAGTAGAAGGAAAGGGAAAGAAAAGAGAAGGGATAAATATATACAGAATAATAATTCATTTCTCCAGTTGAGAATTTTAAAATATACGCCTGCCAGTCTGTTGAAGAACATGCATATACTTGTTGCTGAATATTCTTAGAATTGAGCTGTCCTTGCTCATTGTGTTTTTAGAGGGTAAATACAAGCAAACACACACAAAATATACTGCAGAGAGCATCTTATAACCATATATGCTTATATGATAGTCCCTCATTAAATGTAAGCGTCACTTAAATTTATATTTGACAGTTCACTGTGATTTAAGGTCTAGATTTCTGAGCAATTACACATGTACTGTTATTCATAAAGTGCACACTTGCTAATAAAAAGGAAACTGAATCTTGGAAGAAAGATAAACAGCAATTGCTAACATGGCATTTAAATTCATGAAATAGAGAAATGGAGAAATGATTATGATTGAAGATAAACTGTAAGAGGAAAAGTATTATTAAACCCTAGGACTTTAATTCAAAAATTATGTAGGCATAGTAAAGGGAAGAAAGATTTTCAAGGTTATAGTATTCCAGAGTTTTATTAAAGAAAAATGTAATGTATTATAGTACCAAAAATTATTTTTTAGATATTACAATGTTATTGAAATGACTTCATACATACATATTTATTTATTTATTTATTTATTTATTTATTATTATTATTTTTTTTTTTTTTTGCGGTACGCAGGCCTCTCACTGTTGTGGCCTCTCCCGTTGTGGAGCACAGGCTCCGGATGCACGGGCTCAGTGGCCACGGCTCACGGGCCCAGCCGCTCCGCGGCATGTGGGATCTTCCCGGACCGGGGCACGAGCCCGTGTCCCCTGCATCGGCAGGCGGACTCTCAACCACTGCGCCACCAGGGAAGCCCCATACATATTTATTTTATAGTCAAATTTAAGTGGGTCCTTCATAGAAAGCAGTTATATATCTGCTGGAAAAGCTAGGAAATATCAAGTGTTGCAATCTGTCAGGTCTACCAGACAGCTTATAGAACCAGAAACTTCTAACAAGTGTGACCTAATGAGATACTCAATGAAGAGGAAATCCAGATGGTTCCATTCCTCACATTTTCATTCATGCCTAAGGCCATGCACCTCTCAGAAATCACTCACACTAGTGGGGATGCTGCTCTCTCTAGGGAGATTTTAGAGTTGTTATTCCCCCATGTGTGGGAGGGTGCTCCCTTCGATAAGGGAGAAAGACAAGCTCCTAAGTAACGGACCCTGAGGCTCAAAAGTGGGCTTATTTCATGAATAGAAGTGAGAAGGCTCTCTGTGCAAGAAACTGATAAAGGTAGAAACAGAGGGCAGAAGGCTTAGGGAGTACGCCTGTTCCACCAAAGAATTCCATCATTTGACTGAAATTCTCTATCTTGCAGTCTTCTGGTAAGTAGATTTTTCCAGCTGCATTTTCTTAGATGGTGGTGAAATTTAGAAAACCAACAATAATTATATCATTGTTTTGCCTATCTGTTTATTTTCAAAATTTAACCATTTCCATGTCAACTTCAATATTTTTGCCTTACACAATATGCCTTAATTCTCCTTAACATTTCCCTTAAGTGGATTTTAAAATGATTTTCTTGGTTGTGAGGTTGGGGACTAATAAATGGTTGAGCTTCAAAAAAATGTAAAAGTTGTCCTTACACTGCTGAAAAGATCTGTGTCATTAATTGGGATATGTTCATTTGGGCAGTGCACTTTATAATGTTCTCCATTAGCCCTTGCCTGACTTCAGTTTTGAGGCTTTGTAGGGTAATAACTAATCTCTCCACAAACTCCATATCATAAGGAGACTAGAAACCAAAATAGCTTAAGTGGGTTTCCAACAATTCCTTTCTAATTAAACAGATGTCTTATTGAATAGTTCCCTTACCACTTCATACTGATGTCTGATCCATGGAAGCAAAAATAAAATGAATGTGCTAAGGTGAGGCTGCAGGAAGGGACTTTGTTTTTGCAACATCTTGGAAGGAAAGCCTGTGTGGCTTCTCCCATTTCTGTAATGAAAATGTTAAAAATCTTTAGGTTCTGACAAAACATAGACATATTGACCACTTGGAAGGACACACATTTAAATTGTCTCTATAAGGACGGTCATTTGATTTGCATTCATCTATGAAAACTGTGTTATTTAATTCTTTTTACCAGTAGAGATCGGCTAATTGACATCCACAGTCCCTTCAATTCCTTAGTTACAAACCCATTTGGACATAAGTTCTCTAGACTTCGATATTCTAGTTTCTTCCAGCCTACTGTAAATGTCTATACTTTTTAAGGAAGAACGTTACACATTTAAAACTAAAATGAGAACCAAGGCCTTCTGTGTCAAAGTGACTTAGATAAGATTGCATACTAATGTCAACCTCACTTAGTTTTTCTTTTCCAATAAATCTTTGCCAAAGAAAGAGTGTACATTAATCAATATTTTCACTGATTTAAAAAAATTCCTACAGATTAATTTATGAGAGACAACAATTTACTCAGCAGAGCCAATGGTGTTCTTATCACACAACAATTTACTTATCAAGATTCATGTCAAGACCCTAATCTCTGTTTCTACCAATCCTAAACCATTAGATCAGGAACCTTGCCCTCTGGCCTACAGTTCCTTGCCTGTTTCTAAACCACTATAGAGGCTAGACCAAGAATTCCTGTGTGTATGCCTCTTTTGACTTCACCTTCTGAGACACTGCAAAGACTCAAGGTGGTGTTTTCCCTTACAGCAGAAACTTCTAATACACGTAGCCCTGGTTTATTGACAGGCTGTCTGGTGGTCTTAGGGAAGTTCAAACAAACCAATAAAGCAAAACCATCACAAAAAAAATCAAACCTGTGTTCAAGGTCTAGCTTCTTGTTATGGACTGAAGGTTTGTATCCACCCCCAAAATTACATGTTGAAACCATAACCCCCAATGTGACTGCTGTCTATTATGTATGAAAGTTGGTAAGAGAGTAAATCGTAAGAGTTCTCATCACAGGGACAATTTGTTCTTTATCTTTTATTTCATGTCTATAGGAGATGATGGACGTTTACTAAACTTATTGTGGTCATCATTTCATGATGCATATAAGTCAACACTATGCTGTATAACTTAAAATTAAACAGTGCTATATGTTAATTATATGTCAATAAAAATAGAAGAATAAATAAATAAGATTCTTATAAACTAAAAAAAAAAGCATGAAAAAATAAATTTTAAAATCACATAAACAACAAGCATGAAATATAAGACTTTCTACACTGACAGTGATAAGTTTTGACTCTCCCATCATGTAATGTTCCAAGTGGGATCTGAGATTTGTTTCACCATCAGAATTTAGAATTCAGTTTTTTTTATTTTCTGCAGTGTTTCTTATGAGAGCTAACCTTTCACTGTTTTTGTTTTCTTTAGAAAAACTCAATAATTCCCCAGCTAACTTTCCAAGAAGTCACTAAGACTGGCCTATAGGTTTAGGTATTTTTCAGAGCAGAAACGCTTGGAACCCCAACATCTCATTTACATCTGGCTAAGGTTTTCAAATCTCTCATTTCTATAGGACTATGGTATTTCCCCTGTGGAATTTCAACAATAAGATGTACACTGTCAATTTACCTTTAATGTTTAGTACATATAACATGCATATTTTAGGAGGTGTTTTCCACTCAGATACTGAACTTGCATACTATTTTAGACACTTTCTAGAGTTTGAGGATTGTGTGTATTTGATACTCTGTGTTTGCTATTTTGAGATAGTCGTGCTTCTGAAAAATAGTTCTGAAGCAAATTGAGTTCTAGCTGATCTCAAAGGTACACCGCCAGCTACTGTATTTCAAAGTAGGCTACAATTTTGCAATATGTTCAATTTTAAAAAGTCTTTCATAATTTCTCCTTCTGTAAGGAGCCAGTGGAGCTATAGCAAGAAGAGGAAATAAGGTATGTCATGATCATGCGAGGCCATTGTGTTATGGCCTATTCATTTGGACTTAGCTGAGGACTTTGGTCACGATCTCCTACTGGCTTGATTTCTGATCCTGCAGAAATCTCCTAATCTATCTGAGAATCAGCTTCCTCTTGTGTAAAAATGAAGGTGTTCAACTGAATGGCTGCAAATGCATGTACAGCATTATAAGCATTATAAGGTTGTAACAAATACATGAGAATGCTTCTGAAGTCTAAAACAATGAAAATTCAACATATTGGCATGATAGAAAAACTTTACTTGTGTTTGTCTGCAAAAAGGTAAAATGTAATACTTAGCTCACATAACATGCTGACTGTTCATCAAATATTTGGCAAAAAACCCTGCATACCTCTATGGCCCTACAAAGTAATTGGTACCAGAGGTTATCTAGGGTCAATTCACTGTCAAGGTAACATCTTTGCTTGTTAAAACTTTTCCTGCGCTTGGGATGTGGACCAAACCAGACTGACACGCTTTATCAGCTTGCCTGCCATTTTTAATTGATTTATCTGCTCTTATTTATTAGATGTATATTACCAAGTAGAGATTATGCCCTTGGCTCTTTTTTTTTCCCCCAGAGTCTATTGTCCACCATATTCTCATATTCTGCTCAGGGCTATAAATCATTTGGTAAATCAAGCCCAGTCATATCACTAACCCCCTTCCTCACATAAGCATATATTAATTTCACTTCTGTGAACTTGTCAGTTATTCTTAGTGCCTAAAATTACAAACTGTTTCCATTCAAATCCTGCCCATCCTTAAAGACTCAACGAAAGCCCATATATTGTAAGACATGCATTTTACAGGCACACTTTTTAACATATACTCCTTTCAGCCCTGCTGAATTACTTTTACGTTCTCCTCAAAATTATTAAAATTTTGTCTAATCTAATATAAAGTGATATCTCATATTTATTCTAATTTACATCACTTGTTTCACTCAGGTTTTTCATCTATAACTTCCTAATTCATAGCATTTGTTAATTTTATAATGGATTTCATTACATTTTCTTTATTGATTTACACGAATTATTTTATATTCTTTTATACGCTTGTCAGTTTTATGCATTACAAATATTACCACACAATCATTTATCTTTTAATTTTGTTCAAAGTGTTCTTAATTAAACTGAAATCCTTTAATTAGATATACTATATAAGCCCATCCTTTTTTTTTCTTCTTTAAGTTTTTACTATGTGGTTGTTTTAGAATGTTCCTTACCTATGTAATAAGAACATTCCTCTTTATCTTCTTATCTATATTGATAAGTTTACCTTTGGCATTTAAGTCATTATCCTGTGTAAAATTTTTATATATAGGCATAAAGTGACATTCATTTTTAGTTTTCATATGGTGAATCCATATTACCCTCCAAATAATCCAGCTTTTTTGTAGTGATTTGTTCGTTAAATTTTTATTCTAAAATTTCTACCAAAAATAACCAATAGTGCAATGGATTTCTTGGCATCCATCACCCAGCTTCAACAATTCTTGATATGTGAACAATCATTTACATATAGCATTCTCAATTACTCGGCTCTGACCAATGCCCTCATCTCCTCCAGATCCAGGGCAAATCCCAGACCTTGTGTCATTTTATCCATAATAAGTCAGTATTTATTAATATGCATCTTTAAGAGATAATCTTTTAAATCTTGTTATGAAACCATTATCACACCTAATGTCACTTCATATTGAGTCATTTTTCATATTTTATCAAATGTCTCACGTTTTTGGTATTTTACATCTAGTTTGTTTAAATCAAGATTAAAAAAATCCCTACACCTTACATTTGATTGCTATATTGTTTAACTAATTTAATATCTATAACATTTTCTGAAGTAATCAGGTCATTGACCCCATAGACTTTCCTGATTATGGATTTTGCTTCATGAATCACCATTTAATATGTTCATCTGTTCCTTGCATTTCCTATAAACTGGTAGTTAAATTTAGAGGCTTTATTATGCATAAGTTCAGTTTTGGCAAGAACATTGCCTACGCTGTGGTGTGTACCTCTATTGCGTGTCACTGGTAGGCATAATATGTCTCTCTTTTTATCACGTTAAGGTCAATCACTGTGGTGAACCTGGCCCATGTATTATAACATTCCTTATTTTGACAGTTTTCTTTAATGTATCAGTAAAAATATATTCAAAGTGTGGCTCCCTCACACCTTACTCAGGATACAGGAAAATTAGAAAGAAAGAGAAGGGAATGAAGAGAGGACAAACCAATGAGGGAGAAAAGATTTTAAAAATAGACTAACAATATGATCAACAGATAGAAAGGGCTAAACACGGAAGAAAAATACAGTAAAAAAAAAAAAAATCATTAAGAATGCAAAACATTTGAAAAAGAATAGATATATATATATGTATAACAGAATCACTTTGTTATAGACCTGAAACTAAAACAACATTGTAAATCAGCTATGCTCCAATATAAAATAAAATTTTTAAAATAAAATAGTAAAGAATGCAAAACTAACCAGACTACCAATTATTCTGATGCACATTTAAATAAATGGATAATTTCAGTACTGATGATTTATGCATGAATTAGACACTGTTGGTAGAAGAGTCAAAGTGCAAGTATATGCATGTGTTCTGATATTGAAAGATCTGCAATGAAAATGACCATGCTGATTATAATGATAATAATGATCATATCACCAAAATAAGAACAATGTTGATTGCTAACTCTTTACCAGAAACTGTACCAAGAACATTCCTTCCATTTAATTAATTCCCTGATACATTTATTACTCTACTTGAAAAAATTGCACTAAATTTATACAGTAGGGTTTCCTTTATTAAATCAAAACCAAACACACCTATGGAGGCTTCCAAATGCTTAGCTAAATGACAAGAAGGATTCATTCCAAACTGCTAACAATATGGCACTGTGGTGACAGGTATGGGATTGGGTGAGTTGTAAGAGTGCTGTTCTTGACTTCTTTACGAACTTCTGTATCACTTTGATTTTATGAGCATATGTTACTTTTAAAATATAAAAGGCATACTAAGAAAAATGTATGCTTCCCTGGTGGCGCAGTGGTTAGGAATCCGCCTGCCAATGCAGGGGACATGGGTTCGAGCCCTGGTCCGGGAAGATCCCACATGCCGCAGAGCAACTAAGCCGGTGCGCCACAACTACTGAGCCTGCACTCTAGAAACCACGAGCCACAACTACTTAGCCCGCGTGCCACAACTACTGAAGCCTGCTTGCCTGGAGCCTGTGCTCCACAACAAGAGAAGCCACCACAATGAGAAGCCTGTGCACTGCAGCGGAGACCCAACGCAGCCAAAATAAATAAATAAATAAAAATAAAATAAATTAATTTAAAAAAATAATTATAAAATCTACTCAGCAACTTTTAGGTACATAATACAGTCCTGGGGGAAAAAAAAACAAAACAAACCCCCCAAAAAAACCCACTACCTACCTCCTCAATTTATTCTATTTCCATAGCCTATTTCCCATAATGATGATTTAAAACACAACAAAGAAAACTGGCCTGTGGCCAAGAGGCTCAGACTATTCCAATAAGCATGAAGGCTTTAATTCAAATTGAAATGTAATTTGAAAAGTAGAGTCTTATGTCTTGCTTGCACCTAGAAATAAACCAATCACACATTTTTAACAAACTGAAAGAAATGAAGCAGTTTATATTAATGATTAGACACATCAAACTTAAATTCTCGAACTGAAAATATAATTGTAATCTCAATTTTATCTTAGTTATGTACATACACAATAAGTAATCCAGTTTAAATTTCTGATAAACATTACTTGAAATGGAGTATCGATTCTAAAAGCCTATAATAATAGAGACAGGGTTTTTGCTTCTTTAGTTGTTTTTTCTGACTTATTTCCAATTCCTTTAAGTCTGAGAGGTCACAAGTTGGAATACCATAACACATTAAATATCATGCCAGATTATAATAATTTACAATGTTTATCAGTATTGCTGTCTGATCTAATTTGAAACAAATTAATTCTAGATTTCAACTTAATAAATCATGCACCTATGGACAAAGTGGTTGACAACTTTACTTTTCACACAGCTTTTAAACAGAAAACTAGGATGCATGGCCTCCCATACCAGGGCAGAGTAAAGGTGTTTATTATTTGTAAAGTCATTGTGTGAAATATTATATATATATGTATATATGACTTTATATTTCACTGCTCAAAATGTATCTGACTCCATTAAATAAGTTTTGTTTTCATTGTGTCAATTTAAAAACTTTCCCTTTTAGTGAACTTGTTTAAAGATACATTCTGAAATTAACATCATAATTCATGATAACATGAACATTACATTCATATTCATAAGGTTTGTTTTATCCATCAAATCATTTTTTTCATTCAGCACATTTTTATTGAGAACAAAATCCTTATCAGGGACTCTTGTTTTCCTTGTTTCTTTCAGAAGTTGGTCATACAGTTTTATATTTGAGTAGACTAAGATCCCTCCCCAACTCCCCACCAGAATTGGCTCATGTATCAGTAGGGAGCAGCCATCAAGTAATATTCCCACTGGGGGTAGAGGAGCATTTTAAATCTGTGCTGAGAATATAGAGTTGAAGAGGGCTACAGTTAATTTCCACTGAAACTCTAAATATGGATGATTTTTTGGAGATTTTTCCTTTCTATTGACATGCTGCATTGTCTTATTACAAAGTTGCTATTTTTTTAATCAATATATTACTTGAAATTTTTTTCTCTCCTTAAAAATATACAAAATACTGAACTGTAACACAATTTCCACTTGCTAAATAGAAAAATTCTTTTGTGACCGCTTTAAAAGAGCATGCACACATGAATATATTTCAGTAACTGTCAAATTAAAGTTAATGCACATTTGGATTCTGTTGTTAAGAGTACAGGTACAATATTTTATCATATCTTTCTTTGGCATTACTGGTTGTTTACCTTTATTTAATTCCTACCATGTCTTATATTATAGAATGTATGGTTAAAGGTCTGAAGACTAAATTCAACTCTATGAGGATAATTTATATCCTCTTTTCCCAAAAAGGAAAATAACTCATATTCCATTTAAAAATATATAGGACTATCTTGTCCACAAAGAGATTAACTGACAGAGGAAGAAGATCTAGGGTTCCTTATGGTCCCTTATGTGAAAGTTGGAAAAGATGTACATTAATATCAAGTAGGCAGCAGAGGTTACTTCAAAGGCTAGCCACCGTCTCTTCATTTCATCACCATTAAACCTCCTGAATGGATGGCTGGAACTTTTGGTCTCACCCTGCTGACCTCTAAGGAGGGGAGAGGAACTAGGTATTGGGTTCAGTCACCAATGGCCAATGATTTAATCAACCATGCCTATGTAATGAAGTCTCCATAAAAACCCAAAAGGATAGGGTTTGGAGAACTTCTGGGTTGGTGAACACATGGAGAAGAGGAGAGAGGGGAGCTCTCTGAGAAGACATGGAAGCTCTGAACCCCTTCCTGCAAGCCTTGTCCTCTGCATCTCTTCCACCTGGCTGTTCCTCAGTTACATTCTTTTATAACAATCCAATAATGTAATTGAAAAAAATAAAAATTAAAAATATATGGGACTATATTTACATCTTTAAATGAAGGCCATAATTTCTCTATAGAAATATGAATTACCAAAATTAACACAAGTAGAATATCTCTAGACCAAAAACAATAAATCATTTTTTAATTTAAATTATCCCAGAATGTACAGAAGAAGAGACCTCCTTGATGTTTTTTCAATTAAACATATATTTTTCTCATCTTGAAATAAGTATAGATTTACAGGAAATCAAATTCTATTTTTTGTATTAATGTTTTTGTAACAGTAGGTTTAAAAGCCTATTTTTTTACATTATATTTAAGAAAATTAGTAAAGGTAAGTCATCTCAATAGATACATATTACATATATATGTGTATATATATGTATACACACACAAAGAGAAAGAGATTCACTCCCTTACTTAATATAAAAATCCAGAAAATGATCTATGTTATACTATTTCTCTCTGAAATAAAAAGCAGAGATTTTAATCTTGGCAGAGCTTGTACTGCATTGCTGACAATATTCTTTCCTATGTTTGATAACACTGAAAATTTCGGAATGGTCTCACTTAGTATCATTTGGCAGTGTATATATTTTCTATTCCTTTTTTTTTTAATCAAGTGAAGAAAATAGAATTTAAAGCAAAAGAAAGCACATTTGAAAACCTCAGAAGATAAGCTGGCCAAGTCCCCAAAGTTATGTATTGTTTTTGCATTCCAGCTACTGTTAGTTGTAGAATGCAGAACATTTGATTTGTATGCACTTAGTCATGAAAATCAACTCAAATTTATTTTTGCTGACTTTCTTGTTGAATTTGGGATATGGCTTCTTTCTGTATAATAAAACAGCTGCTTGCTGACTCTTTAAGAAAAGAAACACATACATAAAACCATCAAACACATTTTTCAGTTCTTCTACCACTGGCTTAAGATTTAGGTTTGCTGATTTTCTGGGTTACAATCAGCACTATTTATTTTTGTTGTATTACTCTCAGTGCCTGCGAGGATGACTAAATTGGTTCTACTAGTGTTCCTATCAATTTCTTTAAAGGATTTATAAGATTCCATGAATAAGAGATTATACTTCCTAATTCCAAATTGTAATTGAAAACCCCATCTGTTCCCTTACTTTGCGTGGTACTACATTTACCATCATTGTTGTTTTATCATTTTCTCCTGATTGGATGAGCACAGAACTCATTAACCAGTATGAGATGCATTACGTAGAGCATTTAAATGTAAATATATACCTGCCTCTTCATCTCTCCCCTCTAACTCCCCTAACCTTCCCCATCTCTTATCTATCACCTCCTAGGTAGGAGTTCCCAGGTTTTCTTTAAGTATCAGTATAATCAATTACAGATACAAATTTAGATATAAAAGGGAATATGTCTCTTCAGAATGAGATCATAAATCACAATTTACTAATTTTAAAAAGCTGATGAATTGTATAAACATCATAAAATGTTTAATACTGAGAAGAATTTTCTAGAGTCCCTTATGGTCCTGGAAGGGTCCATAAAGTGAGAGTTCTGAAGCTTCAGTTGTGTGGCTTTCATGATCAATCAGCACTGGTTCCCACTCTTTTCCCCTCTCCTTCTGCTTGAGCCACCCTGGCTCTTTGATGCTCCTGTAGGTCTGCAGAAACATCCACACCTCAGCCTCTTGCATAGATCCCTCTCTCATCTCTTTTACTTCTTTGCTCAGATGTCACCTTCTCATTGGGAACTTCCCTGATCACCATATTCAGAATTCCAAGCACTCCTCCCACCAGCATTCCCTAGTCCTTCTCTTTATTTTTTCTCCATAGCTTTCATCCCATCTTAAATAGAAGTTTCACTTAAGTATTGGCATGTAGTCTATTTCTAAACATTAAGATGCAAGTTTCATGGTGGAAGGAATTTTTTCCTTTTTTGTTAAGGTATCTATTTGTCCCAGTGCCTAAAATAGAACCTTATATATAGTGGGCACACAATGAATGTGTGTTGGATACATATTCAATTTTATGTTTAACAAAATAACTGTAATCAAAAGATAATTAAGTATCATTTGACCAAGAAGAGAATCTGAGAGTGAAGAAAAACCATAAAGATGGTAAAAAAGTTAGAATCAGTAACCTGTGAGTAAAGAAGGAAGAAAAGACTTTCTCTGGGAAGACTGACTCAACCTTCTTCTTGGTTTTCCGTGCTCCTTACAAAGTCAGAACATAAAATTTAATTTAATTTGCTGTTTTAGACTTACGTAAAGAAAGTTTATGAGATGAAAAATGTCCTCACCATATGAGGAGTACTTGCCTGGAGTTTAGACACAGGCCAAATAGATGCTCAGAGTAAAGTAGGTTTCAGTGACAATTTAAGGGATTTTAACTAGGTGTTAATGATTCTTGGACTTGAAATTTGATTTGTAGGAGAGTGAGACACCCTCTTTATAAGCACTGCTAAGAAAATATCCATGTGCATTTTACTGTTAAAAACTTTAGTGAGGCCTGATTTACAAAAGCGTAAGCCTTCTTACAATTCCATTTTGTCTATTCTAATATTTTTGAGAAATTTAAAGAAACCATTAAACACAATTCACAAAACCTGTGCTTGTTTATAAACACTTTCTACATGTCTACTAAATATACAAAAATACTTGAATATGCACTGCTTCCTTTTAAATGCTAAGAGCAAAGAGACAATAGTAAACTCATTAATTTTAATCTTCCTCTTATGTAGTATATTAGTTTTCTATTGATGCTCCAACAAATTACCACAAATTTAGTGTCTTAGAACAGCACAAATTTGTTGTCTTATAGTTGAGTAGTTGAGTTGTCTGACACAAGGTCGCTGGGCTGAAATCATGCTGTCGGCAGGCCTGTGTTCCTTTGGGGAAGCTCTAGGGAAAATATCTCGCCTACTCCTTCATCTTCTAAAGTCCTCCTGCATTCCTTGGCTTGTGACCACTTCCCAGCTTCCTCCAGCTGCTAAACCAGCAATGTACCAATAGCATCACGATGAGACACTTTCTATCATCAGGTCTCTTTCTGATCATGGTTAGGAAAGATTTTCCACTTTTAAGGATTCAAGTGATTAGATTGGACTCAACTCTAGCTAATCTCTTTATCTCAGACTTAAACTTAATTACCTCTGCAAAGTCCTGTGTGCCATTTCAGGAAACATAGTCACAGGGTTGAGAATTAGAGATTGGGACTCTATGGGGGCTATTAGTCGGCCTGTTATACTTAGCATAAGTCTTTAGAGTGTTTCTTAAACCAGTTCCAATGGGCTTAAGCTATTTTTAAGAAAGTCTTTATGGTCCGTATCATTACTCAATGTGCCTTAATAAAATAGAAAAAAATTAAATGCTATTAAAATCTAGACACTTGCATTAAAACACACACACACACACAAACACACACACACACACAAAGCAAGATTTACACCTTCTCCTGGAGAAATTATAAATGTAATTGCCCCATTAACACTTCTTACTCTTACCTGAGTAATTTGAGTAGATCAAATTTTATCAAATAATAGGATTAATTCTCACATTACATAGTAGATATAAATATCTTCAGGGCTCAAATTAGCCTTTCTTTCTTTTATGACTGCATGAAGTAATCCTTTAATCTGCCCCCTTTGAATTACCTTATAAGCAATTTAGGCAGAAATAGACCAATTCTAGGAAAGAAAGAAAATGACAGAACCAAACAAGATAATATGTATTCTCTTGTAGGAAAACAATTAAATAATAATTTAGATGATTGTCTTATTATTTTATTTAACTATTGAAATTATAATATTTCATATATAATTAGCTTGCCTTTTTATAAAATTATAACTGTATACTTTTGAACTTGGCCTGGCTGAGAAGTTTCATTGTTTTAATAATTACTGGGAAAGGCACAAATGGTTGATCTTATCTAATAATGTATTAAAAAGTATTCTACTTTTTAAATTCTGTACATATAAGATTTTTAAAATCCTATGCATCTATAATAATTATAAAATATTGTGTTTCAGTCATTCTAAACCTGCCTTTATATAGCAGGCACCGGGGGAGTATGTGACAAGCCCCTACCTTTTTTTTTTTAGCATCTTTATTGGAGTATAATTGCTTTAAATGTTGTGTTAGTTTCTGCTGTATAACAAAGTGAATCAGCTATATGCATAAATATATCCCCATATACCCTCCCTCTTGCATCTCCCTCCTACTCTCCCTATCCCACCCCTCTAAGTGGTCACGGGCACTGAGCTGATCTCCCCACGCCATGCACCTGCTTCCAACTACTTATCTGTTTTCAATTTGGTAGTGTATATATGTCAATGCTACTCTTCCACTATGTCCCAGTTTTCCCTTCCCCCTCAGGGGGGTACTTGTGTCCTCAAGTCCATTCTCAAAAGACTTGTGTCCTCAGGTCCATTCTCTACATCTGTGTCCTCATTCCTGTCCTGACCCTAGATTCATCAGAACCTTTTTTTTTTTTTTTAGATTCCATATATATGTGTTAGCATATGGTATTTGTTTTTCTCTTTCTTACTTCACTCTATATGACAGACTCTAGGTCCATCTAACTCACTACAAATAACTCAATTTCATTTCTTTTCATGTCTGAGTAATATTCCACTGTATGTATGTGCCACATCTTCTTTATCCATTCATCTGTCAATGGACACTTAGGTTCCTTCCATGTCCTGGTTATTGTAAAGAGAGCTGCAGTGAACATTGTGTTACATGACTCTTTTTGAATTATGGTTTTCTCAGGGTATATGCCCAGTAGTGGGATTGCTGGGTCATATGGTAGTTCTATTTTTAGTTTTTTAAGGAACCTCCATACTGCTCTCCATAGTGGCTGTATCAATTTACATTCCCACCAGCAGTGCAAGAGTGTTCCCTTTTCTCCACACCCTCTCCAGCATTTATTGTTTGTAGACATTTTGATGATGGCCATTCTGACCGTGTGAGGTGACACCTCATTGAGGTTTTGATTTGCATTTATCTAATGATTAGTGATGTTGAGCATTCCTTTCATGTGTTTGTTGGCAATCTGTATATCTCCTTTGGAGAAATGTCTATTTAGACCTTCTGCCCATTTTTGGATTGGGTTGTTTGTTTTTTTTCTTTTGAGCTGCATGAGCTGCTTGTATATTTTGGAGATTGATGCTTTGTCCTTTGCTTCATTTGCAAAAATTTTCTCCCATTCTGAGGGTTGTCTTTTTGTCTTGTTTATGGCTTCCTTTGCTGTGCAAAAGCTTTTAAGTTGCATTGGGTCTCATTTGTTCATTTTTGTTTTTATTTCCATTTCTCTAGGAGGTGGGTCAAAAAGGGTTTGCTGTGATTTATGTCATAGACTGTTCTGCCTTTGTTTTCCTCTAAGAGTTTTAAAGTGTCTGGCCTTACATTTAGGTCTTTAATCCATTTTGAGTTTATTTTTCTGTATGGTGTTAGGAAGTGTTCTAATTTCATTCTTTTACATGTAGCTGTCCAGTTTTCCCAGCACCACTTATTGAAGAAGCTATCTTTTCTGCATTGTATGTTCTTGCCTCCTTTATCAAAGATAAGGTGGCATATATATGTCGGTTTATCTCTGGGCTTTCTATCCTATTCCATTTATCTATATTTCTGTGTTTGTTCCAGGACCATACTGTCTTGATTACTGTAGGTTTTTAGTACAGTCTGAGGCCAGGGAGCCCGATTCCTCCAGCTCTGTTTTACTTTCTCAAGATTGCTTTGGCTATTCGACGTCTTTTGTGTTTCCATACAAACTGTGAAATTTTTTGTTCTAGTTCCATAAAAAATGCCATTGGTAGTTTGATAGGGATTGCACTGAATCTGTAGATTGCTTTGAGTAATAGAGTCATTTTCACAATATTGATTCTTCTAATCCAAGAACATGGTATATCTCTCCATATGTTTGCATCATCTTTAATTTTTTTTCATCAGTGTCTTATAGTTTCTGCATACAGGTCTTTTGTCTCCTTTGGTAGGTTTATTCCAATTTCTGTGCATTAATTTTGTATCCTGCTACTCTATCAAATTCATTGATTAGCTCTAGTAGTTTTCTGGTAGCATCTTTAAGATTCTCTATGTATCGTATCATGTCATCTGCAAACAGTGACAGTTTTACTTCTTTTCTGATTTGGATTCCTTTTATTTCTTTTTCTTCTCTGATTTCTGTGGCTAAGACTTCCAAAACTATGTTGAATAAGAGTGGTGAGAGTGGGTATCCTTGTCTTATTCCTGATCTTAGAGGAAATGGTTTCAGTTTTTCACCATTGAGAACGAAGTTGGCTGTGGGTTTGTCATAAATGGCCTTTATTATATTGAGGTAGGTTCCTTCTATGCCTACGTTCTTGAGAGTTTTTATCATAAATTAGTGTTGAATTTTGTCTAAAGCTTTCTCTGCATCTGTTGAGATTATCATATAGTTTTTATCCTTCAATTTGTTAATATGGTGTATTACATTGATTGATTTGCGTATATTGAAGAATCCTTGCATTCCTGGGATAAACCCCACTTAATCTCGGTTATGATCCTTTTACTGTGTTGTTGGATTCTGTTGGCTAGTGTTTTATTGAGGATTTTTGCATCTATATTCATCAGTGATATTGGCCTGCAGTTTTCTTTCTTTGTGACATCCTTGTCTGGTTTTGGTATCAGGGAGATGGTGGCCTCGTAGAATGAGTTTGGTAGTGTTCCTCCTCCTGCTATTTTTTGGAAGAGTTTGAGAAGGATAGGTGTTAGCTCTTCTCTAAATGTTGGATAGAATTCACCTGTGAAGCCATCTGGTCCTGGGCTTTTGATTGTTGGAAGATTTTTAATCACAGTCTCAATTTCATTGCTTGTGATTGGTCTGTTTATATTTTCTATTTCTTCCTGGTTCAGTTTCAGAAGGTTGTGGTTTTCTAAGAATTTGTCCATTTCTTCCAGGTTGTCAATTTTATTGGTATAAAAGAGATTGTATAACTATATATATAACTATAACTACTGTTATAGTTATATATATCTATATAGTTATATAATCTATAACTATTGTTATAGATTATATAACTATAACTATTGGTATAGTTGCTTGTAGTAATCTCTCATGATTCCTTGTATTTCTGCAGTGTCAGTTGTTACTTCTCCTTTTTCATTTCTAATTCTATTTATTTGAGTCTTGTCCCTTTTTTTCTTGATGAGTCTGGCTAATGTTTTATCAATTTTTTTATCTTCTCAAAGAAGCAGCTTTTAATTTATTGATCCTTGCTATTGTTTCCTTCATATCTTTTTCATTGATTTCTGATCTGAGCTTTATGATTTCTTTCCTTCTGTTAACTTTGGGTTTTTTTTTCTTCTTTCTCTAATTGCTTTAGATGTAAGGTTAGGTTGTTTATTTGAGATTTTTCTTGTTTCTTGAGGGATTGCATGGCTACAAACTTCCCACTTAGAACTGCTTTTGCTGTATCCCATAGGTTTTAAGCTGTTGTGTTTTCATTGCCATTTGTTTCTTTTTATTTTTTGAGTTCCTCTTGAATTCTTTGTGATCTCTTGGTTATTTAGTAGCATATTGTTTATCCTCCATGTATTTGTATTTTTTTTCTTTTAACTGATGTCTAGTCTCATAGCGGTGTTGTTGCAGTGGGTACATGATACAATTTCAATTTTCTTACATTTACCAAGGCTTGAATTGTGACCCAAGATATGGTCTATCCTGGAGAATGTTCCATGAGCACTTGAGAAAAAAGTGTATACTGTTGTTTTTGGATGGAATGACCTATAAATATCAAGTCCATCTTGTTTAATGTGTCATTTAAAGCTTTTTTCATTTTTTATGATCTGTCCATTGGTGAAAGTGGGGTGTTAAAGTCCCCTCCTATGAATTTGTTACTGTTGATTTCCCCTTTTATGGCTGTTTGTATTTGCCTTATGTATTGAGTTGCTCCTATGTTGGGTGCATAATTATTTACAATTGTTATATCTTCTTCTTGGATTGATCCCTTAATCATTATGTAGTGTCCTTCTTTGTCTCCTGTAATAGTCTTTATTTTAAAGTCTATTTTGTCTGATATGAGAATTGCTACTGCAGCTTTCTTTTGATTTCCATTTGATTCCATCCCCTCACTTTCAGTATGTGTCCCTATGTCTGAAGTGGGTCTCTTGTAGACAGCATGTATATGTGTCTTGTTTTTGTAGCCATTCAGCCAGTCTACATCTTTTGGTTGGAGCATTTAATCCATTCACATTTAAGGTAATTATCAATATGTATGTTCCTATTACTATTTTTTTAATTTTGGGGTCTTTGTTTTTGTAGGTCTTTTCCTTCTCTTGTGTTTCCTGCCTAGATAATCTCCTTTGGCATTTCTTGTAAAGCTGGGTCGGTTTTGCTGAATTCTCTTAACGTTTGCTTGTCTGCAAAGTTTTTAATTTTTCCATCGAATCTGAATGAGATCCTTGCTGGATAGAGTAATCTTGGTTGTAAGTTTTTCCCTTTCATCACTTTAGATATTTCCTGCCACTCCCTTCTGGCTTACAGACACTCTGCTGAAAGATCAGCTGTTAACCTTATGGGGATTCCCTTGTATGTTATTTGTTGCTTTTCCTTTGCTGCTTTTAATATTTTTTTCTTTGTGTTTAATTTTTGATATTTTGATTAATATGTGTCTTGGCGTGTTTCTCCTTGGCTTTATCCTATATGAGCATCTCCGTGCTTCCTGGACTTGATTGACTATTTCCTTTCCCATATTAAGGAAGTTTTCAACTGTAATCTCTTCAAATATTTTCTCAGTCCCTTTCTTTTTCTCTTCTTCTTCTGGGACCCCTATAATTCAAATGTTGGTGTGTTTAATCTTGTCCCAGAGGTCTCTGAGACTGTCCTCAATTCTTTTCATTCTTTTTTCTTTATTCTGCTGTGCTGTGGTTATTTCCACCATTTTATCTTCCAGGTCACTTATCTGTTCTGCCTTTGTTATTCTGCTATTAATTCCTTCTAAAGAGTTTTTAATTTCGTTTATTGTGTTGTTCATTGTTGTTTGCTCTTTAGTTCTTCTAGGTCTCTGTTAAATTTTTCTTGTATTTTCTCCACTCTATTTCCAAGATTTTGGATCATCTTTACTATCATTATTCTGAATTATTTTTCAGGTAGACTGCCTAGTTCCTCTTCATTTCTTTGGTTTTGTGGTTTTTTACCTTGCTCCTTCATCTGCTGCATATTTCTCTGTCTTCTCATTTTGCTTAAGTTACTGTGTTTCGGGTCTCTTTTTCACAGACTGCAGTTTACTAGTTCCCATTGTTTTGGTGTCTGCCTGCAGTGGGTGAGGTTTGTTCAGGGGGTTGTGTAGGCTTCATGGTGGAGGGGACTGGTGCTTGTGTTCTGGTTGGTGGTGCTGGTTCTTGTCTTTCTGGTGGGCAGGACTGTGTCCGGTGGTTTGTTTTGGGATGTCTGTAAACTTAGTATGATTTTAGGCAGCCTTTCTGATAATGTGTGTGGTTTTGTTCCTCTGCTCATTTTTTGGCATGGAGTGTTCAGCACTGGAATTTGCTCGCAGTTGAGTGCAGCTGGCTCTTAGTGTTGTGGTCGAGATCTCTGGGAGAGCTCTTACTGACTGATATTACGTGGGGCTGGGAGGTCTCTGGTGGTCCAGTATCCTGAACTCAGCTCTCTCACCTCAGAGGCTCAGATCTGACACCAGGCCAGAGCACCAAGACCCTGTCAGCCACACGGATCAGAAGAAAAGGGAGAAAACAAGAAAGAAAAAAAATAATAGTAAATTAAAAAAGAAAAAAATTATTAAAATACAAAAATTAAAATAATAATAATAAAAAAGAGAGCAACCAAACCTATAAATAAATCCACCAATGATAACAAGCACTAAAGACTAAAGTAAGATATAGATAAAAATCAGGAAAAAATCAGTTGCAGACAGCAAAGCCCAAATCTACAGTTCCTTACAAAGTCTACCGCCACAACTTGGGATGATTCATTGTCTATTCAGGTATTCCACAGATGCATGGTACATCAAGTTGATTGTGGGTATTTAATCCACTGCTCCTGAGGCTGCACAGAGAAATTTCCCTTTCTCTTCTTTTCTTACACAGCTCCTAGGGTTCAGCTTTGGTTCTGTCCACCCTTTCTGTGTGTAGGTCACCCTCAGGCATCTGTTCTCAACTCAGACAGGAGGAGGTTAAAGCAGTAGCTGTTTAGGTGGCTCTGGCTCACTCAGGCTGGGGAGCAAGGGGGGTATGGTAGTTATAATTAGATTGTGGGGCGAGCTGCTGGTGGCAGAGGCCAGCATGACGTTGCAACAGCCAGGGGCACGCCGTGTGTTCTCCTGGGGAAGTTGTCCCTGGATCATGGGACTCTGGCAGTGGTGGGCTGCACAGGTTCCTGGTGGGGGGAGGTATGGATAGTGACCTGTGCTTGCATACAGGATTTTTGGTGACTGCAGTAGCAGCGTTAGCGTTTCATGCCCATTTGTGGGGTCCAAGCTGATAGCCCCGGCTCATGCCCACATGTGAAGCTCGTTTAGGCGGTGCTCTGAATCCCCTCTCCACGCACACCCAGAAACAATGGTCTCTTGCCTCTTAGGCAGGTCCCCGGACTCCCTCCCAGCTAGCTGTGGTGCACTAGCCCCCTTCAGGCTGTGTTCACACAGCCAACCTCAGTCCTCTCCCTGGGATTTGACCTCCAAAGCCCGAGCCTCAGCTCCCAGGTCCTACCCGCCCTGGCAGGTGAGCACACGAGCCTCTCGGGCTGGTCAGTGCCGGTCGGCACCGATCCTCTGTGCGGGAATCTCCCCGCTTTGCCCTCCGCACCCCTGTTGCTGTGCTGTCCTCCGCGGCTCCGAAGCTCCCCGCTCCGCCTCCCGCAGTCTCCGCCCGCGAAGGGGCTCCTAGTGTGTGGACACTTTTTCTCCTTCACAGCTCCCTCCCAGAGTTGCAGGTCCCATCCCTATTCTTTTGTATGTTTTTTCTTTTGCCCTACCCATGTACATGGGGATTTTATTGCCTTTTGGGAAGTCTGAGGTCTTGTGCCAGCATTCAGTAGGTGTTCTGTAGGAGTTGTTCCATACGTAGGTGTATTTTTGTTGTATTTGTAGGGACGAAGATGATCTCCATGTCTAACTCCTTCGCCATCCTGAAGGCTCCCCCAAGCCCCTACCTTTGATTAAACTTTATCGAGCTTGGGTTGGAGCCAAACCAGTCTTTTAAAAACATCTCTAGATGGACACAGTGAGCAAATATATATACATACATAAATATATATATATATACATATATATATATGTATATGTATATATATATATATATATATATATAATTAGTCAAAATTTAAGAAAATCATTTTCACTCCAAACTAATTCTGGTTAGCTAATGATAATTTCCAGAATTTTTAAAACTGGATTTTCACTTGTAAAGGTAATGGGGAGGAGGTGGAAGCCATTTTGCAATATTTTGAAAATTATAAAGTTTAATATTTAAGTTCCTGCTTCTAAAAGTTCCCTTTCAATAAAACAGATATTCTTATTCCTCTTCTTACAATTTTGTAGTGTCACTCATCAATTATATCATAAAGATGAGGCTTCTCATCATAAGGGACCCCTAACTTCTCCTAATTTCTCCTCCATTCCAATATTTTTTCTGTACACAAATAATGTCAGCTCTCTGCAAATACCCAAATATGCAGTTATCTTTTAGTTCCTCTGCCAGAAATGGCCCATCTTCTCTGAATTCTTCCAACCTAATATGTTTTGCCATTCCTTTACCTACCTATGTTATATTGTAGTTGAGATAAAGTAATAAACTGAATGGTCAAATCAGACTGACAAGAATCAGGGATCTTACCCAGAATCAAACTTTACTAATAATCCAAATGATACAACTGACTGCAAGACAAGCAAAAGTAAAGAAGTTTTGGATTTTCAATACAGTTTTACAGCTCCTTCCTTGCCATATATTCTATTGCTATGTGCCTTGACCAAGATTTCACACACGAGGTCTCTGTGGAATATATGTGGTATCACACTAAGAAAACCATTTTGGTCCTGAAACACCTGCATTTGAACACATAATTACATAGGTGATACTACCGTTTTCCAGTGGGCCATGCCCTGTGAGTCCATAACTATGAGATTTGTTACAGTAGGTAAAGAAGGCAGACCAAGTTCCTTCTTTTCTATATCCTCCTCCTCCTTTGGCACTGGGGACAAGTTCGAACAACACACAGGAATCCTCGCCCTGGCTCTATCACTTACCCACCGTAAAACTGACTAGCCAGTCCCCTTTCATTTTTCTCTCAACCCATTTTCAGAGCTGCTTGGGATCCACACTGTTCTTTCTGAAAGCCTGATTGTGTGAGTAATAAATCTTCCATACCCTCTTGGTGTGTGTGTGGTGTCATCAGTGTCAACATCTAAACGGATTTTGGGTGGGAGCCCGTCCTGCCACAGCCAAACATCCTGCTACCTGTCTCTTCTCTTCCACTGTTGCCCCTTCCAAATCATTTTCCATTCTCCATGTAAAGCAAAATTAATGTTCTAAAAGAGTTAATCTTCTTAAACATTTAAGATTAATTTAATTGAGTATCTTTATTCCCCATCTTAAAAATGAAATGCCTAACTATTTCTAAAAGCCCTCTGTGACCTAAGCCTTGCCTGTTTTTCCAATGTCCCTTGGCACCATATTCTCACAAGGTTACCAAGCTCTAACTATTACTATCTTCTCTGAGTTTCTTGAATATTCCACTTTTTCTTTACCTCAGGACCTTTGAGCATGCTCTTCTCGCTTCCCGGAATGATCTTCCTCTTGTTCTCTCCAGCTTTTAATTGATAAATCGTTTTTCTTTCTTTAAATTTTAGCTTAAATACTACCTCTTTAGAGAGACGTTTTGCTGCCCTGCCCTGCCTGCCTAAGGAGGGAACATCTTCTATTTTCAACCTCAGTCCATAATTTGACTCCTTCAAAGATTCACACAGGCAGAGATTGTGTTTTTTTTTAATTTACTCTTTATCACTAGGACCCAGTTTAGTATCTACCACACAATAAATATTATTAAATGAATGAATATTGCTAACTGACTGATTCAGAAATTAAGCCCTTAATTAAGGGAAAGTGTAATACAGGTGGCAAACAATTACCGAGATGAAACTCACCCAGCTGAATGACACAGAAGTGGTTGCAATCACACACAAAATGAATACTATTCAAAAATAAAGAAGAAAGCAACAGACAAAAACTACTAGCTTGGGATGAATAGAATGCTAAAAACCATAGGTATTTTCTTCTTCTTTATGCTAACCGGAAAGTAAACAGATGGATCTAAATGTTTGAGAAGAAATTTTATTCACCCCTGAGGTAGGGAAGGTGGAAATGCAATGAGTATATGAAGGCAGCTGTTCTACTTCCCAGAAGGAGAATTAAAATGAAGAAATAGATTATCTCTTTACTAAAAGTGAAAGCCACAGCCCCTTCCTTCTCAGATTCTCAGATCAAAATAGAAACTGTCCTTTCTGTACAGCATTATACATTAACATCCTTCACTTGATATATTAACATTTTTTGCTTAATATAGAGCACTGATCACTGAAAGAATGGATACACCCATTGAACAAGCAAAAAATCTGTATAGCTATGTTTATTGATCTAATGCACACTTGAATATAAAAGTAAAACTTGGGAAGGCCATTTGTTTTTTCATTTCCCAGACAGGAACACAGGATATTTATCTATTGAATTTGACTCATGTCAAGTAAGAAATTAATACCAACACTCCTGATAAAATAAGGAATTAATATTTTTATCAATGTAAAAAGGTCATTATCTAAAGCAAGGTCTTAAATGAGTATCAGATAAAACTATGTGGAAGAGAAGTTCAAATCTAGAGTTAATAAATGATTTAAAAATGTTCTCACCCTGAAGGAGCTATGACAGATATAAAAAGAAGATTGGAAAGGAAGGGAGATAGCAATAAAGACAAATTGTTCGAATTATTGAGTTTTTGCTTAGAATATGAAGTGACTGTAGAGTTAAATTTTGTGTGATTTGAGATGGCTAAGACATTGGAATGTGTTATATATGATTATTTTAACTGACGGTTATTCCCCATTCTTATAATTATTCAAATAGATGTTTTTTTATAAATCTAGATTGATTTACAAGTTTTCCTTGTTTCCCTTAATTTCTTCTTCTATTTTTTAAAATCTCTAAGAAAGATATTTAAGAAATATTTATTAACGAATAAATAAGAAATATTTAAGATTTAAGAAAAGGTGTATCCTTTCACAAGCTAGTGGAATGTCTGAATCAACATATTGGGTAAAAAGCATTTCATTATTTTTATTGTAAATAATAATAGTTGTAAATGTTAATTGTTGCTTCACATTCTATTACTTATGATAAACATAAAGGTATTATAAAGTTCTTTCACAGCCTAGAAACTCTGAAATTAGAAACATAATTTTGAGCACATTAATTTGTTTTCTTTAAACTACATATAATAGAGTTAAAGGAGATTTTAAGAGATTAAAAATAGAGACAAAGTCCTTTATTATGAAATAAACATTTTATTATGAAGAGAATCAATATGCTTTTTAAAAATAATTTTATTGGAGTATAGTTGATGTACAGTGTTGGGTTAGTTTCAGGTGTACAGCAAAGTGAATCAATTATCCATATACATATATCCACTCTTTTTTAGATTCTTTTCCCATATAGGTCATTATAGAGTATTGAGTAGTTTCCTGTGTTATACAGTAGGTCCTTATTAGTTACCTATTTTATATATAGTAGTGGTATATGTCAATATGCTTTTTTAAAGACAATTTCAGTGTGTGTGCTCTGCACATGCACAGCCTGCTGGGGTGGATGGTCCAACCACAATCCTGGAATTTTCTATATGGGCAAATTGTGTGAGTTGTAGATCTCAAATTTCTCAAGTGGAATGTTAAAAAACTGAAAAAGAAGGCCTCTAAGCTTTTTTTCATCTTATGCCATTTTATGATTCTGTATTATTTTTGAGGAAAACTCTTCAACATTTGAACTCGAGTACCTTTGGTATTTGATTTTTACTTTAAATATGTTTAATAATATATCTCTCATCAACATTCATCCAAATTTGCAATTTATCATACCATGCCAACTATTTCTTTATAATTAATTGATTAAACTTTATTATTATTTTTGTACCAGATTTAAATATTAGTAGATTTGTAATGTCTATATATGTTTGCTGTGTTGAATTACTTTCGAGGTTTTTTGTGAACAAGCCATTAGTTGCTGATCTAAGAAATAAATTGCTTCCCTCTGGCCCTTCCAGGGGCATTACAACGGGAGCCTGTACCTGGCTTTGCTGAACCTTTGTTATGAGGCAGCCTTGGGCTGCTATGAATATCCTTACTTCATTGCTGTTGCTGTATTGTATATTTTACTTCACTAAACCATAGAATCATGAGTATTGTCATTTTGGGTCCTATGAATCTTCTTTATCTATTGAACCCTGTTTGACTACCACCCTTAGCACCATTCCCAATCAATTATCTTGGATTTTCTAACTACATAAGTATATAATCTCCAAAATCAATTTTATTAACCCATTTTACACTTTTTATATCCCTAAAGGCTTTCTAATTATGGTGGTTAGCACTTTCAGAAAAAATGTTAAACAAGAGTAAGCATCCTTTAATTTTATTCTTAATTTGATGAGAATGTATCCAGTGCTTTCTTAGTATTTTGTTTTCCCAATATTTTAAAGGATTTTTGAATATTGTTTGAGATTGATCTATACATAATTTGTTTTTGCAAATTTTTTTATAAAAAATATTTGAGACTTATTTTTCCTTTTTAAAATATATTCTGGACATTTTAAAATGGCATTATATTCATCTGTAGTTTAAAGATTTGGGCTTGGTAGAATTCCTTTAGGAAGTCGTCTGAGTTCATGCTTCTAAGAAGAATATTGCTTTTGTCAATATTCTGTATTTTTTCTATAACAGTAAGTTTCTACTTTCTTTATTAATTTGGCATCATTTTAGGTGAATTATATTTTTATAAAATATAATCCAATGAACCTCTTTTCTGGGTTTTTTTTTTTTTTTTTCATTTTACCTTATAGAGTTCAGTAAATTTTAATTCATGTAGTTTCTTTGGTAACTGTTATTACTTTTCCCTTAATTTTTGGCATTTTATGTGTTTTTTCCCTTTTTATTGGGTAAATTAGCTTGCCAGCCAAGTATTAGCTCTGTTTCTTGTTTTTTCTTTATTATTAGTTCTATTTTTTTAATTAAATAAATTAAAATATTTAATTTTATTTCTTCTTTTTACTCTAAGATTTTCAGATCATTGTTTAGTAAAATGAAACATATTACAGAATAAAAAATGTCAGAGAATGTTTTAATTTCATTCTTTTACACATAGGCATCCAGTTTTCCCAGCATCACTTATTGAAGCGACTGTCTTTCCTCCATTATATATTCTTGCCTCCTTTATCTTAGATTAACTGACCATAAGTGCATGGGTATATTTCTGGGCTCTTTAAAAGGAATACTTTTTAAATTTTTAAAAATAAATTTATTTATTTATTTATTTTTGGCTGTGTTGGGTCTTCATTGCTGTGTCCTGGCTTTCGCCAGTTGTGGTGAGCAGGGGCTTCTCTTGTCGTGGAGCTTGGGCTCTAGGTGCGTGGCTTTCAGTAGTTGTGGCATGTGGGCTCAGTAGTTGTGGTGCATTGGCTCAGTACTTGTGGCACACAGGCTTATTTGCTCCATGGCATGTGGTATCTTCCCAGATCAGGGATTGAACCTGTGTCCCCTGCATTGGTAGGCAGATTCTTAACCACTGCACCACCAGGGAAGTCCAAAAAGGAATATTTTTAAAAGGCAAATAAACCAGTTAGAAAATCCCTAAAAGATCAATAATAAAAAGGCAAATAATACTCATAATTATCAATGTTTGTGAAGCCCTGATAAATTTCATTAGCAATCAAATACATACTAAAAGTCAAAAATTACCACTTTCTTCCCCTCAGATCTGCAAACAATAACAAAAAAGATATTTCAAGCTGTTTGATCACATGATATTAACAAATGACATCACAGACAATTTGGTAGGAGCAGTGCACAGAGAGTACGTTTCTGATTTTATTTATTAATTTTTTGAGCAGGCAGACATGCAATGTCAATAACACCACTCTTCACTGCAACTGAAGACCAAGCAATATTATTATAGTCTCACATAATATGTGGCATCTTTGATGCTCCACACTCCTGAATTTATCTACGGCAAAGTCAGCAGCCTGGTCTGCAGTGGGAAGACGGAGAGACAGTGAGGTTGGCAAGTTTGCCTCCCTGGGGGACATTGCTGGTCAGGGCGGTCTTTGGCTGACAAAACTCCACTAAGGCTCAGGCCATTTCACTTGAGGAAATTGGCTGCATTCCTGCTTGTTCAGAAAGGAGACAATCCCTTCCCCCCTCCCCCCTTTCATCCAGCAGTAGCTGGTTTCTGAGAATTAGACACCTGAAGGATGAGAGAGAACAGGAGGTTAATTCAGCAATTTTGTAAATAGTTCAGTACCAGAAGTGTTTGCCAAATAACAAAGCTGCTTCTTTCCCCAGGGACAGGGAAGTGAAGACATTTTTTAGAGACACAAAGTGCAATCTGATGAGGATGGTGTTGGTCTCTGGCCAAGCATGAGCTCTACAAAGACCATAAGGCTGGGCCTGCTTGTGGCTTTCTTTATAGCTTTAGTTCTCTGGATTAAATTGTATCAGTCCTTCAACTCAAGAATCTTTAAAGTGTCCCTCTCTTTTAGTCCTATAGTCCTTTTTCTGGACAGCTATCTAAGGAAACAGATGACAATCAAAAGTCTATAAGAGTGCATTTCAACAGGACAGCCACAGTAATTATACTTCCGTGTGAAAAAGGTAAACGTTGACACATCACAAGCTAAAACGGCTCCTGGCGCATCTCTGGAAATTCAGAATAAACATAATAAGGCCACACTGAAAGTGGAATTACAACACTGTGGCAACTGACTGGTAGAGGATGGGATGTGCCATCTGCCACTCCAGACAGAAGCAGCTGTGTATGTGCTCATTGCATTGAAGAAGTCTGCAATGCTGCCTAGTGAAAGCCTCAGTGAAAAGGTAACTCCTTAAAAATTCGCAAGTATTTCCCTTCAAGAAAGAGAAGTTTGGTGAATGCAGGCTTATTCCAGGCTCTGATCTGGTTCACCAGAGCAGCCAGGATGCTATCAGGCCTTCACGCTCCTGTAGAGCTGGCAATAATCAGGATTTGGAACCACTAGAACACTGCTGAATGCCTAAAACTCTCAAGATGACAGGAAGTATAATATCATACTGTGAACGGAACAAGAGACATTGAAGTCATAAATAGAACATTCTTCAGAGATGTTTCAAAGATAGCCATCTTGGATAGCCATCTGACTTTGAGGAGTCAGAGAAATGTTGCTGTAGAGTCCTGCTGTTATGCACATCCTGTCTCCAGGATTCGTGCATAGGCTCTCAGTGTATATATGACTGGGATTTAATGCTGAGTTCATAATTACCCATAATCAAACAGGGAAAAAGTGCTCTGTCCTTGTCTTTTGATTTCCAGTCAAAATTATGTTGATGCACCATCTGCTAGTGCACTATAAAATGTGGCTTATGGGAGTGGTCATTACATTCTTTGTTTCTTCATGGATGTTTTTTGCTTGCATGCCCCCTTAAAGAATATTAAAAAATAATATGCCTTCTCTTATTTATTATAAATAGTATTAGCACATAATTAATGAAATCAACATGTATTACATAATTTGATGAATAACTATTAAACAACATTAAAATTTTGAAACAAAAGTAAAACGTTATTGAAAGTCTATTCCTTAATGAGGTGAATAGGGTCAGGAATTTTAAAAAACAATACTTCAGTCATCTGCAGATTTATGAATCAATTCGTTTCTAGAATGAGACAGAATTAAGCATCATTTCTATGTCTACATTTTTGTTTTTATAGACAAAAATGCTGAGTAAACATAAAGATGGAAATGAAAGAGTTTAGTTATAGCAACGTCATTCAAGTTTACTGATTTCATTGAAGTTATTTGTCAAAAGTTATCTGGTGATCTATAAAAATTATTTTCAAGGGAAAAAGCAAAACCAAAGAAGGGAGAAACACCTGCCTTGTGTGACTTGTTGCTCAGTTATTCACTTTGACAATTTTGGGTGAGTATGAAAATGAAGAAAGAAAATATATCAAATGACTAAATTATTTTTCTTCAACTGATTAAAGATGCTTTGCTTTCCAGCTGATGGCAAGTCCTAAGTGAATATTGAAAGAGCTGATAGGAATTGCTTATGTTTTACTATGTGAAAGAGTCATATATCACATATCTCTTATGACCCTTTTACAAAAATCTCCCTCTCCAAACTTTCCCTCAAGAGTTGTGTTTTCTTGCACAAGAAAGAAGAAGCTAGGTAGGTAAAAGAAAACTGTTAATACTCCCAATGCCTTTTTTCTGCAATTTATTTGATTTTAGTCCTTTCCAGTATAAGCTAAAATATCCTTTCTTGTGACATGTCTCCTGTTTATCACATATATTTAATAACGTAAAAGGCAGAATGCCTTGTGTTGGTTTATGGTGTTCTGATTATTCACTAAAGAAGGCTTCACCCATTCCAATAGTGGGGAGCACTGGAGGTTTTATCCCCAGGGATATGAAAGATTGTAAGATTTTGGAGAGAGAGGGCTATTCTTTTTGTTGGTAAAGAGGAATAGGGCTGTTGTGAAAGGAAAGATGGGAGGAGAGAAAAAAAATCTTGGGAGAGAGTCCATATAGAAGCAGAAGATCTGGAAATGTATTCTGAAAATGATAGCACCCGAAGGTCTCTTGGAAAGTAGCCTAGTTTAAACACACCTGCCATAGGGGTTCAGAAATTTGTAAAACTAAGTTTACGTAGTTATAGTATAAATTGAAAACAGAAAATTGCTCCTCTTAGGACCCAATGAAAATTTTGTAGTTGTCAAATCTGTGACTGCAGAAGAGAAAGGATGAAAATCTGTAAGTCAACAAGGAATGAAACTCACTATGAAACTCAAAACCAAGAAGCTGAGGTAGTTTTGGGAAACTATAAATGTTAGAGATATGATTAAATAGAACCTGAGCATTGTGGACCCAGGTGGAAGAGATAAATAGAGCTCCATTCTCAGTCTAGGGAACCATCTGCAGCAGTGGTTTCCAGCCCAGATTACATATTAGGATCAGAATTCTCTGGAGGGCTTTAAAACCTACCAGTGCCTGGGGCTTACCCAAGACCAATTAAGTTAAAATCTTTGTGGTTGGGAGCTAGGAATTTGAATATTTGAAAAGTTCCCAGGGGATTCTAAAATGCAGCATAGATTGAGAACCACTGTTTTAGATAATTTTGATCTAGTAGAATTGTGCAATTGAATAAGCTTTGATGAAATAGAAAAAAGAGAGACTGCTGGTAATTTAGAGATACTAGAAAATGGAAATTAACATGAGAATGATAAGAATTATCATGGACAAGAGTGAATTTTTGCCCTACCCCCCCTTAAAATTTGAGAAAGGAATTAGAAATCAGAAACAAAGAATAAATTTATTTTAGAATCTTACTTCTTTACAGAGCCATCAGTACAGAAATAAACTTGAAAGGTGGGGCAGGAGTGATATTTTTATGAGTGCTACAGAAAAAATTTAGGCAGATATTTATGCAAAAACAGTTTTACAGTAAAATTAATATGATAGAAACATATGTGCTACAATAAGACAGTGGTTGCATTAAGTTGCCTCTATATGATGGAATATAATGCAGTTATTAAAATATCTTCATATGATGTTCAAATTTATTTCCTAAACCATGAATAATTTCAAGCCACTAGATAATATTTCATCTAAAATATATGAGTGTATATGAGTGTGCATGAACATGTTTGTATAGGTGTGTGCATGTGTGAATATATATAATTTTCAAAATATTAACTAAAGCTCTTGATTGGTTCTTATTTTCTTTCTGTATTTCTATATTTTACTTTCTTTTTCAAGTCGACAATGAGAATGTATTGTGTTTAACATCTAAATGTTAAATATTTTTCAAAGACTAAATAGAAATAAAATTAGTCACATCCTGGTGACTCATTAAGTGATACAAGCATGACCTATTTTAAAACAAATCTTCAAAATAAAGGATACTCAATAAATGCTAAAATGTGTGCAGTTCTAATTTCATACATCTCTTCCTAAGGTGATATACCCAGAACACAGTATGCGCATGTGGTGTTTAATAATTTCCGTAGGCATTTATCAAGTATATACTTGTAGAAGCTTATATGATTCAAATTTTCCTGAGTGTTTTCTAAAAACATAGTAAGTTAAGCATGTGAAACTCTTAAAGTATTCTAGGGTACAGTATCACTTTTATTTAAATAATAGTATTTCATCATTATTAATCATTTTTATTTAGGTAACATAGAAGCATGAAAAATTTGTTAGACATAAAACACTTTAAAAAGCTATAATCACAAAGATAATATAAGACTATTATTTTTGTATATTCCCTTAGAATTTAATCAGTTTTACTGACATAGAATTTATATAAATAAAATTCACCAAATATGTGTATTTTTTGGTGAGTTTTAAGAAACTTATACAGTCATGTAAACACCATCACACTCCAGCTATGGAATATTTACCTCATTCCAATTCTGATTCTGATGGAATCAGTATGTAGTCTTTTGTATATGATTCATTCACCTAACATAACACTTTTACTTATGAATCATTCATATTGCCATGTGTATTAGTAATTCATTCTTTTTTATTGCTAAGTAATATTTCATTCTTTGGATAGTTTACAATTTGTTTACTCATTCACCTGTTGAAGGGCATGTGTCTTTTGCCCTGCTCCATTTTTTTGTCTATTAGCAATAAAACTGCTATAAGTAGCCTATTATAGTTATTTTTTTGAGCATATTTCTTAGATGAATACCTAGGAGCAGGATTTCTAGGTCTTATGGTCAACATGTGTTTGACTTTATATAAAAGTGCCAAATTGTTTTTTAAAATGGTGGTACCATTTTTCATTCCTTCTGCCAATGAATGAGTTCTTGTTCTCCCACATCCTCATCAATAATTGACATTTTCAGGGGCTTCCCTGGTGGCGCAGTGGTTGAGAGTCCACCTGCAGGGGACACGGGTTCGTGCCCCGGTCCTGGAAGATCCCACATGCCGCGGAGCGCCTGGGCCCGTGAGCCATGGCTGCTGAGCCTGCGCATCCGGAGCCTGTTGCTTTGCAACGGGAGAGGCCACAACAGTGAGAGGCCCGCGTACTGCAAAAAAAAAAAATTGACATTTCAGTGTTTTTTATTTTTCACTACTTTAGTGAGTGTGAAACAGTATCTCACTGGGTTTTTAATTTGTATTTTCCTAATGATTAATGACACTGAATTCTTTTCACGTGCTTATCGTTCACTCATATAGACACACATATATCTTATTTCATGAAGTACCTGTTCCAGTCATTTGTTAATTTAAAAAATTGGGTTCAGTTGGGTTCTTTGTCATCTTTTCATTGATTTGCCAAATTTTTTACTAGAAATATTTTTTGCAAATATTTTCTTCCAGTGTATGATACTCCTTTATTTTCTTAACAGTGTCTTTGAAAAGTGTATGTTTTAAATTTTGATGAAGTTCAATTTAGCAATTATTGAATTATCAATTTTTATTGTTCAATGTTTTGTTTTTTTGGCCGCACCATGTGGCATGAGGGATCTTAGTTCCCTGACCAGGGATCAAACTGTGTCCCCTACAGTGTGGATTCTTAACCACTGGACCACCAGGGAAGCCTCTCAGTGTTTTGTATCAAGGAAATCTCTTCTTATTCTTAGTCACAAAGATTTCTTCTATGTTTTCTTCCAGGGCTTTTGTAGTTTAGCTTTCAAATTTAGTTTTATGATCCATTCAGTATGGCTTTATAGAAGACAAGGATAGAGTTTCATTCATTTTTTACATTTGGATATACAGTCCTCTCCTGATTGAATGTCATCTGAACCTTTAATAAAAGTCAGTTGACCGTATTGGATTGTTTCTATTTCAAAAATCATTATTCTAACCCACTGAATTATATGGCTACCTTATGCCAATATACACAGACTTAATAATGTAGCTTTATAATAAGTCTTGAAATCAAGTAGTTCTTGTCTTTTAACTTTGTTCTTTTTTTTTTTCAAAATATTTGACTATCTTTTATATTTCCATGTACATTTTAGAATCGGCTTGTGAATAGCCACAAAAATACGTCAAATGAAATTTTGACTGGGATTGTGTTGGATATATAGAAAAATTTGAGGAGAATTGACATCTCAGCACTACTGGGTCTTTTGTTTCTTAAACATCTATGTATCATCATTTATTTAGATTATCTTTAATTTCTCTCAGTAACAATTTTTAGTTTAAAGTGCATAGGTCCTACACACATTTTTAAAAATTAATTCCTAAGTATTTGATTTTTTTTTGCCGCTAAAGTAATTACAACTATTTTATTTAAATTTTAATTTCCAAATTTCCCTTGCTATTATAGAGAGATAAAATATTTTTATATATTGACCTTGTATCCTGCAACTGAATATTGGTAAACTTACATATTAGTTCAAGAAATTTGTTTCTAGGTTTTAAAAATATTTTTCTCCATCATATAATTTGTTAATAGAGTCTTCCTCTTTATCTATCTTCATGTTTTTTATTTCTTTATGTTTCTGCATAGCACTGACTATAACCTAAAAGAAAATGTTAAAAAAAATAGAGTGTACAATCTTGTATTGTTCCTAATCTCAGAGAAAAAATTTTCAGTCTTTTCACCATTATGTATTATGTTAACTATAAGTTTATTGTAGCTGTTCCTTATTGGGCTGAAGAAATTCTCTTTAATACCAGTTTTCTGAGAGCTTTCTTTTTAAAATTATAAATGTGTGTTGAATTTGTCAAATCTATGGTGAAATTTATGTTTTTTAACATATTGTTAATATTGTATTATGTTGATTGATTTTATTTTGATTGATTTTAGAATGTTGACCCAATCTTGCACTAATGAAATGAACCTCACTTGGAAGTTGAGGTTATTTGCAAACTAGAAAATGAATGAATGGAAAGTAGGAGGAGTCTTAGAGACAGTGAATGTAGTGCTGGCTGTGGATTAATTATATAAATGAGATGGAAGCATTGTAGCAATGGAGGTATTAGAATGAGTGTGATGGAAGTGTAAGAGGTGCTGGGTGAAGTATGGGGTGTTTGCTGTAGATATTTTGAAGATGAGGCAGTTAGTTGTGGGTGATGATAAATTTTGAAGTGTGTTCTGGTGATTGAAAGAAGTGGTTGCTGAAACTGGGAAGGTGACTACACTCAGAAGCTAGGGTGATAGACAGATATACACTTGAATATAATTATCATCAAAGATGGTGATTGTGGGGTAAAGAGAAAGACATTGATTCAGGACTGAACATATTCAATTAATAAGAAGTAACAAGAAAGGGCGCAGTTGCAAAAACAGAGAGTGTCCTAGGATTCAACTGAACAGAGATTTTGTTGGGATGTCAGATTGAGACTTAGACTGGTTCAAACTTAAGACAATTAAGAGAAATTTCTAGGAAACTGATTTTTGCTCCCCTTGGTCTTATCAAAACTAACAAGGAATATGTTGGCATTATTTTACACCAGTTACTTACAGTTGGTGGACAGACAGGCTCACCAACCAGAACTTTCATAGCAATCTGCTTCCTGAGTGTGACAGCACTGGAGTAGCCTCATCATGGCTCATGAGAGCCCTTAGTTAAATTTTCAGGGATTATTAAAAATCAGTCATTATTAAAAATTAAATTATATAAACTTTTACTTAAAATAATTATACTAAAACAAAGCTAATAAATACTCAAATTCATCATTATCAATTTCTAATTACTTTACTACATTTTACTCTTTCCTGTGCCCTGGAGGTCATTTACATCCATTGTATCTGTAAGACTTAAAAATTGCATATCAGTTTGCTTCTGCACCTCTCTTCCCAATTCTCCATTTGGTAACATTACACTAACAGCTTAAAAATTGACCATGGTGGGCGTCTTTACCCACAGAAATTGTCAAATATTACAAATCACAACTTGCTTTACTGTTTAGTTGATTTCTAAGCTTATAAAAAGTGGCAAAAAACTGTTAATGTAGATTAAAGTTTGTTGCCGTTTGTGGCCATTAAATTGTCACTATTACAGATATTTTGAAAATATTTTTCCATTTTCTGAAAGCCACTGTCCAATTTAACAAAGAAGTCATGCGTCATTGCAAAAGAGTGCAGTTCTGACATGTCTGTCTCTGTTGTCTCATTTTTGTCCTACTTATTAACGTAAATAAAAATATCAGCCAACATCCAGTATATTTTGGGGACTTCTCTCATCATTTGCATATCACAGTTGGCTAGAAATAACAAGAGTTCAGCAAAAATCAACAAACATTCTGCAAGAATCAATGTTGATATAGAATTTATAATAAAGATTGTGGTGCATTTTATTTATATAATGTGTACTATATCACCTTTATATAAGTAAAGATAATAGAAAGCATTATACTTTGTGTATATAAATACATACATACACATACACACACACAGCACCTAGAGTACTGATGCTTCAAATGCTGATTGTTACTGAAGTATAAGAATTGGGAGAAATGATGGCATTAATCAGCAGATTCCCTACTGGAAGTGGAATTCTCTTCTAGCACGAAGACCTAATTTTTAATTTGCTCCTCTGCCAGATTCCTGTGGGCTGCTCTCTTCAACCATATGAAACCTAGTGCTGCATTTGGGTCCTGCACTCTGAGGCTTTCTCCGTCAGCAAGCCGCAAGCTGGGTAGTTATTGCAACTCCCTCCAGGCCTGGATACATGGCAGGAAGCAGCAGTTTTACTTGGAGTTCACAGTGATCAGAATGTTTTATTGTGAACCAAGGGGAAAAAAAGACTAAAAGTGCTCTGGAAAAAAAAAAAAAACCTTTATTTTTTTCCCTTTCAGGGAGGACAGGATTTTATTGACTTGAAAAAGCTCCCCTTTTGAGAGGGAGAGTGTTCTCAGGAAAAATCTTGGGGCCTCCAGCGCTGAAGACATGGCACGATCCTTGAGAATGTAACACAACTCTCGTGATTCATTATGGGAGCATTTTCATGATGAAAATGAAAAACCATAGAACCAAAGTCACATCAAAATAACCACAGTCTCTTTAATTTGCATGTCTAGAATATCATGAGAAGTCACAAAATATCAGAATATCTCTCAAAATCACTTTTTTTTTCTTTTCTATCCAGTACTTTTGAACACTGAGCATGGCTTCTGATCATCTCTACGCAAAACTGCATACACAAAAGCCCTTTCTTTATTAAAATCATCTCTTGCCTACCAATTACTGCTCTCTAGAACTCTTGTCTAAAGGAAGGGAATATAGAGATGGGTTAAATGGAAAAATATGGCCTAGAGCCAGATAGCCCATGTAGAAATCCTGATTGTGTCACTTAGTAATTTTGTAAATGGCCTTGTGGTTTCCCATCTTTAAACTGGGATAATAATATCAGCACATGACAAGGGTCTGTTGTAATGATCAATAAAAAACGCTAAAACAGAGTTTGACATATCATAAGTACTTAAAAAGTATCAGCTATTATGTACCTTTTCTTCTCTCCTTCTGACTGGTGAATGAATTCTGGCATGGAGATGGGGAGGGAGGCAAGATTTGAAGAGAGGGAGTAACATTGGGAACCTGCATAAAATATTACTATTCATATCTGCACAAAATATAGGAGCCCATGCAGAAAAAATAGGGGTGAATTTCAAAACGGAAGAGTTCTAGAAAGAAAGAAAGCCCCCTCTTCAGTGACATTTATGCTCTCAGATTACTCATTGTTGATGTGGAGAGACACATTAATTGTAAAAGTCCTCATCACTATGTGCATGTCAAATATCTAATTTTTTGTTAAAATTTACATCACTTTCCAAACTATAGGATTTTAAATAAGAAATGTAGAATGTTTCAAGTGGTGTATATGTAATATACAGCTCTCTACACCCCCATGAAATGCAGCCTAATCACCCACTATAAAGGAATCCCCAACCCCCAAATTATATATCTTCATTAAAGCACAGAATGATATTTTTTAAAGTCACCTGTATCTGGGAACTAGGGTTAATATACTTGTGCTGAAATTCAGATGTTTTCATATTTAATTCCAAAGTCGTGTACTAACACCTTGGGTAGGGAAATTTTCAGCTTCTGCTTCCAATTTGCACAAATAATTGATGGCTCATTAACAACTCTGTGGGAGTACTGCAAAACACACACACACCTGAGAAAAACAACTAGATGTGACAGAGAGAATAAAGTCTGTGTCAATCATATTGAAATCCTCTATTACATTTCAAATGAGAAGTTAGAAAACACTTTGAGTACTACATTAACATAAATAAAAAGAATCTCATAAGTTATGCTTGCTAATGAGATTTATAATTTTCAAATTCATATAATAAACAGATGTTATTTTTGCTTTTGCTTTATCCAGAAATTTTTTTCTGTTAAAATATACTTTTCAAATGCCATTGCCTGTTTCATTGGGGGCATGTTATTTAATCATTATTTTAGAATATTAGATAATATGATGAAAAGTAATAAAAAAACTATGCACTTGTCTTTTCAGGTATTTGGGAAGTGAGCATTACCATTTTGGTAAACTTGTTTCAACAAATCTAATGTTAGAATACAATTATGAGAAATCTATTTTTAAAGGAATGACATATGTAGATTGTTATTGTAACAATATATGGAATTTAACTGGCAAGATGTTATGTAGCCAGCAATGCTGTGGTTGGACTCCTTTACACAATTGTCTATGTGAACAAATTACTTTCTGCTTTCAGGGGTTTCCAATTGCCAGGCAAGGGTGGCTTCAGGTAGAGCATGTATGACAATGGAATTTAGCATTTGGGAGAGCAAGCAGTATGGTAATATCCGTTTAATGAAAAAATATCAGCATCTTTTTTCCTGATACAAATTTTTTAAACAGATCTTTATTGGACTATAATTGCTTCACAATACTCTGTTAGTTTCTTTTGTACACCAAAGTGAATCAGTCATATGCATACATATGTCCCCATATACCCTCCCTCTTTAGCCTCCCTCCCACCCTCCCTATCCCACGTCTCTAGGTCATCACAAAGCACCAAGCTGATCTCCCTGTGCTATGCTGCTGCTTTCCACTAGCTATTTTACATTCGGTAGTGTATATATGTCGATGCTATTGTCTTCTTTGGTGAAGTGTCTATTTAGGTCTTCCACCCATTTTTTAAATTGAATTGTTTGTTTTTTTGATATTGAGCTCCATGAGCTGTTTGTGTATTTTGGAGATTAATCCTTTATCCACTGTTTCATTTGTAAATATTTTCTCCCATTCTGAGGGTTTTCTTTTCATCTTGTTTATGGTTTCCTTTGCTGTGTAAAAGCTTTTAAATTTCATTAGGTCCCATTTGTTTATTTTTGTTTTTATTTCCATTACTCTAGGATGTAGGTCAAAAAAGATCTTGCTGTGGTTTATGTCAGAGTGTTTTTTCCTATGTTTTCCTCTAAGAGTTTTATAGTGTCTGGTCTTACATTTAGGTCTTTAATCCATTTGGAGTTTGTTTTTGTGTATGGTGTTAGGCAGTGTTCAAATTTCATTCTTTTACATGTAGCTGTCCAGTTTTCCCAGCTCCACTTATTGAAGAGGCTGTCTTTTCTCTATTGTATGTTCTTGCCTGCTTTGTCATAAATTAGATGACCATATGTGTGTGGGTTTATCTCTGGGCATTCTATCCTGTACCATTGATCTGTATTTCTGTTTTTGTTCCAGTACCATGCTGTCTTGATTACTGTAGCTTTGTAGTATAGTTTCATTGCAGCACTATTTACAGTAGCCAGGACATGGAAGCAGCCTGAAACACTTTTTAAACTCTTCCTGCCATGGCAATATTTTTAAGTGGTAAAACTCAGGGATAGCAAGTAAAATATTCTTTAAGATATGGAAGAAAAACAGGCTCTTTCTCATTGTTTGGCTATTTAATGTGACTTACTTCCTAGTTTATTTGAATACATGAGTACATGAACTAGATAGGGGTTATCTGAAATGTTCTGATATTCACATTTACATAAGGAAGTGCTCTGTGTTGTCAAGACATATGCTGGATACAGTATAGACAGAAGTTATAACTTGCAAAGTTTTCTATTGGTTGACCCCTCCCCCAGCCTTACCTCCCAACACTTCCCTTCCACACACCCACATTTCAACTGTACTACAGAAATTACACTAAGTGCCACCCATGCATGGGTTATTACTGTCACTGCTTTTTCTTGGGCCACTTGCAGTACTTAATCATCTATTGCCCAGGTAAACCGATACTTAACCTTTCTTCTTCACCTGATTTACTCCAAGCCATCCTTCCAGATTCAGCTCAGATATTGTAGCCTCCAGGAATTACTTTCATGGACCATGGCTTTCTCTTACAGGAGGTAAATTATCTCAGTGCTTCTGCCTTCTGATTTAGCACTCATCACTCCGTGTGTAATTGTTTGTTTAGTCATCCATTTCTCCCATGAGATGGAAGTCTGTGAGGGGATTATGTTTTACATCTTTATATCCCTTTAAAACCCATACATAGGAGAATGATGCACGACTTCTATCTCCTCCTCTCACTTTGACAATTTCTTTTACTTGTGTGACTTTAGGATCCATCTGTTTACTTAAAATTCTCCAATCTAAATCTCCTAGCCACAGTTCTCTCCTGAATTGTAGACTTTTACACAACCGAAGTATACACTAGAAATGTCTATTTGGCTATATCACAGGCACTTCAAAATCAACAAGTCCAAAATGGAACTCATCTTTCTTTCTGAAATTTAAATTGAATACTTCTTCAAAGTTACTCTCAGTAAATACCACAGGAGCAAAACGACTAAATGGTTGGGCTGTGAAGGAGCCAGGTGTTCAAGGTCTGCTATTTATACTAATTGTAATCTTGAACAATCTCTATGCCTCACATTTCTTATCTGCATAATAAGTATAATAATAACACTTCTCTCAAATGATTGTGTATTAAATTAGTCATTATATGTAAGTCACTAGGATACTGCATGGCAAATAGTATGTGGTCAATAAATATTAACCGTTGTTTCAATTCATCCAATTATGTAAGCTAAAATCTTGAGTCATCTCTGGTCTTTCCTCT
>NW_006771578.1:138733-162177 GCF_000442215.2 Lipotes vexillifer | reverse complement strand
CCTACACAACATACACACACACACACACACGTATACATATATAATATATATAAAGGATATATTTATAAACATGTCAAAACTATTTGTCTCTTAAATTTTGCCATATATCTTAAATCCATTGTCACCATCCTGTTTGAAAGCCACCTTCATCTCTCACCTAGCTTACTCTTACTATCCTTCCAGCTCACTCCGACCTGCACTGCTCTAATCTCTTCACCATGCTGCAGGGTGTGTGACTTTGTGAGATGAGATCGGGCGCTTTCAGGGTGGTGTGGCCGTAGACAGGCTATGTGACTTTAACACACACTGCAACACATGGCTAGGATATTTACAATCCTTTCATCTTCTCTTTGAGGTTAATATAAGTCTAAAATACTTACCTTGTCTGCTGTGTTCCTCCAACGTCTGGCATTTGCCCATTTCACCCTCTTGTCTATTGCTGTCCCCAACTCTGCCTCCTTTTGCCCTGCTCTGTCAGCATGGAATTTTATTCAGTTCCTCTAAAATACCTTACTATCGCTCATTTCTCTGGCCTCTTGGCCTTCATACCATGCTGGTCCCTCTTCTTAGAACACATTTCTTCCTTCCTGTAGAAACTTCCCAGGGCCTGAGTGTTCAACTTCCCACAGAAGCCCAGGTCCCTCTTGGTACTTATTTGTTTAGTGTCTATAATAATAGTCTACATTACAACACAATCTCTGTTAAGCAGGACCAATATCTTTCTTATTCTCTCTGTCTTAATAGTGACTACTAGAGTACCTAATTCATAGTGAAAATTCAATTTAAAAAAATTGGTTGAGTTAATGGATCCAAATAGAAGATATTTCTAGTAGATGATCAACAAATATCTACTAAATAAGTAAATTAAATTTTGTCATTTTCCTCAAAATAAATCTTATTTGGATAAAAATTAAAACTATAAGGATGGTTCAGTTATGTATAATGTGAGATTAAGTATTTGGTGTAAGGTATAATCCAACAATAATAAAACCATAACTTATGACTAACTGTATTTCCCAGTAATATTTAGACCTTTGAGGATCATATTCTTTGCATTAAAATCGGGACACACCTTCTGACCAAAAAAAAAAACCCCACAATTTTTGGAATTGACACTCTTGATTATAAATAAGGATATAGTAGTTTCTATTTCGCATCTAAAGATCTTAAATGTCACTATTCCATCCTAACAATAGGTAAAGAAGCTGAATAGACTGAAAAACCAACAATTTTTATTGGATCCATAAGAGAAAGGGTGGATAGAGGGCAAACTTCTGTCCCCAAGACTGGAGAGACATGTGAATACAGGGAATCATGGTTTCCTGGAGCAGACACACAGGAACAGAAACTACTACAGAAAACAGTGCCAGGGTAGGATTAAAAAACATCCAACTATGTGTTGTCTACAAAATACCCAGTTTATATCTAAAAGTAAATGGATGGGGGCTTCCCTGGTGGCGCAGTGGTTGAGAGTCCGCCTGCCGATGCAGGGGACACGGGTTCGTGCCCTGGTCTGGGAGGATCCCGCATGCCGCAGAGCGGCTGGGCCCATAAAACCAAAAAAAAGAGCCTGGAAAAAAATTTTGGGCACGCCTTTCCCCCCTTTGGGAAAAAAAAAAAAAAAAAAAAATATATATATATATATATATGGGGAGGCCATGCATTTGTGAGAGCAGGAAGTATATTGGCAATCTCTACTTTCAATTTTATTGTAAATCTAAAACTGCTCTAAAAAAAGTCTTAAAAAATAAGGTTATATAGACCCTATAACAAGTATATAGTATATAAATACTTGAACTTTCTCAGAAAGTGTGAAATAACTCTGACATTGGGATAATCTCACAGTCTACAGTGATTACCATGGTGATCTCTGGAACTGGGCAGGCATGTGTTCAAATTGTTGATTTGCTTCAAAGTCCATGAGTTTAATGCATGGGGTTATTAATTGCATAAAGCTGCTCTATTATTTATTTGCATTTGAGATAACAATGAACATTTGTTGTAGTACGTTTATATAGTACATGCATTTAGTTTTCTTTATTGGTATATTTTCTTGCAGCTGACAATTGGAGATTTATGTTAAATTATGAGAAGACAATGATTTCTTTCTGGCTTATATTTTTGGTTATACCTAGAAGTGTATGCTATATGGTTATTACTCACAAAAAAGGTATAACAAGAGAAAAAATATAAATATATGACATAATTTCCCTTCTTTCTTGTTATTATAAAATAATCTAGATTTATATAAAATATTTTAATTTTTATAAATCTGTGTAAACTTGATCATCTGTTATAGAGAATAAAGTTAAAAAATTCCTTGAAGTAAATATTCAGGGCAAAACATTTGTATCCATTGTATCCAAAGTAGTATCCATTATGTTCAAACTAATAGGGAAAAGTATTTTGTTTATATTATTTATATTTAGAGTAAAACTGTGATAAACATATTGATGATTTATTATATTTTTAATATATATAATGGTTTAATTTAAGGTGCAGACTTACTCTAGATCTGGACTGTATGAATGAAAAATGCTTTAAGAGAAGTTTTTTAAGAGCATGGATAAGGAAAAAAATAATTCTGACTAGGGTAAAATATCCTTTTACAGGGGAGAAGGCATTTGTCCTGGAATTTTAAGGATGTGTACAGTTTCAGAGGGGTGAAAATACTGTCATTTCAGGAATTGTATTATTATCAGGAAAGGCAAGATTGGGGAAAAGTCATGGAGAATTAAGGTTCTGTGTCACTGGTGTGACAGAAGCAAGTGTGACAGGGTGGGAACCTTTTGGAAATCAAGAGTAGGACTACAAATTGATATTAAAATTTGAAGGTCACTGAATATGATGCTCAGAGTTTCACAAGAGGTAATCAGGTAGTATCAGTATTTCACCCAGACAGCAACACTGTCATATTTGTGCTTCAGTGAGTTATCAGTGTCCATGTGAAGAAAGATCTTGAGATAAATTGAGGACAGTAGATAACATCTTAATAATCTAAATAAGCAGACATGAATGTACACCAGTGAAAAGAAAAGCAAAATATTTAAAAGAGACTTTCAGAGGTAGATTTTATGGGGTTTATTCATGATGTGCCACAGGGTTTAGAGATATAGGAAAACTGAAAACAGTTATCAGAGTTCATTTCTGCTTTATTGAAAGTATGTTGATATTATTAACTGGGAGAACTATCAGGAAAGATGCAAGTTTTAGGGAAAATATAAAAAATCTGTTCAGGATAAAATTGTACTCTGAAAAGGGATGAGACTTTGGTATCATTCTCAAACAATTTATAGCTCATATGATGGAGATGGATAAAATTGTCCCAGGAAGGAGGATAGAATAGCAAAAGGATGAGAGGATTGTACTTTAAACTTTGAGAAGCATCTATATTTAAGGTATTCCTATTAGCTTTTAAGGAAAAAGCTCAGCCATTGAAGAAGATAAAGTTTAAAAAAATATGTTGACCAGATCAAAAGAAGAACAAGAAAAACAAAGTGTAATGAAAATAAAATAAAAATGGAAATAATGTTCAAATAGGAGGAATTTTATGGCCAAATGATACAGCTAGTGTATCATTTGAAATGCTGAAAAACAATCTAGTGTTACAAATTTCCACCCACCTAAAGGAAACTTGGTAACAGGTTTGACTTGATTTTAAAAGAAAATTCAGTGGTGTACGTGTAAGTTAAAATACTTTATATTATTTCCTATCATCCAGTATTAGAGGTTCTTTGCATTACTGACATTTTATATAATTTGTTTATTTCTTTATCTTTGATATTATAATTTCACACCCTCAAAGCTCATTCATTATTTACTACATGCAATGCAGAATTTCTGCCAACGCATCTGTGGGGAATATGCTTTAAAAACATAATAGAATCTCTGTGATGTCTAAATGTCATTCTTCCATTTCAAAGTAGAAAATTCATGGAACAAAGATAGTTGCATTTTTTAAATAAATGTAAAACTTTAATGTCTTTCTTTTTGATCAATTAAAATATGCCCTTATGATTATTTTTCTCTCTGGGAATACAATCAAGATTGTTTCAGCGTGTGTTTGTAATCATGCTAATCTGAGTAAAAAGGTGTTAATTATTTTATAAATATTTGATAATTTGTCATTTTATATGTAACCTCTTAGGTGCAAATTCACTAAGGTAAATATTTTATTATACTTAGGAAATATGGAAGATATTACTTTATTTGCAAAGATTTATTCATCCTGATATATTTTTTTAAACGTATGAAAGAAATTTTGTATTTTATGAAAACTTGATTTTCACCATCTGCTTCACTGTCTGTTTCTTATGTTGTATTTTATGGTTTATAATAAAGGAGGAGCATTTTTTAATAAGCAAATTATTATTTTCAGTGCAAAGAAAGCACATGTACACATTGAAATTACTTCTGATTATGTTTGGATTGTTAGATCCTTTTATGATGGCATATGGGATTGAATGGAAAGAAAGGCAAAATCAAAAAATACTTGAAGCTTTTTTGCAAAGTCCCTGGGTTGGCTGCTTTATCACAATCTATTACAGCTAATTAGAGTCATCGAGAGTCTAGTGTCGCTCTGAGAACCTGGTTCAGCACAATGGCTGGGCTTAGCTGACTAGAGTCCTGGCATGGAGAAGGATTGCCTGAGTGCAAAATTGATCCATAACTTTATACTCCTACATCTCACCTGATCACCTAAAACCTTCACTTCCTTATCTATACAGCAAATACAACCATCATACCTACACTGTGGGTTAGTTGTAGGACTAACAAGTAAATGTACATACGGTACTTAATAGAGTCCTATTTAGCCAGTCTCTTAGTAACTTCTCAGTGATAAGAGGTTATAATGTTAATGATGAAAATAACTCTTTCTTTCCAGGAAAAAGTCAAAATTCCAGATTTGGAGGCTCTTATAGCTCAGGTATGGTAATAAGAACATAAACGCCAAATGGAACAATTTATTTTTAATGTGTGACCTCAAATAAGTCATTGTAGAATCTCATTTTCTTTCAAAATGGAGAATTGTATGGCCAATGTCCCTGAGTTGTTATGGTTGGGAATACTAGTGATTTGCATGAAGGCGAAGGGATCATGGAGAAGAAAGTTTAAAAGTGTGCCATGGGATTGTGGCAAAACAAAACTAGAGAGAACAGCTTATATTTTTGATCACCAGACTGGACCCAGGGAGTAGGTTTTCCTCATTTCTCCCATAACTTAGCTACTCCAATGAACTGAGGTCTGGAGGAAATGCATTGCCATATTTTCAACCTAAGAGGGTAGCGTGTAAGAATCCCCAGAGCCCATAACCTGGACATCACAGGGCTCCCTGGTTAGACGGGTGCAACTTTGCACCCATAAGCATTGTGTTGTTTTATGGCACATGACAGGGCTTACCAAGAATGGAAAAGCCTTATTAGAAATCCAACATACTTGGATTTCTATACACACTATCAAGCTTCCCTAAGCCTGGGTAAAATGTCCACAAATAGCTCACAAATAGAACTTGGAGCATTGGGGGAAACTAGCAGGGGTTCTATGTAGAAGTTAGAGCCATACAAACAGAATTGAGTGTAAATGGTAGTGTGGATTCATTTACACTCATTTATAGCCAATAAAATACAGAGTTTGAGAACTTTTAACTCTTTTGTACTTGGTGCTTTATTGTACCTTTTCTCTAGAATCATCGTAATAATACTGTGGGTAGCATTTTATTTTATTCTAAGCTTGTTAAACCTTATACATTGGCCATTTACTACTTTTGTACTTAGGGAGAAATTTTGAGGGTTATACTTCTTAAATTAAATGGAATTCATATTCCATTTATTTCCCAAATTTCCAAAGCAAAATTATTTCTATTTCCTCTTTATTGTGAATAATTTTTATTTCATATATATTTTTATATCAAACTTTAAAAACTTTTCTATCATTTTTCTTACCCTCAAGAAGTCCTTGCCGTAGATTTCTATAGTGATTTTAAGTGCTCTTATGCCATCTTTATATAAAACAATTATTTACAATTATTATTAATTGAAATATTAAATATCTAGCCTATTGTGAAATAGTGTGGTCCTCTATATACTGCAAAACTGCTGAGAAAATGGTGTTTTACTTTTGAAAAATTGAAACTGACAGTCATGTATATTGTTTTCCCCAAAGGATGAGAATGTTTTGTTGATAAATTTAAAGAATCATAAATGTCTCTATATCTACCTACCTATATCTATTGTATATGTATATAATAATATATGTTATACATATTATAGTGTGTGTATGTTTGTGTATGTGTGTGTATCCATGCTGATAAAGTTGAGTAAAATATAATAACTGACATGCTGGTAAAATTGAGTAAAATAGTTATTTTTTAAAAATATAATAGCTAAAGTTTGGCATTCTGGAATGGCAGAATAATGAGCTTGGTGGACCCGTCTCTCTACCAAAACAACAATGTAACTGCTGAATTTTTTAAATTAAGTTGTCTGGAAATTGTCTTAAGGGCATACAACAAATGGGGAAATATACTTTCAAGAAAATCTCCTTAAATCTTGGTGAGAAGAGCAAGAATCTGTTATTTGAAACACGACCTGCTCTCTTACCTGTCTCCTCCCCCAGATTCTTATTACAGGACTTCATTTCAGGTATTTTACACTTGATAAGGGTAGCCAAGAAGACAGGGGCTCCCTGTCCCCCTAGATCCTGGTGCGACCACAGTTTTACCCTGGCAGAGGTGGGCTGCTGGTATTTATTTCTTAGCACTCTGTTAGAGAAGATCTATCTTAGGCAGGGCTGAGAAGACAGTTTCTTTTCTCACACCCAGTCCCAGTCATAGACTGGAAACTCTACTCCAGCCACAATGCGGTGAATGTAGGATTCCAGTTTTTCCACCTCATCTTGCTCATAAAGAGGAAGTTTCCACTCAAGCCAAGGAGAGCAGAGGCTGACACCTGCTGACAGGACACCAGTGCTCATTATGCTTAAAGTCATTGTTGAAAATAATGTAGGTCTTTGTGGAGAGCAATCAAGAGGAAGCTGGTAGCTCCAGAATATAAGCAAAATCTGAGAGGAGTCACAAGTTTAATGGAGAGAACCAGGGAAAGACAGTCAGCTAAGAAAGACCTCCTGGATCACAGTCAACTCTGTGGGGTCTGAATGGCTGTGTGTGTGCCCTGCTAGGCTGTTCCCACATAGCAGCAATCATAGCTGGACATGGGGCTGACTTGAGAGCATTCCAAAGCCACACAGACTCATCACCAGAAGGCAGTAGCTTGACTATAATAGGGTGCTTAAAAACAGCCTTTAACCAAACTCACAGCAAGGCAAGACAAGGGAAATAGAAGAATGGGAAAATGTGAAACAGAAAGAACAAAAAATGGCAGACTCAACCCTAACATATCACTTACCTTAAGGTCTAAATATACCATTTTTAAGGCAGAGATGGATGTACTGACATAGATAAAAATAAAAGTAAAAAATAACAGAATTCTCACAAGCCAACTGTATGCTGTTTACAAGTAACTCACTTCAAATACAATCACATAGGTAGGCTGAAAGTAAAAGAATGGAAAATATATAGCACAAAAATGTTAATCAAAACAAAAAATAAGAACGGCTCTCTTATCGTCAAAAAAAATAGACTTCAGATCAGAGAAAATTACTAGACACAAAGAGTGACATTATATATTGATAAAATGATCAAGTTGTATGCACTAAACAGAGACTCAAAATAAATGAAGCAAATATTGATAGACCTCAGAGTATAAATAAGCGTATTCAAATTTATATTGGGGGACTTCCCCAGCCCACTCTCAAACCCTAGACAGAAAACCAGCAAGGATATGGAAAAACTGAAGAAGACAAGCAACCAACAGTTTCCAAAGGACATGTATAGATACTCCACTAAAAAACAGGAATACACATTTTTTCAAACAATCTTGGAATATTCTTAAAATGTCAAAGATATTGAAATGGAGACCAGTTCATGGTAGCAAGGGATAGGGGGCTAGGGAGTGGTGGAAGGGAGATGGGTGTGGCTTTGAAGGCTCCACCACAGGAAAGATCCCTGTGGTGACGGAACTGATCAGTATTTGACTATATCAATGGCAATATGCTGGTTATGATATTGTACTATAGTCTGTCAACATGTAACCATTAGGCATTCTGGGTAAAGGGTATGTGGGACCTCTTTGTATTACATCTCACAACTGCATGTGAATCTACAATTATCCCCAAAGGCAAATGTTGGTTTTTAAAACAGCAGTGTTAATTTTCTAATTAAACTAGAGAGAGACTCTTTATTCAAGAACAGAGTCTCCAGGAACTAAAATTGGATTATGGAAGGTTCTGTTGGGCTTGAGGTGATGTAGCATCATATGTGCATGCCTGGGACATGGTAAACATTTTTCTGTTATAGAGGTTTAGATAATCAATGTGATAACTGTTGCAAGAATCGTGCATAGAAATTACGAGAGCACATGTGAAGACAGAATTTTTTTCCTGGCATGGAGGAGGAGCAAGGATCATTAACTAAGTTTGAAAAATAAACATTCTAAAACAGGAAAGGAAGGAAACACTTTCCCCTAATACTAAAGATGTAGAAAGACTTGGAGGTATAAATATCAAATTTGATTTTGAAAAGTGATTTGTTTTTGGAAGTTTGAGTGTCATATATTATTAAATGTTGAGCATTTTTAATGTAAGATATATTGTATTGCGGAAGTAGTGGCATAGACCTCCAGGACAGGCAGAGCTGTTTAGGTTTCTAGTTTTTGAATATGTGGTCTTGGACATATAACTTAACCTCACTAAATCTCAATTTCATAGGAACCAGAATACATCCCTGACAAGGTGGTTGCTACCTGTAACTATTATTTAGTTACCAGCAGAAGAACTAGATAGCCTTATTTTCTCTTAAACTAAAATATTTTATTTGAAACAGATTTTTCATCATTTTTATGGACACCAACTGGCATTCAAACTTGCAATGGTTCTCAACCTGGCTGTACACTAGAGTCGCTTAGGAAGCATATAAAAAGCAGTGGTTCCATGACCCATCTACAAAGATTCTGATGTAACTATTTAAGGATGGAACCTTGATAAGAGTATTTCATTTTTAAAGCTTGTCACTTAATGATTATCTAGGGTCGAGAAACATTATATTCATTTATTCAGCTCTGTGGGGTTATAGTTTTCCATTGACTCTGGCATATAAGTCCATTTGAATACAATATTCATTAAAGCATAAAATAACTTACAATCTTTATGAGTAATATAGTTTTATGTGACAAGTTTTTAGTGTAAAATGTTTAACAGTTAACAACTAGTTAAAATAGTTCTTACTTCCTTTATGATGTGGTATCAATTAATTGGGCAAATCTTTGAGGAAATTAACTATATGACTGAGGATTTTACCTAAAATTTCTCCTTTTGTCTCATCTTTACTGAAGTATAGCAATGTTCGATTTTGTGTAGAAGATATATCAGATTCCCAAGTTCTAGTGACACCATGACAAGTGTTTTCTCATATATCGTGTCTGAAACAAAAGGCTTTCATTTTGGCCAACAAAGTCTATAATGTAAAGCTTTTAATAATTAGCAACTCAAATATACATTGCCTCCAAGACAGGGCTTGGCCAGGCTCAACCAGAAAGTCTGGTATCTCCCAGAACAGTCCACTGAGAAGTCATATATGTCACTTAGACAGGCTTAGATTCTCCATATATTTTTCCCTGTATTATTAAAGTGTCACAATGGCAGTTGTATTATAGAAAAGCTGTGTTATACTTATAATCTAAATTTATAGAGGATAGGTATAAGAAACATTCATTTCTCTCTCTTTTACAACTGCATTTCAAGACACTCTCCATGTTTTCCTATGTCTCTTTGATAAGAAATAACACAACAAGCACTGACATAAATTTTGTTTGGGAGTGAAAACACTTAACAAAAATAATTTAACTAATTTGTGTTCTTTTCTATGTCAGTCAGATAAGTTGATGTATTTTTTATTTTTGCCATAGCTACAAGGAAGCTCAAATTTATAGAGCAGATATTAAAATTAGGAAATCTCTGCTACATGGCAATATCTACTTCTATTCTTTCCCCCTCCTTTCCTCCCTTCCTCCCCCAATTTCTTTCTTTCTTTATTTCTCATTCTTTCTCTCTCCCTTTCATTTTCTCTCTCTCTTTCTTTTTTCCTTGTTTAGTTAATATTTTTTCCATTTACTCTGTAATTTCACAGTTGTGAGTGGTCTCACAATTTTGTTCAAATTTCTCAGTATTACATTTAAACATGTTATGTAAAAATATGTGATATTGCATAAACAGATGCATTTTCCTTATATAAACTGAATCTTTACAGCTAGCGCTAATGACCCTGTTGATCAATACGCCAGTCCCCCAGTCCTTGGTTTCTCCTACATTCTGCTCCACTCCTCTCATTGCCTGGAAGTTATCAGACTAGTCATCATACTCCAGATTTTTTTGCCCTTTCACACATATATATGGTCCAATAGAAAGCATTTAGTATTTCTGTGTGTCTTTGTAAACATAAATGACATACCATACATATAATTCTGTGACTTTTTCAGAAGTATCTGGAGGATACTGCCATAAAATCTGTGTAACTATAAATCTACCGAATATTTTAGAGACATTTGTTTTTTCAATTATGAATAATGGTGTATGTTCCTCCTTTAACACAGGTGTGAATATTCACTGTGGACAAAATTAAGAAATAAAATTACTGGACTATTGAATATTCACATTTTTATTTCATTGAACACTGTCAAATTTGTTACAAAGATGCTCTAAAATTTAAAATACCACCAGCTTTGTATGAAAGTACCCATCTTCCCACAATCCAATAAACACTTTAATTTTATTTTTGAAAAGATTGCCAGTTTAATGAGAAATCTATCTACCCATATATCATCTATCTATCTGTATCTATTTGCAAACCTAATAACTAGTATCTTCTTGATTATTTCTCAGGGTGAGCTTCTTTTCATACAATCACTGACTATTTGTATTTTACCTTATGTGAGTTGTCTATACATATCCTTTCAGTATGGATTGTTAATTTTGTATGATTTCTAACAATTTAATTTTAAATCAAGATACTAATGCTTAGTCTGTAACATAAATGTTACACATTTTTTGGTTTTCCAAATATCCATTGACTTTGTGTCATCTTATAGAAATTTAAACATTTTGATTTAGCATGATCAAGATTTCCAATTTTTTGTCATATGCTTTATTTGCCTTGTTTAGAAACACTTCCTGTTCTCCATGAACATAAATAATTGCTGTATATTTTCTGGTAATATTTTTATTGTAGAATTTTTTTACATTTAGTACATTAATATACCTATCTTTTCTTGCATAATATAATGTAGGGAATCTAACATTATTCTTTTTATTTGAACTTACCTTGAATCTGAAATATAAAGTTTCCCCCCGTGAAGATTAAACACCACTTAAATATATATTTATGTATTAATATAAATATATGTTATCTTAATATATTAAATATAATAAGATAAATATAGCACTTATTTTTTTATTTTTATTTTTTGCTGTACACGGGCCTCTCACTGTTGTGGTCTCTCCCCTTGCGGAGCACAGGCTCGGGACGTGCAGGCTCAGCGGCCATGACTCACAGGCCCAGCTGCTCTGCGGCATGTGGGATCTTCCCAGACCGGGGCACGAACCCGAATCCCCTGCATTGGCAGGCGGACTCTCAACCACTGCACCACCAGGGAAGCCCAGCACTTATTTTTTGATATTTTTATTGCTGCTCTTCAAGCACATATTAAACATCAATTCATATATAATGTTGAACAATGCATTCCAAGGAAAGTATGCAATATCATTGTCCTATAAATTTCTGACTAATGTATAATAATATTCTTTGAGAAGTGTGAAAAGTTTGAATTCATGTTTGAATTATGTCTTGCCTGACTTGTAGGTCCATGTAAAATGAACTACTATTGTGCAGCTTGATTCTATTTTTCCTTTGCTTTGAGCTGACTCATCCTGTATATGTCCTAGAATTAATAATTCTATGGGAGTTGAAAGAAGCTGGAATAAAGAGCAGCTGATTTTCAAGATTTAGTTTCCTGTTTGATAACCTTATCAGTATACTACCAGATGTTACAGTAATCATTTTCTCCGCTGAAGCAGCTGCGATTTTTATGTGGAATACCTAATTGGTCATCATGAGGGCTATGTTACTGCCAACTTCAGGGGAAGTCATTGAAATTGGATTAAAGTAAGAACTGGTTTATTGCTACATGGGGCCCTAGGAAGCTTTGAGCACTTTTAATTGACTTGGAGCCAACAAAGAAGAAAATCAGCTAGACAAGTCCAAATTTGTGTCTGCTCTTTATGCTTAGGGCTATAAGAACAGAAAAGCCTAGCGAGTGTTCAAATTTTAAAATAAATTATTATTTAAAAATGTTTCCCAAGCTTGCATTAAAATGATGGTTTAAATTAAACTAAAGGATAATGAAATTTATGTAAAGATAACTAAAATATTAAAATAATCGAGAGGAAGGGAAAATAAGCTGACCTATTTTTCATGCATATTCTGTCAAACCCTGTTCTAGGCACTTTGAGGCACAGTATTTTATATCAATATTATGTTCGGAGGAATCAAATAGAATAAAATAGAAGAAGACTGCTTGATTATGCTATGCAGCATCTTCCCCCAAACTTTCCAGTTTTTCTGGCATGCTTTATAAGAATCAGTTGCAGCATAAATAGATTTTCTGTCCTACAAATCTGTCCTACAAATCCATTTTGTCGATTTTTTCTTATATAGGTGTAAACATCTGGTGTCTCTAACATTATGCTACATTTCTGGTTTTCCAAAATGCATTCACTCTGTAGAAACGAGTAAATGGCGTAATGAGAGAAACTAAGTTTTAGAAGGTCTTTTAAATTATTTATGCACAAAATTCATGGCTGTGCATTCTCTTTGTAAATAGAGTTCACATTTATACACTCTGTGCCAGGTTTGGAGAAGCAGACCTAAAAAAGAAAAGGGAGATTTTCTTTTAATAAAACACTAATCTTTTTTCAGCATTGAAAAAAAATCCTATATTAAGTGTCCTGCAATATTCCCAGTTACCACAATATCAACTATGGCTTAGGTTGAATGACAGATAACAGAAATGAAATTTCGATAGAAGACAAAATAACTTCATCTTTACTTATACATACATGGAAAAGTGATCACATTTTTCTGCCTCAGTGATGGGTAGAATCATCTGATTAAATCAGTTTAAAGATTCACCTAAGAGCGCTTGTTAAAGGTATTTATTTGGACATCATGATTTTGTTTTATTGATTACATTGCTTGTAAATATGTCATTTATATGACCTTAAGAATAAAAAAATAATAAATAATTACTTAAGAAATTTGGTATATGTGTTCATTTTTTCCCCGATTCTAAAGAGAATATTTTTGGGGAAAAGCCATTTCTACTCTAGTGACTTTTGAATAGGTATCGGTGAAATTGATTAGCAGTGGGGAATTTCCCAAGAGTTAATAGCCAGAGCAGAACATCTCCTTCTCTCCATCTTCTTGTATTCTCTTTCAAATAATGAAGTCACCATTCTCACAGCCTAGTGGGTTCAGAAACTTGGATGTTACCGTAGTGACTTTCCCCACTCCTTCATCTGTCCGCCCAGTCAGGAACTGCATCCTGTCATCCTATTACCCCTGTAAAGTCTCTCTATAATTTGTTAATCTAAAGTATTACAGTAGAATCCTAAGCCACTGGTGTCTCCAGTAGCCTCCATCTTCTAATCCAGCCTTATTTTTAAGGCACAGGTCACCCCTTGCTGGTTTATATGTACTTAAAAGCATTGCCGCTACAAGATGGTCTCTACCTCATAAAGGTACAAACACTATTTAAACTTTATTCGAATTGTTTTAAATATTTTCCCAATCTAGCTTCCTTTACATAGTTTTCTTTATTCTTCTGTGCATCCAATGTTGCATTCACATTTGGACTATATGTTTCCTAAACAGATCATCTATTTTAAAACTGCCTGATTTTGTTTATTCTCTTCTTTCAGCTTACAATTCCCTTCCATTCTATCTCAACCTTTCAAAACTCTAGTTATTTTCCATTGAATTATTTCAAGTGCCACATGGACAGGGACACCCCCAACACATACACACACAGTTAATATCAATCTTTATTTTTACTGCTCTCATAGTTGAGAATTGTGGTATTGTGGAAAGGGAAACACATTTTGAGATAGATACTTTTCAGTTTTAACCCTTGGATTTTCTACTTATTAGCTATAAACATAGCTGATCCTAAATGAATATTTGTTGAGTACTTATATGATTGATGATAAATAAAACTGAACCACTTAATTATGAAGACCTGAGTAAATGTAACAAAAGATTAGTACCTTAATTTATAAAGAATAATAACAAATACAAAATAGAAACTTTAGGAAACCCAAAAGAAAAACGAAGAGATCATACACAAAAGAAAAACTGCCCATAAGAAAAATTAATTTCAGCGGTGAAAGAAACATTTGAATCAATGATACAGCATATTTTATCTACTACATCAACTGCTGGGACTATAGTATTTAAAGCTGAGGTTGGCAAGGCTGAGAGCAGCGAGCAGTCTCACACACTGCTAACAGGTTACGTAAATTGGTACAACCTCTTTGGAAGTTTATTTGGGAAGATGGATAGAGTCTTATAAAGGAACATTTTCTTTGTTGCAGTAGTCGCACTTCAAAATTCAGTCTTTGGAATCTCCATAAGTATTGTCAGATATTTACACAAAAAGTGTTCAATGTAGTTCTCAATTAAATCAAACTTTAACAATGATTATCTCCTGGTGTTAGAATTATAGATAAATTTGAAATCTTCAAACTTTTAATGCATTTTCTATAATTGATTAGATTTTACATTCAAAAAATAAATATAAATTAAAAGATGATTGAGGAATTTCTATATCCCTTATTTTTACTTAAAGGAACAATAAAATAATACAATGACGAAAGTATAGAAAAAAAGAGGAAGAGAGGCCAAACCCATAATCAGCACAATGAAGTCCATTTAACGTGGGAAATAGGGAAAATAATTACTAATTCAACATAAAATTTTTACTTTAAGAGACTTTTCCCAGAAGTACATATATTCACTTACTTTGTATGAAAGTTAAGGTTATACTTTGTATGTACAATGAATTTGTATATGGTACACATGATATAAGGTTTTTCTTTATTAGATCTGAATATGTCTAAAATATTCCAATAATGTTTAGTTGGCCATTAAATTATATTTCTAGTATTTCCATTTTCTTTAGACACAGGCTTTTTGCAGTCACATATGCTGTATCACAGCATGATTTAAATAAAAATAGCACAATACTGAATAGTATATTCCATTTCTAGCTGGTTATAAGTCCCAGGGAATATCTTTTGCTAACATTATTGTTGTTTTAGTAAATGAATCTGGATATAAAATTTCCTTTCCAGTGATGTAATTTCAATGGACATTTTAATAGAATTAATGCCCTTCACATTAGCAAATCAGGCTGCTTAAATAGTTGCTAAATACTGAATTTAGGTCTTCCTGAATAACAGGATTTGTAAAGACATACAGCTCTATAAATGCACCTTGTATTTTATCAAAATTGCTTGCTCTCTCCTTTTCTACAAAATATATTTAGATATCATCATGCTTCTCAATGGAGTTGAAACAATACATAGAGCCCCAAAATAGTGTTGATTTCCATGATGACAGGAAAGATTGAGTGAAACTGTTAGGAATATTCATAAAACATTTAATACCTCACATTTATGGAAGCAGAAGTCCATTTACTATAATGGCCATCGGTAACAGTAGGTTCAGTTCAGAATACATGTTTGGCTAGGTCTACAATTAGTGGTTTTGGTAATGATTAATTTATATGTGGTTATTTTTTAAATGTTTTTTCAGAAGACACTGGAATCAAAGCTCACATATTAATTAGTTTCAAGAAAGCTCTGGAATGGTCCAGTCAATGCAGTGCATCTCTGACGATTAAAATATTCAGGTGCCACCATGTGTTACATGTTTCAGCAGAGCAGTAAAGCAGAGACATAAACAATTGAAAAAGAAAAAGAAAAAGAAAAAAAAAAACAAGGCAGGATTGGATGCGGAAAGGAGCCATTCTCAGCCCTTTCAAAGAGTAGGATCTTTTATTTCGGGTTCCAAAGGATATACCCTCACTGTGATCCAGATAAAATCATCCCCTTTTGAAGAGTCTGCAGGGAATGAAATTATCTGCTCAATATTGTTGGCCTGCCTTCCATTATCTAGGTTTCAGAGTGAGAAATAGCACATATTTCTCTAGAGACGATACAGTAAAACACTAGTAAGATAAATTAGGAATACTCAATTTCAACAATGTCTGGAATGTAGTAGAAATTAATAAAATACATATTAAAGTATAAAGAAAATTGTTGCTACAGACTTTTCTTATCCAGTAAAATAAAATTTGTGTTTGATTCTTAAATACTGGCAAGCCAATTCAAACTCAGGCTATTCTTCTCTTTTCTTACTATATCATAAAGTTTCTAAAAGAGATCTATACCTTTGATCTAATAATGCAACCATACTCATGGTTTTAGGTGACAACTATCGTTAAATTTGCTCTAGAAGCTTCATTAATTTATTGTATCATTTAAATAGACATTCCCAGAAATTCAGTACAGAGATAGTTGCAAACTGGTTTCTGAAGTACTGACAGATAAATTATCTCAATTTTAATATTGTAATCTCCCTAATCTATCCACACATATGGACTGAAATGGACATTTTATACCAGACGTTTAAACAAATAAATGAGGCCTGTGCACTGGATTAGTAAACAAAGAAGAAAGATGCCCCACTACCTGTCCCTCCTATGTTCCTACCCCTAAACCCAGTGCAGGATAATCTGTGGTGATGGTGGCATGCACCTGTGTACATTGACTGGGAATGCAAATGTAGACGATTCATTGACCACAAGAGTAAGATTTCTTTCTGGAACCAGTGGAAGGAATAGAGTTGTGTATTGTGGGTTATTATTACTTATTCATTCAGAAATATTTACCTAATGCTTACCATGAGTCAGGCTTCATTCAAGGCGGAAGTATATACCAGCTGAAATGTTTTCTCTCTATAACAGGAAATCAGTCCTTTTAGGGGAGCTTCAGCCTCCCCTTTTCATCTATTATCCATCAGAAATGGGCTTTTCTCATACTCTTTTCCTTCCAGGCTGTTTCGTCACCAACAAAGGCTTAATTTGATCTAAACTTCTTTCAAAGGAGAGGGTGACTTTGACATTCTTGCCCCATCTTATTTGGGAGAACAGGTATTCTGATATTTGGGAATAAAATCATCTTTTAGGAAAAAAGATGATCAGGAAAAAATTTTCCCTGAATCATTTAGTTTCATGAAGCATGTTAAATCTAAACATCCTCAATATTTAAATGTGAACATGTTCATTTTATCAGTTCTACAGCATACAGAAAGTAGTTACAGAAATGCTAATCCATACATTTGTAAGAATAAATTTAACAACTAAAATTCACTATTTGTTTACCATTCAATTTTTCTTCAGACTGAGGTGATTTATTCAATACTGTGTTCAAATTTTACTTCTGTTAGTTCATCACTGGGAAAATAAAAAATACTCCGAGGTGCGCAGGGACCAATTTCTTCCGTTGGAGAAAGGAGTGACAAACGTGGAAAGTGTGAGGGCTGGAAAATACACTAATGCTTAGTCAAAATTGGAGGTTAGCACCACAGACAGGTCATTTAATTCATCCACCCATCCATCCATTTATTAGTTTATTTATGTTTCTTTTTTTGTTCTTAATGTTTTCAAGTCAGAGGCTTGTAAACTTTCTGATTCCTTAGGAATGACTTAGGATTAAATCCATTTATTTATCTAATATTTAACAAAAGTTTAATGATTACAGTATACTATGTGGCAGGCTCTGCTCTAGGTGCTGGGATACAGCAAGGAACAAAATGAGCAAAAGAGCCCTGCCTTCGTTTATCTTATATTTTACTGCTGGAAAGAGTCAATAAAAATAATTTTATTAAATTCATATCGTGATAAGTTCTAAGGAGAATAACAATAGGGCTGATGATGTGATGTGTCAAGAGGTGAAGAGATTTCAGGTGGGGTGACTACTAAAAGCTTCACTGAGAAGGTAACTTTTTAAAATTAATTTTTATTGTAGCGTAGTTAATTTACAATGTTGTGTTAGTTTCTTTTGTACATCAAAGTGAATCAGTTATACATATACACACATCCACTCTCTTTTAGATTCTTTTCCCATATAGGCCGTTACAGAGTATTGAGTAGCATTCCCCATGCTTTACAGTAGGTTCTTATCTATTTTATATATAGTAGTTTATATATGTCAATCCCTATCTCCCATTTTATCCCTCCTCCCCCTTTCCTCCTTGGTAATCATAAGTTTGTTTTCTACATCTGTGACTTTATTTCTGTTTTGTAAAGAAGTGCCTTTGTACCATTTTTTAGATTCCACATATAAGCGATATCATATGATGTTTGTCTTATAATGTCATTTGCAGCACATGGATGCACCTAGAGATTGTCATACTGAGTGAAGTAAGTCAGACAGAGAAGGTAACTTTTGAGAAAGACCTTAAGGAACTAATGATCATCTCTAATAAAGCATATACTTAAGTGCTGTAACACTGAATTTTCTCACCAATTCCTTCAAGAATCCAGAAATATAGGACTAACTACCTCTCACAGAAGATGAAACTGAGGCTTAAAGAGACTTGAGTATCCTCTTGTAAGACCTATAGCTAGGTTGCAAATATTCCATACTCCATAGCCCCTACTCTATCCCTCTTTGCAAGAAGCATTTTCTTTCTCTCTGTACTGTGCATTAAAGCACTTGCCAAGCAAGGTAATAGACACGGCTATATTTCCAGTAGCTAGTACTGTCTTCTTAACTGCCTCTTTGGATGAAGTTTTAACAGCTTCTAAGCTTTCCAAGGCCACACAGCCGCGTTATAATCATTGTTCTATCTCTAGAGGAAGTCTTGAAGCAGAAATCCTTAAAGCTGCTGATATACTGCCTGTTTGGAAACAGTTGGATTGGATTATCTCAATGCAGTTTCAGGCAGAGCGTTTGTCCTTCAATTCTTATTCACGTATGGTGAACTCTTTCAGAGATTCAACAGCTTTCCAGATATTGCCATAGAGACTTCATTATTCTTCCTTAGAAGACAACTGTGACACATAGAGTTTCAAATATTTTTATGGATGTAGGCAAGCCTACAACGTATACTCTAGGAACTTAAAAATTCTCCAAGCTTCCCCCAGTAATAACCTTAACTTACACTATGATTTAAATTTGTCATTAATTCCACGTTTTCTCACCACATTATTTTAAAATAGTAATGGGTTATAAACCAACATAAATGATGAATCTTAGAAGTGATATAATGTTTATTCTGGGCACTCTGATAAGTTGTAAATTTGCCTTTATTTTTTTCTTATACATTTTTTCCTTCACAGTTTTTTAAATATGATTTTGTTATTTAAACGCTCTCATTAACTGTATTAACATAAAAACTATTTATGGCACAGGGAAATTTCATTTTTGGAATGCTCTATAGTGTCCCCCCTTCCACTAAATCCTAACAGTATGGATATGTGTCTCCTTCCTGCTTCTCTCTCCAGACATGTGAAATCTAGTTTATAAAATAGTTCTTATCCTCTCAACAGCTAGAACTATCGTATGTAAACATCATAAACTATTCTTATACTCTTCTCTTCAGAACTGATGAGCAAAATACCCAGTTTCTATGCTCTTTTAGCATTAACATACTAGTAAAAGCACGAATCGATTTCCATTAAATGACAGGCTATAACTTAAAAATAAATATTTTAAATGAATATTAATTTGTTATTACAACCACAGTTATCAATAGGCTAAATTTCTGGGGTTTCCTTTCAAAAAGAATAAAAAAAACAATTTTTATTAGCAAAACTTTAAATCTAATTTTCATGGATAGTATGATAGCAGCTAGATTTCTTTAGTTGTAGCATCAATGCATTTTCTTTATTTTTCTTCCTTAATATATTCATGGATTGTTTTTTCCTTTAACATTCACATTGCTTTAACCACTACTGCTTTGCTAGATTTCTTCTCATCACCCTCTCTCCACATACTAGAAAATGTATTATTCTTATCAAGAGAAGCCTGTATCTAAATCTGTCTGCACATTCTCAATATGAATGCTTTTATGACAAATTATTCAAATGGTTATATTCATAATTCTGCGGGTTATCATTTCAAAACTTGAAATGAAAATGAATGTGCCTGCTGGTATTCTTTTTGGTGACCCTCACTTCAAAGAAATACTATGAAAAATCTTCCATGTCTTTTCATCTTCCAAACATGTCATAAAATTTGCTTATCAAAGAGAATTAGATATTGAAAGGTCCTGATTGTTAAAAGTTCTTATTAGTCATAGTCATTAGCCATTAATGTTGCTACGCAGGATTTAGAGTCAGATAAGTTTACTGTGATTTGAAAATGAACTACTAGGCCATGCTGAGGCGTTAAGTGTGCTGAAGTGTAAACTTCTATGAGTGTTTGCCTTTTGATAGGAGTTTTCTGAAAATCCAACATCTAACCCAAACTACTTCTTAACTGTCAAATGTGGCAAACTGATAAGAGTACTATTGTATGATGAAATGTTAATGTTTCTTTCTTTTTCTGTCTAAATCCAATTACTCTTTGGGCAGTTCAAATCCCTGTTGGCATTTCTGTTTTCCCATTGGGCAGAATAAGTGAACAACAATCTAGTTCTAGGTCATCTAGTGCAAGCACCTTCATTCGGCACATAAAATATTCCATAAATTGCACCTTCCCCAGAATTATCAGAAAACAATCTGGATCATATTAATGAACTACACTTACCAAATCAAAATGACAACTCACTAAACCAAAACGAGTAATTCCAAACTCTAATGCATGGTGTATTTTGTTTACCTACACTATCTCCATCATTCTCCCATAGTATTTCAAGATCATTCCATACTGAACTATCAGTCCTCATATTTCTGAATCATACTCTAATGATTGATCTCCTAAGATATTTTCTGGGAGTCTGATATAATGACCAAATTCTCCTTGTTCACCTGGCTGGTGCCTGTTCACACTTCAGAACTCAGCATTAAAGGGTATCACCTTAAAAAGTTTTTCTTCCTTCACAAGTTATAGTCTTACATGCTTATCTATATGTACTATATACTCTGTTTTTAACATCACACTTTTAAAGGAATAGAATGTTTGTTTTTCCTGCAAAATGAAAAACTTTGATAAAGTTTTAAAAATGCATCATTCTTCTTTATATACCTACAAAGGAGCTTAGACCTTGACCTGAGTGCTCAGTGAAAGAGAAATATATTTGATTTCTGATATAATGTTCTTTACACCATGTCTTGTATGTGTCCAAATATCCCCAGCAAGCAGTCACAAACCTCATTCTAACCTCTGAACTTTTAACTTTCTGAATTCAATGCCCTGTTCTCTATTGCTTATGCTAAGAAGTCTGAGGTAATTTTCTGTAATTCTCTTCCATAAGGGGTGTTAGAGAATGCTAATCAAGCAAGAGGAAGCAGTTATGATGTATGTTCACAATAATAAATAACTCCCATTTGAGTCATGAGTTTTACTGATAGCAGTTATCTAATTTTCCCTGTCATTTTTTTCAGATGAGAAACAGATGGTTTTTAGTGTCATGAAAATAAGAAATGATGGAATTTAGTATTAAAATTTGTAATGAGTTTCATACAAAAGCCCCAATAGTGTACATTTGTGGAGTTTGTTTGTTTGTTGCAAGCTTCACAAAGCAAGTCAGCCCCTGCAACCACATGATGCCTCTGGCAGAATGGTAGAGATGTAATTAACTTCCTTTAAGTTGTTTTGGACTTGACTATAAACATAAAGCTACTAAAGTATTGCATATGCTTACCTGTGGGAAGAAATATTAAATGTTTTTCCCTTGCATGTGCAAATTTGCAAAATCACCTTCATTACACGATTCAGCAACATGGACTTTAATAAGTATACTTAGCCTCAGTGCTTGTGGAGTTTTTACAGAAGCATAATCTGTTTGACGGATGCTATGTACAAAGACTGTGGTTTACATTCCCTTAAATGGTTTTTCCTTCTAATCAGTAGTTAATTTTTGGCAAAGTATCTCCCCATATAATCTAGACCATTTATATATTTTAAAGATTCTTTAATCAGTTTCATTTTTGGCAAATCATTTCACCATATATTTCCGATTGTATATTTGAGAGACGCTTCAAATTTTGGCTCACTTTATTTGTAAAGTCTTTAAACTGGGTTATAACAGGAAGACTACAAGTACAAAGAACCATATAAAACATAACTTTCTACATATCAATATTTGAACAAAACCATTCAAAAAGATGCATACTTTACCTATAGACCTGTAATTTCCATAGAATCAGATAATTATTGCTTATCTTGTCTGAATCCAACCAAATGCAGGCTACAGATACATCATTTGTTAAATATCTAGTCTTTTCCAGCCCATGAGAAAGCTTATTCCAGGGTTGATGTGCTGTGTGTAGAGTTAAATCACCTGCATGCATCATGCCAGCCTTAATTCAACCCTGTCCCTCACCTCTCCACAGTACAGTTTATCCATCTGTAAAATTAGAACCACTGTACTCTCAAATTTTATTTGCTCTTTTAAAAAATATATATTTAATGTATTGTAAATGAGACAAGATAAAACATCTCTTTTAAATATGAGGTCAGGTAACAATAGAATCATTTGGCATGTCACTAGAATATCACACATGTTATAACTGATTTAGTACAGGTAACGTGGTGTCAAAATGCCCTGTTTGAGTCCTGCAGATCTTGGCTCCTAGTATAAAAAAAAAGAAGTTAACTGAAAATTGTAGGAGAAAATGTAATATTTCTTTACTCCTTTTTCTAAAATAGAATAAACCTTAGAAAATAAATTCCAAAATACCTTTGATTTCAAACTTACAGAATTCATATTAAAAATGTAATTAATCAGGGACTTCCCTGGTGGTGCAGTGGATAAGAATCCGCCTGCCAATGCAGGGGACACAGGTTCGATCATCGGTCCGGGAAGATCCCACATGCTGTGGAGCAACTAAGCCTGTGTGCCACAACTACTGAGCCCGTGTGCCTAGAGCCCATGCTCCGCAACAAGAGAAGCCACTGCAATGAAAAGCCCATGCACCGCAACAAAGAGTAGCCCCCTCTCACCCCAAGTAGAGAAAGCCCACATACAGCAACAAAGACCCAGTGCAGCTAAAAATTAAAATCAAAATTAAAAAAAAAAAAGTAAAAAAAAAAAAAAAAAAAAAAAA
>NW_006771578.1:117164-138674 GCF_000442215.2 Lipotes vexillifer | reverse complement strand
AAAAAAAAAAAAAAAAAAAAAAAATGTAATTAATCATTATGCTGCAATGAATATGTGTGTGTGTAGTATTACTCTGTAATGCAGACTAACAAAAATGTATTTATATATGTTTACTGGTAATTTAAATGATAATTTTGAATTATAAAATCATTTATCTTCTACTTCAGAAATATGCTGATTTTCTGAAATTTTCTTAGAAAAAAATCTTGTCTAAATCAGATTTTCTTTCATTTTAATATCTTTTAAGAGAGTGATGTTGATGAGTTGATACTGATAATGACAGTGAGGAAGATTATTAAGAATTGATGTTTGGGGCTTCCCTGGTGGCGCAGTGGTTGGGAGTCCGCCTCCCAATGCAGGGGACACGGGTTCACGCCCCGGTCCGGGAGGATCCCACATGCCTTGGAGCGGCTGGGCCCATGCGCCACAACTACTAAGCTTGTGCTCCAGAGCCCGCAAGCCACAACTACTTAGCCCGCGTGTCTAGAGCCCGTTCTCCGCAGCGGGAGAGGCCACCGCAATGAGAAGCCTGTGCACCGCGACTAGAGAAAGCCCGCGCGCAGCAACTGAGACCCAATGCAGCCATAAATACAAATACAAATACAAATAAAAAAATAAATAAAAAAAAAAGAATTGATGTTTGTTAGAAATACATTAGATTTCAGGCAATGCCCAAAATGCTCACGTTACCTCACTTAATGCAAACAATAACTCCGAAAGACAGATGCTAATACTAACCCAATTTTAAAATCATGATACTCAAGTACTGAAGTTAAGCTTTTTGCCAAAGGTCAGCTTATAGGTTATTGTGGAGTTAGAATCTGTACCCTGGCTGCTGACTCTGAGGAGTTTCACCAAGGTCTCTGTTTTTTCAATTCAACAGTTATTATATAAATATTCACACAAAAAAGATTCCCAACATCGTTAGTTATCAGGAAAATACAAATCAAAACCACAATGAGATATGACTTCACACCCACTACAATGGCTATAATAAAATAAACAGACAATAACAAATCATTTGTAAAGATGTTGCCAAGTCAGAGTCCTGATACATTGCTGATGATAATGGATAATGGTAGTTTCTTTGGAAAACTGGCAGTTCCACAAAATGTTAATAGTTACCATATTACTGAGTTATCCTTCCCATAGATATATACTCCAGAGAAATGAAAAGGTGCATCCACACAAAAACTGGTACACAAATATTCAGAGCAGCATTCTTCTTAATAGCCAAAAAGTAGAAACAACTTAACAACCATCAATCAGTGAAGGGATAAATAAAATGTAGTCTAGCCCTTCAATGGAATATGTATTACTCAATAATAAAAAGAGATGAAATACTGATACATGCTATAACATAGATGAAATTTTAAAACATTATGCTTACTGAAAATAGCCAGTCACAAAAGGCCACATTTTGTGTATGTGATTCCATTGCAGATGAAATATCCAGAATATGCACACTTATAGTGACAGAAAGTAGGTAAGGGGTTGTTTAGAGCTTCAGGGAGGGAGGAATTGAGAGTGATTATTAATGGGTGCAATGTTCCTTTTGGGAGAGGATGTAAATGTTCTAAAATTAGGTTATAGCGATGGTTACACACCCCTGTGAACATACTTAAAAAGCACTGAGTCGTACAGTTTGAATGGGTGGATCTTATAATATGTAAATTATATCTCAATGAAAATTTTAAAGAGAAGTAAGTTGTGAAACACAGAACTTGAAAAGAGGAAGTGGATAGGAAAAAAACAATATATTGTAAAAATTTCTAATTTTGTGTAATTTTTTTCTTTTTCAAATTTAAGAAAATATAACACTAAACACAAATATAAAAATCGAAATTTCATCTCTGAATACTTATTTCTTTGGAAGGAAGGTTAATATCAAGATAATTACCAAACATGACTAGTTGTGAGCTTTTTCTCCCTAGCTGCTAAGTAGTAATGATCAATAAGTTTATTCTTTCGGGTGAAAATACTCCTTCTCCAAGGATTCAGTCTTTTTAATTTTATAATGAAAATTGGTCCAACATTAATACAGAAGTAAATCACAGAATACTTTAACTTGATATTTATGTCTCACTGCATATAACCCTATAGTTAGTACAAGGCACTTGTGTAAGTAAAACTTACTACGTACTATTTTAAGATACCAATATTTTAGCTAAAGATTATTGAACGACAGTCACTGTAGAAATCAGCCCCAAAATTTCATGTGAGACAAATCGAATTCATTTTTATATCAGCCTGTAAATTTAAGTGGTTGAAACACCTTAATATTATAAAATTAAAAATTAAAATCGGCAATGTAAGCAAATATGATATCCACAGTAAATATTTCCAAAAAGAAAATTATGCATTAAAATTTAAAAATAAACTTTTTGATAACCAATCTCTTCTTAGCCTTCCTCTAAAACAAGTCTGACATTTTGAATTTTCACAAAGATTTTTGGGATGAAAAATGATTCAATTTATCATATAAGATCAAAACTCTTGCAGACAAATTTTTTAGAATCCTGAACTATTTATTTTTCAGTTTAAAATATAAATTAAGGTAAACTAAAATAAGTTAACTTGAAATGTCAAAATGTATCCACTTCTACCAAGTTTACCTAGAGTTAACCTGAGTTTCTGCTAAGGACAAAGACAATGAATGTAACAATGATTTTTGTTGCTCTTTTCCCACACCCTTTTAATTGCATAATAATGTACATATTAATGGAATCTTTTAAATTGCAGTGTAAATACATAAATAATATAATTTTTAGTTCCTAAGCCAATTCCTTTGTCTTTAGTTATTATTTTCAGTTAATTCTGAAGTGGTTCATATTCTTTCTCTCTTTCTCCGTTAAAGCTCTAAAACATGATTTCTCTTAGGAGGAACTCACTGCCAGGTATAGCATATGTATTTAGAATGATGCTAATACAAATGTCAACATTATTCCAGGTATATTTAACCCTTCAAATCAATTCTAAACCATTGGTTTTTTTTTTTTTTAAGGAAATTACAGCATTTGAAAAATCTCATCCATTTTACAATCACTTATCTCATCGCTTTTTTTTTTGTCCCTTCTATTATCACCCCTCTGCAGTCTTGATTATACCTATTATACTTCCCTTCTAGGGGAAAGAGAAGCATTACATTAAAAACACAGTTATGAAAAAGAACAGCTGCATTTTCATTATTATTTCATTATTATTCTAATTTAGTCTCCCTTTATTCACTCCAAGCCTAGGTGTCAAGCATGGGCTGTTTTTTTCCATATGTATTTTACAGCATGTTCATCATCTTGCTAACTTAGTCCTAGTTCAGAATTAAGTCAACCAGAAGAAAAAATCTGCCCTGAAGGATTGGTGTAATTTAAATGGCACAATTTGTTCTCATCTATGTATTTCTTAGGTTTTCATAATACTAGGGTATATCAGCAGTTTTTGAAATCAACATTATTAAGTCACTATTATAAAGGAAATATTAAGTAGAGCTGGTTTGGTGATTCTATACAAGCATACCTGTTTTATTGTACTTGGGTTTATTGCACTTCACAGATACTGCATTTTTAACAAACTGAAGGTTTGTGGCCACGCTGTGTTGTCAGATGATAGCATTTTTTAGTTAAGTACTTTTTAATTAAATTACGTACTTTTTTAGACATAATGCTGCACACTTAATAGACTACAGTATACTGTAAACATAACTTTTATATGCACCAGGACACCAAAAAATTTGTGTGACTCTATTATATTTTCTTTTTTGCAATGCTCTGGAACTGAGCCCATAATATCTCCCACATATTCCTGTAATCCTAGTGAAAAGAGAAGTTTATAATGACTTTATGAAGGAAAAACATATTGAAAATAATTCTAGGAAATATGTTGAATTGAAAATAATTGTAGACAGTATGTTGAATTCAGTGCATAGTCTAAATCAGAAAAACAAATATTTATCAGGAATTAATAAGTGGCATTATGTGTTCTTAGAATTATGATGTATTTAATATAGTAAGGACATTTATGACTTTGAGATCTAAGAAGAATTCAAAATAGTAAAAATAATAAAATGGCAATGTTATTTATAATATGTGATTAGCATCTTTAATCCTTAAAAAATGAAGCAATAATTTATCTGTCTGAAGCACTTTACCTATTATGATATTATTTCCATGTTCATCTCATTTCTTTCTTTTAAAAAAAAATAATTATAGGAAAAGAGAAAGGGACTATTCAGAATTTGAAATCTATCATCTTCAGTTGTGTTCACAATACCCAGTAAACTGAAAGAAGCAGTTAATAGAAATAGAAAAGGCTTTTTATTTTTCTTAATTTAAAACTATATCCAAGGGGGAGAGGGCGTGGAAGCGGGATGGATTGAGAGTTTGGGATTAGTGGATGTAAACTATTATATATGTATATATGTAACTGAATCACTTTGCTGTACACCAGAAAGAGTAACACAGCATTGTAAATCAACTATGCTTCAATAAAGTAAATTTTTAAAAATTTTTTAAAAATCTATTTTAGATCCCCCCCCCCAAAAAAATACATCTGTTTAATTCACATCTTCCAACCTCAAAGTGGTCAACTCTTCTATACTTCTTATATAAACTCTCCTTGATATCCTGTAGCTTCAATTTAACTCTCTGCTGTGAAACCCATTTCTGTTCTGTCAGGTCTAAAATTAGGAGGGCAGGATTTACAGGAAATAAGTCAGTGTTCAGATTTCTTCCTGTTGCCAAATCAAAGTTCTCCCACAAACCTGCCATGAAATTTACCACAACTGTTTGTGGTAGTCATTACTGAATTTCACTAAATATTTGTTCTCCTCTCTCAGTGCATTGCTACACCTCTTGATTCTCTTGTGACTGAGTTGGACCTTGAATAGGTGCATTAATTGCCGATATGCTTTGTATGTAGGGTCCTCTTTTTTTTTTCTTGCAACTAGCACAGTTAGAGATGGTGTCTGCTCTCAGCCTTGGTCTTAGAGTGAAGACAAGTGTAGCAGAGAACTTACCCAATCAACGATGGATGTAGAATGGGTGAAACATAAATCTTCTTTCTTTTCCCTTTTTTGGTTATGAACTAATAAAATTTGAGGCTTTTTTGCAATTTCAGCGAACCTATGTTACAGAAACTAATGAACAACTATTAGGGTCATATTTTGGATTATTGTTTCAAGAGTTTTCCAGCTAAACCAACTCAAAATCACACTGGGAAAAATTAATTAAATTTACTAGTTTTGAACTAGCAGCAAGAATGAAATCACAAACTTTTACAAACTCAGTAGGAACTATAAAAGTTATTCTAGCCAAATTATGCATTTAAAGCCTTAATGGTCTTTAAACATAAATGTAAACATTATCCAGACTAATCTTATTTCATTCACAGATCAGAAATCTTATTTTCACTGATGCCACTTCTTCCAATGTAGACAGCTTTCATTGGTGTAAAAGGGATTTCCTTAAATAAATCCAAATCTTCTTTCTAGAAGCTTCTATTCTCTTTTTCTGGTTATATTTCTTTTACCTATAAAGAACAAGTGCAACCCTACTTGGTTATATAAAACTCTCCAGATGTCAAGTATTTGCCAAATAACTTTAAATGCCTTTTTTGTAACTCTGTGCTGAATCCATTCCATTTTCTCTACCCATTTTCAAATGCATGCTAAATGGAATACAGCAGCAAAGTCCTATTTCTTCTTGAATTCTTGAAAGCATTTTTTCACTAATATATCTTAATTTGCATATATTATTTTGGTAACTACTTAAAAAATAAGCCATCTTAAATTGCGAACTTTAACTGTGCTTGTCTTCTAATATCCCTAATTCTTTCATTAAAAAACAAAGTTATCCAATTTAAGCCATACCTCCCTGACTCCTTACCCTTAGGAAATTTGTATTTGATTCTAAGGTACATATCCAAATTAAATATTATATTTTTAAATTTGATCTGCAATTCCATATTCTTATTGAAGTTTTGGACCATGATTCTGTCAGAGATTCTCTAAGCAATATGTTACCACTCCAAGCATTACCTGTTTTTCAAATTTGTTAAGCATGCATTCTGAACTTACATTAATGTCTGATAAAAATGTAGAACAGAACAGATCAGGACCTTTGACAAATGCCTTCCAGGGTGATCCCAGTTGATCTATGAAGATTCATTAATCCTGAACATTATTATTAATCCACATAAATATTCTGGTCTTCACCATATTTTGTGGCATTTGGTTCCCTAAATCCCAAAAGGAATTTTGTCACAAAAGATTTCAAAGGAATAGAAATAGACTTAGTGAATTTGCCTGGGTAAATTGAGGATTAAAAAAACAAGTGTCCTGCATAAGGGCTTGTTTAGGGTGGTCAGAACAGCACTGGCGGTATCCGGAACATAGGAGATGTTAAGAATCATTTCTTGCTTGTGTACACAAGTTAATTGGTGAAAAGTCAGAGAAAAGTGAGATGTATAAAAGGAGATAAAGGGACAAAAGAATGTGTGGAAAGCACCCAAAACCAGCAACAGGGAGTCAGCAAAATTACTTCGCAGATGAGAGGTGCCAGTTCATATTGTTTAATGAATGGATGGATGAATGAAGAAAATGTTCTTTGATTCTTTTATAAAGACTAGAAAGTTTTCTTCAGTGGAAATTTTTAGCCATCCAGGTAAGGTATAAGGTAGCTCTTTGGATATACAGGTCTCAGTACCACCTGAAAATTTTATACCTGAAAATTAAGGTAAAATATTATCAGCATTGCATTGTCTCCCTATTGGAAAATGAACATTTTTGTAACATTCTTTATTGGCTTGTACCTGACTATTTTAAGATTATTTTGTTCTGTCTGTCTGAAGAAATTGTTTTACTTAAAAATTTTTTGAAGTATTCTACTAATAATATTTACTGAAAGGTCAATGTAAATCTGGATCAGATTTCTGAAGAAGTACCAACTCATCCCATCCAAAACAGTCAAAAAAATTATAATAAATATCCTCCATAATTCTATTGCAAAATTAACACATTTGAATTCCACACTCTACTCCCCCATAACAATATAGATTTTATTTTCTTTCATTCCATAGTGACTTTATGACCTTGTCCTTTACAAATGTTTTATTTTTTTATCACAACATTTGTAACAAAATGAAATTGTTATACCAGGACAAAAAAAGCTATCAACATAAATCCTGAGGGACTTGTACCCATGGATGTATTTTGAAATAAGGATAAAAAAATAATGCAAAATCATAAGCTATTCAAGCCAGTTAAAGCCACTATTTATTTTTAAGGAAGCTTACATTTTAAATATATTAGTTTTCTTTCCTTGTCACTTTGTCATTGACTAAGTATAATATCAGGATGGACACAATGGAGGTAAATGGAAATTTCAAGGGAAAAATTGCCTTTCTTGAAGAGTATGCTTCCCTCATAAATGGTTCCCTCAATTTATGAAAATAAAAATGTTCATTATTTTCTTGGAAAGTTCTTATTATGGTGAAAATTGCTGAAGTCATAATGTTTGCCATAAAAACCTTTTCATCTGAGATGCTAAATGGAATATTGAAGAAAAAGCCTTGTGGAAAAATCCTAGAGGAGTCATTTAACATTTACCATCTGCACATTCTTTGTGATCCGAGGCCATGCAATTTTCTGCAGAAAGAAGAAGTGGAAACTTAATACATCTTATATACCTAACAGAGCTGCTCTCTAAATGAACCTAAGATATATAGCTGAGTGTATTTAAATTTTGAAATTGACTGAGTGAGACTTGTAACTGAAAATTCATTCTGTAACTGAAAATTCATTCTGTATGAAAATTCATTCATTTTTCACCTTATGCCTTACAGCAAATTGTAAATATCAGCTTATTGGTGGAGGATGGGGGTGGGAGGGAAGGGCATTAAAAGTGAGAGAGACAGTGGCATTTTATGGCCAGTAGATTTAATATAAGTAGGACTCTCAACATTATAGGGGAAAAAAAAGGGCTATCAACAATACTCATTTAAGAAAGACTTTTCATATTAATAAGGAAGTGAATGATGACTGAAGTGTAAAATCTAATAGGTGAAACAGGAAAATGACTTGCTTTTGTTTAAATACGTTATAAAATTGGTTTTCTCCCTGTTTGAACCTTCACGTATATTCAAAGTAAGTTCCCTGACTGTACATGAAAGACACGCAGGTCAGTACAAGTCTTTGTACTGTTGCATACTCTTCTGAGTCATTATCCCTGACACTGGAAGACATGTTACTTAGCCAGTTCCACAAACCAGAGGCCATCTTAGCGGAAGGTGAAATCTGATGTAATCATTTATTTCTATCAATATTTGATAATGGACTAATGAAAATGAGAATTTCTACTTATTAGAATTCCTATGTCTTCCAAAGCCAATGATTCCATACTGAACAAAGCAAATTGAAAGCCTTTGTTCCAAAAAAAAAAAAAAGAGAGAGAGAGAGAGAAAAGAAGGAAAGAAAGCAGAAAAAAAGAAAGAGCAACCACTGTTTAAAATTAGTGAGCATCAACATCAACAGTAAAACTTGTAGAGAGAACTACTGAAGTGATTGAGAGAAGTTTTAGCTTTTAAGATATCAACCTTTAAACTGTAAATCTTGTCTTCTTGGAAAAGAATACCTGCCTTCACATCATTTTCTCTGTATAAGGAATACGTAATTCGATCCACTTTACTTTTTCCCATATGTAAAGAACTTATCTTTCTGATTGACTCTGGAACACACTTAGAATTTTGAGAAAATAATCTTTTTCAAGTCCAGAAGATTTATGGAGCTTCTGCTGACACAAAGCATCCCACTGGGAAATGGAGTAAACTGTAGGAATGGAGGTTAGGAGTCAAACCATATGAGAAGAGCACGTATTAATTCCAGATAAGTTTCCACAGTGGCAGCTCTAAAAAGCAGTGAATTAGCTGCTAAATATTTTATTGTTTCTCAAGCAATTTTATTTCTAGTATGTCAGAAACTAATTTTGTGGAGAGAATCATCTCTATTTTAAATGATTTTACCAGTAAAACAAGCAATAAACCTGTGAAACTGAGGCATCATTTCACCTATCCAGAAACCTCTTATGTACTTATTAGAGCCAAGATGTTTGTGTGATTTTAATTCTCAGTCAGAGGACCTAAAACTTACCCTCTGAAATCTCCTGAGATAGAATGGGTAGCATTTTCCTTCTAATAGAAGTCCCTTCCCTTCAAAGGGTCAGCTACTGACAGAGTCCAGGGCAACTGCAATGCTGATGGGTCATTTATAACGTTGACCATCGGAACATAAAGTCCCATATCTTTCCCATGGATAGCATAATTCGAATTAGTCTTCTCCTGTGGGATCTATGGTTTACTTTGTTGTCTAGTGTATGTGAGGGGTAGGCACCATCTCTATTTCTGTACCTGCACCTCATTGTAATAGAGGAAGAGAGAGAGCTAGATAGGGTTGGGATTATTAATCACAAAGTTTCTGAAGCGCTACAGCTGCCAGCATAGCCACGACCTCTTTTTCATAATGCTCTAACTAATCACGTAATGACGTTGTATATGAAACACACTGAGTACGTCAAGTATATGTCAGCAGAGGCAGGACAGGAAACACTGGGTCATTTTCAAAAAGACTAATGCCTGAGTGAGAGTTTACACTGTGTTTGATGCTGAGAGTCACGAGTGTAGCAGGTTGGGAGAAGAGTTGAACTTTGCTCAGGATCTAAGTTGGGAGGAGGAACCAAATGAGTTCCTTACAAAAATGACAGTTTGAGTTTACTTTGAGGATGTTAACAAGGGATATACCTATCAACTCAGAAACAAAAGCTCAAATCTGGTCTTCTCTGTCTGGCTCAGAGAGGGTCATAAGATAGAGGCTTGAAACATGCAGATTAGAAAGAATGAAACTGTTAGGAATGCTGTAAAACTGTCTAGATTCCCATGAAAGAATAAGGGTATATCTAGTTCAAAGTGTGCTGCTTCAAACACTGACATTGCACAAATAGTTATTCCAGCAATACTTGGAAGGTTAATATCATTTGAAAAGATATTAGCCATAAGGAATGTTGAGAGTTTAAATGTGTAATTATTTCAGTGATCCACATCTTGCTAATACCCCAGATAGGTTTTGCATAAGGCGACTGCTGTTGCAGTATTGTTTCCCATTCCAAATCTTGGCTCTAGCTTTTTCAAGTACTTAAGGATGGATGAGAAATAAATGTACATGAAAATCATCCCTTACAAGAATCCCTTAATGGAGAAAATCAGACTTTTTATGATAAAAGTTATCTAAAAATACATCAAATATATATTAATTAAAAATTATTTTATATGACTAACCTCTAGTAGTAGAGTTTAACAAGAGCTATTTCTATTATTATAAAAATAATACATAGTCATTAAAAAATAGAAGGTAAAAATTATAATGGAGTGGAAAATAAAAAATAATTCTTCCACCAGTGGAAACCACTAGTTATACATTAGCATATTTTATTGTAGCTTCCTTGTGTGTTTTATAGTTTTAAAGAGAAACACTGTGATGGTTACATAATGGGATATACAACAAATGGAATGAGATCTATATATGGCAATATGGATACTTCTCAGGAACATATTCTTTTTTTTTTTTTCCGGTACGCCGGCCTCTCACTGTTGTGGCCTCTCCCGTTGCGGAGCACAGGCTCCGGACGCACAGGCTCAGCAGCCATGGCTCACGGGCCCAGGTGCTCCGTGGCATGTGGGATCCTCCCAGACCGGGGCATGAACCCACGTCCCCTGCATCGGCAGGCGGACTCTCAACCACTGCGCCACCAGGGAAGCTCAGGAACATATTCTTGATATTAAAAAACAAAACAAGTTGCAGAACATCACATATTATAGTATGATATCATTATGATACCATTTATATAGATTTTTAAAAACCTATAAGAATAATATATAACATATTTACATATGCATGTTCATGGTATACATACATATATAGTGTGTGCAAATAATATAATACAATTAAAATAATATAATACAATACAAATTACTAGATCTTTTATAATTTCTTTATAAAATGATTTTACACAGATTGATTACTTATCTTTTTTACTATATATCTTTTAAAAGACTACTGATCATTCATTTGCATTTTGGTTTTTGGTATCTAGCACTTGCATGTCTCTGAACTTTCTTGCCAACTAAGAATAGCATATGTTGGGAAAAATGAGGTGAAAACAGAGTTCTATTGAGGAGTCCTAAAGTAAATTCACAGAGTCAATATGATTTTCAAAATCATATTAACTTTTTAATATTATTTTCAAATCGTATTAAAAAATCAATATGATTTTCACTCTCCTTTGCCTAGTACTACCAAACCACTGTTAAATCCCAAAACCTCAGTGTCAGTTTAACTATTCAAAAAATAACAATAATATATATATTTACTTGTTGACTGTACCACAGAGAAGAAGATAGAAATAAAAGATGAGATGGTTTGAGGTGTAAGGCTGTATTCTCAAATGAAATTAGATGCTTGTTAGGGAATGTTCTTTTTCTTATCCTTTTAATTCCCTTCATTTGAATATTATTTCTTTTTTGTGCTTCCTTTTTAAAAATTTTCTTCTTTCAGCTTTTATTTTCCTCCATTTACCCTTTACTATCTTTTTAGACATCCAAGAGTTTGGAGGAACAAAAAAAGTTAAGAATGATCTGGGGCAGTGGGATGAAAAACTGAAGTATACCCTTTTAACTTGAAGCTTGAAAATAGCTGTAAATGTTAAATAAAGTATTAAATAATAAAAAGAAAAGAAAAGAATAAATCTAAGACCAATAACTTTGTTAGAAATAAATCACAGATATGATAAATGGGACTGAAAAATTCAAGGAAATTGTCAGAAAATTATACCTTTTGTGTGTGTGACTGATTACTAGGATCATTGTGTATATTCACTGGTTCTTTCAAAAAGAAATGAAAGCCATTTGAAAGGTATAGGGACTTATCTTCTAATACAAAGAACTACTCAGGTCTTTCCATGTGAAATGATGACATTCACCCATTTTCTCTGCTCTTTTATTTTTTTCAAAGCACCTGGAAGAAAAAAATTAAGCTTAAAGAAAAAAAGGCTTTGTGTAGACTTGTCAGGTGTAATTTTATCAAAGGAGGCAGCTTTGCACATTGCTATTAAAAAGAGTTTGTCAAATATTAGGAAAACAGTTGAATCCTGAAACAAAGGGAAAGTTTTTTTTTCTGTTTTTTGGTTTTTTTGCTTGTTCGTTTGTCTGGTTTTCTACATGAATTATCCTGATTAGTATAATATTCAAGCAAAATATAATAATGCTAAGTTTCTTAATTTAGTTGAAAAACAAATATTTCCAACCAGGTTACCTGCCTGTTTGTTCTCTTTCAAAAATTAGTCCTCAAATTTAGTAGTGAATCAAAATTAGACAAGCAGTTCATAAGCACTTTTTGTGTGCCTATAATACTCTGATTGTTGGGTTCCATGACACACACACAAAGTTCTTTGGAAGGGAAACTAAAAGCAAAATATGAATGCCTTTCCAAATGTATCTACCTTGTATGTGCTCTCTGATGAACTATATTTAATGTTAGCAAGTTACAAAATTTTAGAACTCGTTGTATTCTGTCGACTGAAAAACTGCACAATCTGAAATTTTGAGTTAAGTTTTATTTGGGGACCTTACTGAGGACTATAGCCTGGGAGAGAACCTCTCATATAGCTCAGAGGAACTGCTCTAAAGACCAAAGATGTAAAGGAGTAGTCAGGATATGTGGGAGTTTTCGCTGAAAAAGCAAAAACAAAAACATGTAGTCAAACATCAAAAGATTACTGCTAATCACAAACACCAGACATCTTAAGTTAATGATTTTAGTGCTTTTCTATATATGGGAAGATGCAAGAGTCTGGGCTCATTGAAATTATTCCTTAGATATGCACCTTAACTATTCTGGGCCAGTATCTACAGCATAGAATGCTTCCTGTTTTTCTTCAAACTGAATTCCCCTCATTGGGCACCATGGCAGGGGCTGGGCTGGGGGAAGGTGGGCAGACAGCTGCAGTGGCTGATAACTTGATGGCAGGCAACATTCCCTTTCCACAGTACTTAGCAACAAGTCTAATACATCTGGAACAATGCTTGTGGAAAGAAAACTCTTCAATTTCCATCATAACTAAACTAGCACATTGTTTTGTTATTGCAATTTTTCCTAAAGCAAACATCTGAGAAAAATAAATTTTACTAAAAGGCAAGGCATTTAAACACAGGGAGTATCAAAGAGTTGATTTTCTTATTACATTTCCAATCCAACTCAGCAAGTTTACCCTAAGTTTCTATTAAAGACGTATAGTTTTAAGAATATACTTCTTTATATCTGAACAGTAATAAACATTGTTTAATAATCAATAATAATCAGACGTTTTTGTGCACAAACCTACTGCTTTCTAGAGGCTTAGACTACTATGTCTTATATAAAAACTATGTTTTTTTCCCAGATACATAACTAGACTATATTTCCCATTGGATATATCATACGTTTGTGCTATAACTAAATAAACAATATTAGAAGTGATGGGAGGCATGGCCCACATAAATCCTCCATGGGTAATCTTCCATACTCTCTGTTTCTGTTAGTTGATTAGAGAGGATCCACAAGCACCCAAATGGTTGAACTTGAAGTTCTGAATGACCACACAGAATGTTCCTCAACCAGAAACACTTACATTGGACTGTAGTGTGAACTAGAAATAAATATATGTTGTATTTAGCTACTGAGAATTAAGCTTTTATTTATTATATTAACTAGTGTTACTTACCTTACATCCTCATATGCCTTTTTGATCACTGGGCAACATCATTTATCTCAAACACTCTCATCAAAATTTGGGCAGTGTCTTTTTTTTTCCTCTAAATTCTGTTTATTCTACAGTTATGGTTTAACATCTTTATTTCTATCCAAGATCTCTACTGCACCATATTTGTTCAAGTCATCTTCATACATGTTATTTTTTAGATTATCAAGCAACTTCTAGTTTAGCTCTAGTTAAGCCCTTTTATCTCTGCTCCAATATTCCCACCCATTCACTCTTTACTCTGAAGTCAGAGTAATCTTCCTATTACAAAGAACATTTCAAATAACTCCCTTGCTTAAATATATCAAAGGTTCTTAGTTTCCTTGAACATAAATGCCATATGTCTAAGCATGTAATATAAAGCCTTTTGCTCTCTGGATCCTGATTACTTTTCCTATCTCAATTATTGCCTTCTTAAAAACTAGTTCCTAAACAGAATATATTACCCACTGTTTAGCTTACATATGTCCAGAGTATCCTTAGGATGCAGTCAAGATATTTCCTTGAGTTTTCAGACTCCTCATAAATTTAGGCTATTTGCCTTTGGAAGAACCCCATCGAATGGGTTGCTTACCATTGTCTTAGCCTCATAGCTTGCTTTAATCTCCCATTAATCTATAAACTCCAGTGACTACATTTTCCATTATTATATCTCTAATATTTAACATAATACTTGGGATAAAACTGATATATACTGATTTTTTAAAGAATAAATTTAATTAAGATAGAGTGTACTAAGTATACAAGCATAATTAATTGAACAACTAAATATAAGTCAAAATGTAGTGAATTAGACACTAGAATCTGTTCATAGTAGTAATATGATGAGAAGAATCCTAAGCAAACTTGGGTTCCGATCTTGACTCTAGTGCTTTTCAGGAATGTTACAATATTCTAAGCTACAGTTTCTTAGCAAAGCAGAGCTAATAATACCAAAATTATTCCCTGTTCCTAGAATGAGTATTAAATATGTAAATATGTGTGATAGATGATTAATTGAAGGTAAATATCAACACTGCTTATGTGTACTCAATAACTAAAATTTATGAGATTTGAATATAGGCAAATAAATGAAATATAGAAATGTACCTACACACACACAGACACACACACACACACACACACACACAAACACACACATATATATAAAAGCCCTGGAATAGAAAGTAGGGTTCTCATACTCTGCTATCAGGTACACAACAAATTAGACGTGTAACAATAAATATGACCCTTAAATCTTTGAGATCCCAATTTTACTATTATTGATAATATTTAATAATTTATATGTTAAATATGTATTGAGCATACTATGTATCAGAAACTGTATTATGTTTTGGGGGGTAAAGTGGTGCATAAGATAGATAAGCTCCTAACATTTAAAGGTCTTGGACCCTCATGAGGGATACAGATAAGTAAACATAACATTGAAGTAAATGTAACGTATGACAAAAGTGTCATGGAGAGAAACCACATGGAAAAAGTAGGACTGTCTGACTTCTTTGTTCTTACCTTTTTTTTTAATTTTAAGAAACTAAAGAAGTTCTTTATGCTAAGGTTGCTTTCTAAATGTCTCTTTTTGTAACTCGCCAACAATTATTTCACTGAAATCCTAGTAATGGTTCATTTCTTGTTTTATATCTTCATAGCCATCCCTTCCCTCACACAATGTAATTTATGTGATTTGCCAGATATAGGACCCTGCAAATGAAAATCAAACCAATGAAAAATCACAATTGTGAGATGAGCCATCTGATGGCAGCATTTTACAGGAATGACTCGTAACATCCTACTACCAACAGCCTAAAATTGTCCTCGTTCCTATTCTTCTAATGGCCTGGTTGTTCAAGTTTCTCCATAACTTTGTGACTTATATTTTATTTATTGAAATTTATTTATTGTTTAATGTGTTTCTGGTTGTTTAATTTATAATGAGACTGTTTCTTTGCTTAGAGTCAAACAACTTTAATGAATATAAAAATATGCATCTTAAAGTGGGTTGTTGCTAGAGATAGATGCTGAAACATAAAAGGGGCAGGGGTAAGATACTATGAATGGTAATAAGGATTCACCTGATCTCCACTCCCAATTCATAATTTGACAGATCTTGATATTTATTATGTAAGCAGCTCAAAACTGGTTTGTTTTTTTCTTTTAATTTGTTTTCTTTGTTTCTTGGAAATCAAGGTTATAGATTTAATAGGGCCATGGCTTTAGGACATTTACTAGAAAGTCAGAATGTTGGTGGGTGTAACACTATTTTTCGTTAGTTATAATATAATCTCACAGTCTTTTATCTTCCCAAGCAAGCCTAGCTAAATTAGAAAGGAAATAATATACAGCTTTGTTAGAGTCTTTCTATCTGTGGCCACCAATACAAAACAGAGAAATCAGATAATCATGATCTTAAACTCAAAATTCTGAATTCATACTTCCATGTTACATTTAGTAGGCAAAGAAAAGAGGAAGAAACCACAAGAGAAAAAAAACATGGAATCGGGGAGGAGCAAAAGAGAAGAAAGCACATTTCCAATGTACCTCCCATTCTTTACAGTCCCTGACTCAGAGGAAATAAGTACCTTTCTTGTAAGACACCATCTACTTGGATGCAACTTTGGGGAAAGAGGTAGATAACCTTTTGATTTACAATACTCTTGGTCGACATTTACAACACTCTTGATCTCCAGGGTGTTGAGAGGAACACAATTATAAATAGAACGTGGGGACTGACCTCAAAGTATATCTAATCTAACAGAATAGGAGTTTGGAGGGAAATAACAGGTCAAAAAGTTTCCGGTAGACATAACAATAATGCTAGGTAAGATATGCATCTGTGTGCCATTAAAATAAATGCAAAGCATCTGGTATCTGAATACTGCTTTTACATGGGGAGAGAAAAGACTGTGTGAAGGAGGTGACAATTTATAGAGCTCATGAGTTTGGCAACAATTTCCTGCATTAACACAGTAGACATTTAAATATTTAAGTATTTAATTATTTTAAATATTTAACAAGGATTGCATTGTCCCCATCCAATAAAAACAGAGAATCAATGAATATATATTCAATATTCTACTCCAGGTAGGAATACAATTTTTATAGTAATATGTTGTGTTACAAAGTGTTTAAAAATGTGTGTGTATGTGTGTGTCTTCTGTCAAGCAGGATAACATGGAATGCAGTATTGATTATTTTTTAGCTTATCCAGATGTAAAGTTTTGTCATTTAGGTTTCTTAAAGATATCCCCATTAGCATGGATACTATTCATAGTTTTTAACTCTATGATTTATTAGTGGTAAAATTGCAGAGTATTTCCCATTTTCTTTATTGTCATCATCATTATCTTCATAATCATTATCACAGCAGCAGTAACATACATTTTTGTGTTCATTATGTTTTCCTTATCCTGCTTTTCCTCAGAGTTGCAAACGAGTATGAATTACATCCTGCCCTCAAGGGTTTTTAAGTTATATGCTAAGTTAAAGATATATAAAGATGATCTTTATACTGATAACAGGTACAAAGCTTTTTTCTCCTCAACGCCTAGCAATGTATCTGAGATATATAACGGGAGATCAAAATATGTGTTGAATTATGGAAATAATTCTGTCTAGATAATAGAATATTATTCAACACTAAGAGAAATGAACTATTTAGCTATGAAAAGAAATGGAGGCCTCTTAAAAGGACTCTTTTACTAAGTAAAAGAAGCCAATCTGAAAGAGCTACATACTGTTTGATTCCAACTATATGACATTCTGGAAAAGGCAAAACTGAAGACAATAAAAAGATCAGCGGTTGCCAGTGGGTGGAGGGAGGAGAGGGATGAATAGGTGGAGCACAGAGCAGTGAAAATACTCTGTATATTATAATGATGGATACTTGTCCTAATACATTTGTTCAAACCCATAGAATGTACAACACCAAAAGTGAACCCTAATGTAAACTATGGATTTGGAGTCATTATGATGTGTCAACGTGTTCATTAATTGTAAGAAATGTGCCACTGTGGTGGAGGATGTGGATAAAGGAAGCAGCTATGCACGTGTAGGGTCAGGGAATATAGGAAAATCTCTGTACCTTTCTCGCAATTTCGCTGTGAACCAAAAACTGCTCTAAAATATATTCTCTTTAAAAAATCACAAATATTTGGGAGATCTTTAGTAAATAAACCTCAAAAACACTTTTGAATGAATGAATGAATACACGAGTGAATGACTAAAGGAATGATTCATTTCAAGCTATGTTGTCAAAGACCTTGACAGTCTATTCATGGAGTTTATTTGATAGAAATTCTGTCCATGGAAGCAAATAAGGAAGCAAATCAATTGATATAAAAGAAAAATTAACTTGACAGCAATGTGGACAATGGAGTAGAGGAGGGTGAGCTTGGAGGCAAACAATCCAGTTAGGAGATTTGTACAATAATCCATGAATTATTGTGTTTTTTCCAGCCACATAGCAAAGTTTGTTGGCATGATGATTTAATTATCTTTGCTAGCAGCAAGTTCAGTTAGTCAGACGAAGATTCCATTCCTTTTCCTTTAAAATATTTGAGAAAAATTAATGTAATTTGTGGCTTGCTTCCATCATATAAAGGGTATTATTTTATGTAAGTAGAATTAGATTCTAGTATGAAATAAGCAGGGATGTTAATTTCTAAGTGTATATTTGCATAGTTTGTTCAATTATCTTTTTTTTTTTAACTTTAGGATATTAACGTAAACTGTTGTTTAAACACAATTTTGTCCTAGCTTTAGTGAACACAAAGATAATGGCAGGGTAATTTGACAAATAGATTGGAGTTATAAAGCAATATAAAATCATTTTTAAGAATTGGGTGAGCCAAGTGTAATTGATTCTTGTATGTGATCAGTGTACTGACGAAGAATCCACCAGCAATCAAATACTCCATTCTTTTCTAAATTAATCTTAACGAGAAACAAAAAATAATTTGCTTAGTGGAGAAACACTAGAATAGAAATTAGTTCACATGAGAGTAGAATGCTTTCAGTCTTTTGTTCTGAGGAAGCTTATTCAGGACACTGAATAGCTTTTCTCTAATTGAGTATGTTGAGTGGGTGTGTGTGTGTGTGCTTTGTGTGTGTGTGTGTGTGTCATTTTTACATGTATTCTTATAAAATTATCATGGTGGGAAGTTTATGTACGTCAAACTTGGTTTTCTTAGTGATTCTTATTCAACCATTTAAACTAATTCTGCAGAAAAACATGTTTATGTAGCATCTCTTTCCTCTATTACAGAAGTATGTCTTCTCTCCCTTTCCCTTTTTCTCTCCATATCCTACTCACTTTCCTAGCAAACATACTTAGAAAACACATGTACCTATACATTGCATTGTTAAATTTAAGAATGTGAAAATGAAAATGATCACAATTAGAAAGCACCATTTATTGAACAAACATGTTCGAGTACTTATTCAATACTGTAGTGAAAAAATTTAAAAGACAAGCCGATTTGAGTTACCAGTTTATTTGCTGGAATTTCACATGACATTTTTGACAAATGAGAGTGGAATAATCTCTTGCCAACAGGACATGGGCTCTATCTAGTGGTGTTTAGACCTGCTTGTACAAGTTCCCAAGATTTGATTGTGTACATCAGTTCCCATCCCTGCATGATGTCCTTTCTGTAGTCTGAAATCAGCTGTGGTGGCAGTATTTTCATTAAGGAAATCAGCAAACACTACAAATCAGGGCTTCTTCCTACCCCCATCCTGTTTTGTTTTGTTTTGTTTTAACATCTTTATTGGGGTATAATTGCTTTACAATGGTGTGTTAGTTTCTGCTTTATAACAGAGTGAATCAGTTATACATATACATATGTTCCCATATCTCTTCCCTCTTTGTCTCCCTCCCTCCCACTATTTGACATTATCTACCAAAATTGAATGTATACATACCCTATAACCCAGCAGTTCTACTCTTTGATACATACCCAACAGAAACATATGCACATAAACACCAAGAGATGTGTTCAAGAATTTTGTAGTAGTATTATTCATAACAAGTTCAGATTGGAAACAACCCAAAAGTTAACAAACAGTAGAATGGGTTAATACTCAGTAGAATACAGTTTAACCTTAACAACATGGGGATTAGGGATGCTGAACTTCTGCACAGTCAAAAATGTGCATATAACTTTATAGTCAGCCCTTGGTATCCGCAGTTCAGCATCCATGGATTCAACCAACCCTGGATCGTGTAGTACTGTAGAATGTATTTGTTGAAAAAAATCTACATGTAAGTGGACTCATGAAAAAAATCTACATGTAAGTGGACTCATGGAGTTCAAACCTGTGTTGTTCAAGGATCAACTGTATTTTTATAGCAAAGAAAGTGATGAATCTCACAAACATAATCGTGAGCACAAGAAGACACACACACACACACACACACACACACACACACAGTCTTTTGGCAAAGACTAGGAGATTTATGGGTTCCTGGCTGTGGTAGGCTGAATAATGGCTATCAAAGATGTCCAAGTCCTAATCTCTGTAACCTTCGAATGTTAGCACACCTGGCAAAAGAGAATTACTGATGTTGTTAAGCTAAGGATACTGAGATGGGGAGGTTACTTGGATGGGCCTTAATTTTGCAATCAAAAGTGCCCTTATATGAGGGAGATCAAGGAAGATTTGACACAGAAGGAAAAGGCAATGTGAAGACTAAGGCAATAGGCTACACTCCTGGCTTTGAGGATAGGATAAAGGTCCATGAGCCAAGGAATGCAACTCTAGAATTTGGAAATTACAGAGAAAGAGATTCTTCCCTTGACCTTCTGGAGAGATTGCAACCCTGTTAACACCTTGATTTCAGCCCACTGAAAATTATTTCAATTATAACATCCAGAACTATAACAGATTAAATGTGTATTGCTTTAAGCCACCTAGTTTGTGGTAACTTTTTATACAACCATACAAAACTAACAGACATCTCTATCTGATTATTATGTGACCTCTAAACTAGCCATGTAGAGACTTCAATTGCCACACATAAAAAGTAGTTTATAAAATTAGTTCAGAACAGTATGTAAACAAACAACAAGTAGAAACAATAACAAGCCCTGGAGAAAGGAAAATCTGATTTCCAGAGTTGCCATACTCTATTATTTAAAATGTGCAGTTTTCAGTAAAAATTTATGAGAAAGAATTAAGTATGGCTCATACCTAGGGAAAAAAGCAGTCAATAGATACTGTTGAGGAGGTCCAGATGTTGGAATTAGCAGACACAGATTTTAAAAGATCCATTTTTAAAATGTTCAAAGACCTAAAAAATAAAATCATGTCTAAGGAATGAAAGGAAAATATGAGAATTATGTTTTATCAAATAGAGAATATCAATGAAGAGATAGACATTATTTAAAGAACCAAATAGAAATTCTGGAGTTGAAAAATACAATAGCTGGGGGGTGGAGTCAAGATGGCAGTGCAGGAAGATGCAGAGTTCGTGTCTCCCCACAACTAGGGTGCTTGCCAGATGCTGGTGGGGGACCTCGATGCCCAAGGAAACAGGAGAAACTCCCAAGCAAACCAGTAGGACATGGGGGGACTGAAAGGCAGAGAAGAATTGGAGCACAGACAGGACCGGGGCCCCTGAAGGGTGGCTGAGAGGGGGGAGGGGTTCCCATGCCTGGAGGGACCCTTGGGGGCTTGG
>NW_006771578.1:108336-111535 GCF_000442215.2 Lipotes vexillifer | reverse complement strand
CAGCCCCTCCCGCCTCGGCGGGTGAGCACACAAGCCTCTCGGGCTGGTGAGTGCCGGTCGGCACCGATCCTCTGTGCGGGAATCTCTCCGCTTTGCCCTCCGCACCCCCGTTGCTGCGCTTTCCTCCGCGGCTCCGAAGCTCCCCGCTCCGCCTCCCGCAGTCTCTGCCCGCGAAGGGGCTTCCTAGTGTGTGGAGACCTTTCCTCCTTCACAGCTCCCTCCCACTGGTGCAGGTGCCGTCCCTATTCTTTTGTCTCTGTTTTTAATTAATTTTTTTTTCTTTTGCCCTACCCAGGTACGTGGGGAGTTTCTTGCCTTTTGGGAGGTCTGAGGTCTTCTGCCAGCATTCAGTAGGTGTTCTGTAGGAGTTGTTCCACATGTAGATGTATTTCTGGTGTATTTGTGGGGAGGAAGGTGATCTCCGCGTCTTACTCCTCCGCCATCTTTCCACCGGTCCCCCCATCCTGTTTTTAAACCTTTCCAGCACATCACTGATTCTTTTCTGGTTTTAATAACAATAATCCATTCACCTCTCTTATCCAGGCTCCTCTGAGATGAATGAATGAGTTTAGGATTGCACATTGTGGCTGTCAAAAAGAGTTTTTCATGAGCACAGTCATCTATGTCAGTGTCCTCCAAACATTTTGACCATGTTTCTGTCAATTAAAAAAAAAGTTGCATACTCCCTAATATACGCAGATTTATTTAATTGCAAGTTGAAGAGTGTACATACCTCACTCTGTTAATAATTTACTACACACCAAAAAAGCAAAAAACCATGTGTACAAGAATGTGTCAAAATAAAATAACATTTTAAATTAGTGATTCTATTTTTATGTATTGACTTTACAAAGCTTTTGGCCTTTACTATTATAAGTAATTTAGTATTTTATAGAGAAATGCACTTGTATTTTTGCTATTATTTCTGAATATTCAGCTTTAACACACTGGGAAAGTAATTTGAAGGTTTGTTTTTAAGTTTAGTTTATTTTGATAATTGGTTGTATTAGCTGTGATACCTGAAAATGAGACTTCAGAAATATATACAATATACACAAGTACACCAAATAGAAAGATATTGAGTAAACTTAAAAGTATTACTTTGTAAATCTGTGTGTATAAGTATGTAAAGACTTTTGTTAAAATTGAGAGGTTAAAATCCTATCCTCTTGAATATTGCTTTTATGAATTTATCTGAAAATATATGTATTTTATATAAATTACAAATTGCTTCAAAGTCTCTCAAAAATGTTAATTTTGAAACATTTTAAATAGATTAGAATATATTTTCAATTTTTTTAGGGTATAGATTTAAACGTATTGTTTTAAGTCACACATTATTTTAGCTAACAAAATGGTAAAATGTTGGGACGTATTGAAATAGTCATATCAAAAGTGTTTCTTATTAACAGAAATTTCTTTCATTTTCAAATAATGACCTTTAAATTGTATTTACATTTTCAAAATTTCTACCAAGTAATATACTACTAATAGACATTTATCATCAAAAAAGATTCAATAAAAGTGGAAAACATTTATTTTTTAAACTGCCACATTATTTTAGCTAACAAAATGGTAAAATGTTGGGAAATATTGAAATAGTCATATCAAAAGTGTTTCTTATACAGAAATTTCTTTTATTTTCAAATAATGACCTTTAAATTGTATTTACATTTTCAAAAATTTCTACCAAGTAATATACTACTAATAGACATTTGTCATCAAAAATGTTTTAATAAAAGTGGAAAATATTTGTTTTTTAAACTGCCACTAATTTTTACTCAATTATTTTAACCACTGTTCCAGAAGATAACCAGCCTACTTCTCTGTGGTTAAAAAGATTTTCCCAGCTATTCTCTATGTCCTTATAATATTATAAAAGTCTACTATACATTTTAAAGATCTCATTTTGTGAAATTAATGACCTGTTGACAGGTATAATGTATGCATCTTTGACATCTACCTGTGTAGAGGAACAATATCTATTCGCTAAAAAATGTCGTGATATTAATGCGTGGTATGATCTCTTTGTACCCTTAGCCTAGAACATTTAGCTTTTTCCCAAAATATTTTAATAGTTTTATTTACTTTAAAAGACATTCATTTTCCAGTGCATTTTTCCATTAGCAGCTTACAAAAAGCACTTCTTGATGTATTAGTTTATGAAACAAAGTCTAGAAAATAAAATGAGACACATTAAAAATATCTGGACTGTCAGGTAGACCTCCCACAGTGCATAATTTTCCTAAAACTTGTTTCTTTAAATCATCAGTAATACACTCTAGCACCTGTCAAAAATGCATACTGACAAAATAATGCATTTTTATTTGTTTCTATTTTGTTTTCTGTATATTAGTCTAGCTAATTCTACTGTTCCAGTAAAGCAAATGTTTCAGCAATGCTATAGGGCCTTTGCCATTTGTTATCCAGTGAGAAACATGAAAAAAAAGTCATTATTTTTCTGCAATATTGCCATTGGGTTTTTGCTTTCTGTTTTAGTGACTGTCCAATAAGAAACAATGACCCTGCCATTTCTTTTAACAGGTAACATATTCTGAAATATTTGTTATTATCCTTTATAACTAGTTTCTTTACAGGAAGATAAGTTAATTCTCCATTTTCTAAACATTGGTTAAGACTAGAGAACATGGACTTCCCTGGTGGTGCAGTGGTTAAGAATCCGCCTGCCAATGAATGCAGGGGACATGTGTTCGATCCCTGGTCCGGGAAGATCCCACATGCTGCGGAGCAACTAAGCCCGTGCACCACAACTACTGAGCCTGTGCTCTAGAGCCCACGAGCCACAACTACTGAGCTGTGAGCCACAACAAGAGAAGCCGCCGCAATTAGAAGCCCGCACACCGCAACAAAGAGTAGCCCCCACCCACTGCAACTAGAGAAAGTCCACGCACAGCAACAAAGACCTAACGCAGCCAAAACTAAATAAGTTTATTTTAAAAAAAAGACTAGATAACATTATCTGTAAACAAACTTAACAGGATACATAGAAACTGTCTTACAATGCAGCATACAGAAATTGAGGGAAGATGTCCCTCATAACTCCTCTGCCTATGGAAACGCACTACTTCCTTAAGGATATCCCACATACCAACAGCCCATGTGATTACCTTAGGAGACGACTTCTATTTTGGCATTAAATATTACTAAATTCTAAGTTCTTTTTTTTTTTTTTTTTTTT
>NW_006771578.1:34568-108303 GCF_000442215.2 Lipotes vexillifer | reverse complement strand
GGAGCACAGGCTCCGGACGCGCAGGCTCAGTGGCCATGGCTCACGGGCCCAGCCGCTCCGTGGCATGTGGGATCCTCCCTGACCGGGGCACGAACCCATGTCCCCTGCATCGGCAGGCGGACTCTCAACCACTGCACCACCAGGAAAGCCCTAAGTTCTACCTTAGTTTAGGTAAAAAAAAAATAAATAGAAGGCTTAATATTTACCCTCTATACCACAATGATTCATTTTGTTCCTTGAAAACAACTCTTCTGTGTAATTGAATGAATTGACTGGTAATTCAGTGACTCTCACATGTCACGTACGTAAGAAATAGCCTGGGATACTTTAAAATGCATATCTTCAAGCCCTACTAGAGTAGGCGTACTGAATCAGAACTATTGGGAGGTGGGCAGGTGTTAAAACCAGATAGCCTAAATTTGGATAAAAACACCAGGTGGCTCTTTATAAATACTCCTTAAATTACACATTGATACATATTGACATGGAGTAAGAAAAGTTAAATCAACAGAGTCAAGCATATGAGGACATATGACTCATAAAAAGCTTAGGGTCAAATAGAGATAGGTTGTTTTCCCAACATATATTTGCAACATGCTATTCTGAGGGATGTTATAGGTAGACAATATAAATAGCTCCAAGAATGTTTTGTGTAAAATTAAGGAGATAATATATAGTGCCCAGCATTGCATATTACCTTATGGATGAAAAGAATCACGAGAAATAAAAATGCTATTATATAGATAGCTAGTGGGAAGCAGCCGCATAGCACAGGGAGATCAGCTCAGTGCTTTGTGACCACCTAGAGGGGTGGGATAGGGAGGGTGGGAGGGAGGGAGACGCAAGAGGGAAGAGATATGGGAACATATGTATATGTATAACTGATTCACTTTGTTATAAAGCAGAAACTAACACACCATTGTAAAGCAATTATACTCCAATAAAGATGTTAAAACAGATGCTATTTTAACAGAATCATTAACACTTTTTTTTTTTTACTTTTTTAGTGGTATGTGTCTGTATATTTGCCATGCCACATTTTTAGTTCAATTTTAAGAAGTCTGTTTTTTTTCTCTCCCTTTTAATGTTATATCCATTAGTAATAGTGAAGTTTTTACAATATTTTTTAATTGGTTGTGCTAGTAGATAGCAAATTTAATTCAATTTAGATTACTGTAAGATAATTAGTCTTGGGATATGGAGACTGGGACATTGATCAGTTCTGCAGCACTAATGAGGACAAATGATAACAGAAGCTATTGTGGAAAAATAATTGTCAACATCTGACCCAACACACACCTTCAGAAAAGTTAAAGAGTCACTGAGGATAAGGGATAGGATATATTTCTGAGACGAGATTGGACATGCAGCAACATGATTACATTGAACATTTAGGCAGATGACAAGATAACAGGGCTCCCCAAAGACCAGGTGAGAGGTCAAAAGGTGAAGTGGATTAGGAGTTACTACTAAAAAAGATGACTACTGTTAAAAACCAAGAATAAAAATCTGTCTTGCCATGACATCACAATTGGCTCAACCCTTAAGGCAGACAACTGAGCTTAAGAAATAAAAAGTTAAAGACTCTGAACTAAGGCAAAGTGAATTCAATGTTCTTAAAAGACTAAATTATCACACCTTTGGAAATTAGATACTGTATATTCAGATTCTTTAACTTTGAATTAAGCTTTAACCTATGTATATTTTCAGTTTTTAATTATTTTCTTCTTTATTTCCGGTAACAAAGTGTATGACATATAGTTATGAAAATATGCAGTTATATAAAACATGTTAAATAACATACACATCTGTATTATGAACAAAATCTTCTAGAAAATGTTAGGCAGAAGAATTTTGATATAGGTAAAGGAATCAGCCTAGTTTACTATCCAGAACTCTAGGAGAATAGTCACACTTATTTTTGAAAGAACACTAATTTCATAACCCTTAAAATCTCTGCTAGGAAAAGATATTACTGAGCAATAGTCTTGTGTTCTCAGATTCCAGTAGTATGATGTCAAGGAAAATGGAATTCATGGTAAACATAATTTGACAGTGCTAAGTGGAATAGTTTATATTGTCAACAGAAATATTCTACAATGAAAATATCAATTCGAAAGTTTAAATGTGGCTTACAATGCAGCTTTCAAAAATAGATCTAATATCTCCTTCCTGTAAAAAATGGAAAAATACAAAGGGAATATTACTGCTCTTAGACTTATCCCTTAGAAGTTTTATAAATTAGAACTTCATCTTTCTGTTCAATACTAAAAATAAGAGCTATAATGTAGCAATTTAGCTTAATTTTACCTTCCAATTCTTTACAGATTCCAAGTAATAAAAATTCTCAGAAAGCAATGTCATCATCTCTTGTTTTATCTCCTAAATTCTGTCTCAATCAAGGCACTAGGAGTTTACTCTTAGTTTACTCTGAGCTCTCTCTTAACCTAGACTAATCATAAAATTAGGTTAAGATTAGCTTTAGAAGTAGAATTAGGAATAAAGTTGGAATTGACCAACCTTTTGTACATTTATTAGTTAATTGTTATTCTTTAATAAAACGTCCATTTATTTGCAAATATTTTCTTCCTTGCTTCTCTATTTTTGTTTCCTTTATTTTTGTTTCAATTTCCATTTGTAGGGACATTGACATATTGTGGATAAGATCTTTTAACTGTAGCATATGTTGCAAATATTTTCTCCCCAGTCTGTTACTTATTTTTGTTTGTGACATCTTTTGTTTTTTGTGACATATTTTATCATACAAATATCAAATTTGTCAGTCTTTTATGTGTTGTTTTGTGTTTTTTTTGTTTTTGTTTTTGTTTGCGGTTCACGGGCCTCTCACTGTATTTGCCTCTCCCGTCGCGGAGCACAGGCTCCGGACACGCAGGCTCAGCGGCCATGGCCCACGGGCCCAGCCGCTCCGCGGCACGTGGGATCCTCCCAGACCGGGGCACGAACCCACGCCCCCTGCATCGGCAGGCGGACCCTCAACCACTGCGCCACCAGGGAAGCCCTGTTTTGTGGTTTTGTATCCAAAAGAAATCAAGTTATTATGTTCTCCAATGTTCAAATCATTTTAATCTCTTGAACAGAACACAAATTTTATCAAAATTTTATATCATTTTTATGGCATTCTGTGCTTTTTGCCTTATCGTTTTTGGTCATATTGCCCTTATGAACTGTTATCACTAGTGGTATTACTGAGGTGGAAGTGGCCAGATGTCTACAAAAGCCCTCTTTCTTGCTGCCTGAGTCCATGGCTAATGGCTACCATATTGGCTAGCCCCATTCTATAACCTTACCCATTTTTCTCTTCCTTAACCATAAACCTACTGAGAGTATTTATTTACTTACCTAGTTTAGTGTGTGTGTGTATTATTTTCCTATTACTGCTGTAACAAATCACCACAAATTAGTGCCTTAAAATAACACAAGTTTATTATCTTACAGTTGTGGGCAAAACTATGAAATAGGTCTCTCTGGGCTAAAGTCAAGTTGTCAATAGGGCTGTATTCCTTCTGGAGACTTGAGGGAAGATTCTACTTCATGCCTTTTCAAGCTTTTAGAGACTGTCTTTATTCCTTGATTTATGATCCCTTTCCATTTTCAAAACCAGGGATCTTATCACTTTAACTTCACATCTCCACATATTCTTTTCTGCCTCTGGCTTTCCCACCTACCTCTTTCACTTGTAAGGGCCCCTGTGATTACACTGGGCCTATCCAAATAATCCAGAATAATCTACCCAGTTCAAGATTCTTAACTTTATTTTGTCAAAGTCTCTTTTGCTATTTAAGGTAATATATGCAGTTTCCTGGGATTGGGACAGAACATGTTTGGGGGTCCATTTTTCTGCCTGTCATAGTATGTAACATAGTATGTAAACCTTCAAGTTCAAAAACTGTCTTACACCTTCAAGTTCAAAAACTGTTTTCTCATTTATTGCTAAATGTACAGCACATAAAGCGGTGTTTTTAATAGAAATACTTCCATGCTTTTTAAAATTTTTGAGTATTTTTAAGCCAGAATGCAAACTCCAAAAATTCATAAGGAGAGAAATTTTCACAGAAGTATATTACATAAAATTAAAGCAAATAAGTTAAGACTGCCTATTCTTTCCACACAAATAGCTTTCTGTACAATAAAATGTCCTACAAAAAAATTAAAATGCAAGTTACAAAGTGGGAAGAATACTTATGACATAAAATGTACAAAGGGTTTTTTTTTTCATGAATACATGAAAGATCTCTGCAAACAGTAAGAGATAATGATGCTCAATCTCAGTAGAGGTCAGGGAGATATATATTAAAAAAATATTTATATAAAAATATCCTGTAATCTAGTGTATGGGGACTGTTTAATGTAATTCATTCACACAACTTCGTGGAAGTGAAATATGTACAGCAGTTGGAAGAAATATATTTTCTGGAGATTAAAAATACTTCTACATTTAAATAAATATTGTAAAGACACAAATGACCACAAAGAATCATGTAGAAGCATGTTTTGAAACATCATTTGAAATAGCAATATTTGGTAGAGAATATAATTATATAATTACACAGCAATAAGGAAATGGTTACATTAATCTGGTTATACCCATACAACTCTGAAAATAAGGAGATACAACTCCCTATATATTAACACAGAAACACCTCCTAGAGTTCCCCTTTGCCTAGTTGTATTGGCAAAGTAACTGGCACCAAGGTGATAGTCCCTTTAGTTCTTTAGATTTTATGGCTGCTCACCTGCCAAGATGATGCAGGAAACAGGCATCAGGATAAGGAACCCAAAAGAAAGTGGTCGTTCAAAGGCCTAAGTCTTGGGGGAAACCTGTACCTCCTAAACTAATTAAATCAACAATGAATACTTTTATGATTCTTAGTCAAGCAAATTTTTACAATTATTTATTTAGCATACTATTTCACAAATAACAGACATATTCAGAAATAAATAAAATAAATAGATTTATGAAATAAAATATATGAAAATCCAGATATATAAAGATATATTTGAAAAAAATAGCATTTCCCATAAATGAATATTAAAGCCTCTGAATTCATAATGTATAGAATGTATTATTCATTGAAAATGAAATTTAATTTATCAGTAAAAGTTTAAGAAATATAACTTGTTAAATATTTGGGTTTATTTATTGAGTACAACAAGGGAAGTTGCATTTTAAAAGCCGACTCTCTTCTCCCCCACATTTCTGGGGAACTTATTCAAAAATTCTTCTATTAATCCGTGTTTTTAAAGAGGAAGCAGAGTATTGGGAGAATATTGACAATCAAATGAGTTTTGAGCATTAAAGCCAATCATGCAGTTCAGTCTACCAAGACCAACCTCATTTCCTTTGCAGTAGGAATCAAAGTAACTCAGATGAGAAAGGGGATTTGCATCAGGGCAGTATTTTAGTCTTTTGGTCCATATATAACTGTATGTGACTTGATTTGCCAAAATGTTAAAGGCTATTTGTGTATTTAAATGATAATTAGGAGTAGACTTTGTGTTGATGTGCCCTCACCCTCTGCTATAAGCTGTTGATTGTTTACCATATGCATCATTTCCTATTTCTGACAGCCTTATTTCCTCAGCAGGTCTTCAACCAAGTTATTCAAAGGTCTGCATTCAGAATATTTTTGAATTCAGTTTCTCCTAAATAGTTGTTTTCAGCAAACTGAACTTATAGTCTTTTATGTTTTACATCTGTCTCTTACTCCCCTCCTGAGATATCTTTTCATCTCAATCTTAGTCTTCCCATGCCTGGATGGCATTGTCTTTGATAAAAGTGTTTTTTTTTTTTTTTTCTCGTGAATCTAACTCTATTTTTGTAGCATTTGTTGTAGAAAACCAGACACTTTAATCCTCTCTGGTCAGCCCTCCGGTCAGTCTTGCATTTCTACATCTCATTTCCCCACCATTCTCTCTTCCTACCCTGTCCCTTAAGAGAGGGATGAATGTGTAGTAAATCAGTATTTGCATGTGAGAAATACTCGTTTTGTTTTGCAGTTTCACTACTTCAACAATCTTATTATGCTGTTGGTTTTCTTATTTTGCTATTTATTTGGTGGTTGTTCTTTTCATTTATATTTTTCTTAGCATCCCTGTCCTCTCTCCCAATTCACTGAAATTTAAATTTATTTTATCATTTTTTTCTAGCTTGTGCGTCTTATCTGTGTAATCCTAGGGCCATACCAAAATGCATTAATATTTGGAAAAATAATTTGTCTTTTATCTTTGTCATAAAAAATTTATTGTTTTTTAAATTTCCATGCTTGCAATAAATAGCACATCATTGTATTTTCTAAATACCATGTGTAATATGAATAAAAGATAATTCCTCATTGCATTTAAGTATTTTGGCATATAATTATTAAACTTACTATCAAAAATATTTTAGGATTTCTGAAATGTTTTCCATAGAAACATAATATTAGTGTGTGGTCTAGAAAATATTATCATAGGATATATCATTTTAAAATTATTTTCTTTTCATAGTGATATCATGTAAAAACTTTAATATTCATTAAAACTATATTTATAGTACTCATTAGTGAAGTGATGCTATTCTTATATTCTATAATACATTTAGGGTCAAAAAGCTCCAGGCACTATGCCAGAAAATTCATAGACAGATCTAATTTAATCATTAGAATAACCCTATAGGATGATCTTAGAGTCTGATATTTCTTTTTCTTTTTTAATTTAACTTGTGAAACTGAATCATAGAGAGATTAGTTAAGATATTACTTCAAAGACCCACATAGAGAAAATGTCATAACTCATATCTTGGTGCCCAGAAATTTTTTTTTATGATTTCTTTTTATTATTGCTCCTGTAAAATTACTTCCAATTTCTTATCAGTGAAGCCCTGTTATTTACAGTGAAGGTCACAATTTCTGATCCCTGCAGTTGTCAATTTCCCACTTATTATTTTCATGCCATTCTTATTTCAACCCTTACCCTTAGAGGAAAACTCAAATGTAAACTCAAAAAAAATTCCATTTTCTTCTGTGTTTAGTTCTACTTTTACTGCCTTCAGTGTAGACATAATTGTCATCTTTTCTCCTCAAGCTTATATTATTACCTGTTGTTCTTCCATCTTACTATAACTTGCAATACTCATTTTTTAAAAAAATTTCATTTGATTGATATGTTTTTAAGTCAACTTTTTTTGGAACTAGTTTTTAGAAAACAAAACATACTCAATTTTAGTGTATAGTTGAATGCACACAGACAAATGCACACACTGGTATAATGATCATCACAATCAAGGTATTGATTATTTTGGCCTTTTATACAAGTACCCACATGACTCCATACAGTCAATCCCTCCCCAACTCTGGCTCTAGGCAAATATTGATCTACTTTCTGACACTATAGTTGATTTTTGTCTTTTCTAGTGTTTCTTATAGATTGAACAACAGAGCATGTACTCTTTTTTGCCCACGGCTTCCACTGCTCATCAGTGTTTTTACCAATGCATCCATGTCAAATGTGTCAACAGTTTGCTTCTTTTCCCTGTTCAGTCATAGTCTGTGGTATGAATAGGCCATGCTTTACTTATCCGTTCTCCAGTTAATGGACATACAGATGATTGCCAGTTTGTTATCATGAATAAAGCTATTATGAACACTTACCTGCATATCTTTATACGGATATACGTTTTCATCTTTCTTCAATAAAAACCTAGAAGTAGAATTTCTATTTCATATGATAAGCTTAGGGTTAATTCTATAAAAATCTGCCAAAACATTTTCCAAAGTGGTTGTCAGAATCAATGTTCTCTTAAGTAATATATGAGAGTTCCAGTTCCCCATCTCACCAACACTTGGTTTTGTTCATTTCTTTTAATTTAAATTTTTCTAGAAAGTGTGTAGCATCATCTCATTGTGATTTTGATTTTGATTTCTCTAATGACTAACAGTGTTCAACACATTTTACGTGCTTGTTGCGCATTTGTATGTCTTCATTTTTGTGTCTGCTTAAATTTTTCAACCCTTTTTATCATGTTGTTTATATTTCTTCTTTGTTTCTAATATAATAATATACTAGTTTTCAACAGAGTGTAGTTGTTTGTCAGTAGTTTATGAACTACAGCAATGGAACAAGAAAATCAGCAGTGAATGATTTTTCATCTGTGCTTTCCTCAAATTTCCTAGCACATTGAAGGTAATATCTTTTCACTCTATTATCTCAACTAGTTTTTCAAAAATTAATACAGTAAATACCTTCAGTGAGTAGCAGAGGATTCAAGAATTCCACAAAACTGTTTTGAAGCCTTGATGATGCTACTTACTGATACTCTTTAGCTATTACTGAATCTGTCTAGAAATTAATAACTTTTTTTTCAAATAGTGAGTCCAAACACTTAGGTTGTTTTGAGGATTCAATGTGATTGTGATCTGTATGGGGAAGGGGGTCAGGGAGATGTTCATTTCTGATACATATGTACTCAATAATTTTAATTTCCATTCCTTCATCCTTTGCTAGTGAAAGTCTAAAGTAAATAATAAAGCTAAGTCATATAAACCCAGTTGAAATCACAGGTAGAATGAAGAAATAATTGAATGTGTAATTTATTAATTTTAAAAAATTACAAGAAATAGTTAATCCTTTAGCCATTTCATTTAGTAGTGTTGGATGATAATATTTTAAGATACAGAAAATCAAAGAAAATTCCAAGTCAGTTAAGATTTTAATCACATTTGATAAGCAAACCATAAGTGAACATACTAAATGTACTTCAATGGTGAATGGATAAACAAACTGTGTTATAAACATAGAATGGAATACTACCTTTCAGTAATGAGGAATAAAGTATTGACATAACCGACAATTTGGATAGTACTCAAAGGTATTATTATGCTGAATGAAATACGTTGATCTCAGTGGGTTATATATGGCATAGTTCCATTTATGTGGAACTCTCGAAGTAACAAAAGAATAAATGAAGAATAGAGCTCATTAGGGCTTTGGGTTGGGAAAGCCTATGGCTATTCAGTAGTTACCTAAGGGAACTTGTTGGTGATGATGGAACAACTGTATTCTGAATGTGATCATGGTTACTCAAATCTGAGCAAGTAATAAATTTTTATAGTACTAAACGTTAAAAGATTGCATGCAAAAACTGGTGAAATCTGGACAAGAGCTATACCTAAGTTAATAATAGTTAATGGTCAATATCCTGGTTTTGACAAGGTTCTATGGCTATGTTAGATGTTGTCTTTGGGGGGAAGCTAGGCAAAGGGTACATAAGAACTGTGTACTATTTAACTAACTTCTTGTGACTTAAACTAAGATAAAAAGTTGGAATATAGCAAAAAAAAAAAAAAAAGGTTTTAGATCTAAAAGAAATGATATCAACTGTGAGAAGAGCCAGGCATCATCTGTGCTTGGAAAAAAGAGAAATGTGGGCAAATTGTTGACCTACACATGTTCAAAAGAGGAAGGGTCTAAGCAGGGTGATGGTGGTAGGTGAGAAGCAGGAATCCTAGAGAAACTTGTCTTATGCAATAGACAGTAGGGTCCTAATGTGGAGCCCGAAGTTCAAGTCAGGATTCCATTCCCCATGGGTAGCCACAACAGCAAGGCAAAGAGTATTTTGGTGGGCTTTCAGTACAAACACTCAGAGTTGGGTAACAGCAGCATGCCATTTTCTGTAGCTCGGATCTTAACTATCATACCTGGCAATGCATAGCCATCGGATTTACTACTATCTGTCTTCAAATTTCCCTCTACCTGGCACTAAGACTAGCCTTAGAGCCTGGATCACAAACCTGGGGGGAGAAAACAAGTGAATTACCAAGAGTCACATAGCTTGTAAGTTAGTTCACAGTTTACCAGGTGTACCATAAATAAACACATGCCCCATAATTTAAGTTTGCACATAAATAACTCTGAAGAATCATAGCAAAATTTAGATCTCAATCAATAAGAGTATATAATGTGAGAAGCAAGAAGAACTACAATCCTGCAGCCTGTGGAACAAAAACCACATTCACAGAAAAATAGACAAGATGAAAAGGCAGAGGGCTATGTACCAGATGAAGGAATAAGATAAAACCCCAGAAAAACAACTAAATAAAGTGGAGATAGGCAACCTTTCAGAAAAAGAATTCAGAATAATGATAATGAAGATGATCCAGGACCTCGGAAAAAGAATGGAGGCAAAGATCAAGAAGATGCAAGAAATGTTGAACAAAGACCTAGAAGAATTAAAGAACAAACAAACAGAGGTGAACAATACAATAACTGAAATGAAAACTACACTAGAAGGAATCAATGGCAGAATAACTGAGGCAAAACAACAGGTAAGTGACCTGGAAGACAGAATGGTGGAATTCACTGCTGAGGAACAAAATAAATAAAAAAGAATGAAAAGAAATGAAGACAGCCTAAGAGACCTCTGGGACAACATTAAACACAACAACATTGGCATTATAGGGGTCCCAGAAGGAGAAGAGAGAGAGAAGGGACTAGAGAAAATATTTGAAGAGATTATAGTCAAAAACTTCCCTAAAATGGCAAAGGAAATAGCCACCCAAGTCCAGGAAGCACAGCGAGTCCCATACAGGATAACCCCAAGGAGGAATGTGCCGAGACACATAATAATCACATTGGCAAAAATTAAAGACAGAGAAAAATTATTGAAAGCAGCAAGGGAAAAATGACAAATAACATACAAGGGAACTCCAAGGAGGTTAACAGCTGATTTCTCAGCAGAAACTCTACAAGCCAGAAGGGAGTGGCATGATATACTTAAAGTGATGAAAGGGAAGAACATACAACCAAGATTACCTGGCAAGGATCTCATTCAGACTTGATGGAGAAAACAAAAGTTTTACAGACAAACAAAAGCTAAGAGAATTCAGCACCACCAAACCAGCTCTACAACAAATGCTAAAGGAACTTCTCTAAGTGGGAAACACAAGAGAAGAAAAGGACCTGCAAAAACAAACCAAAAACAATTAAGAAAATAGTCAGAGGAACATACATATAGATAATTACCTTAAACGTGAATGGATTAAATGGTCTAACCAAGACACAGGCTTGTTGAATGGATACAAAAACAAGACCCATATATATGCTGTCTACAAGAGACCCACTTCAGACCTAAGGACACATACAGACTGAAAGTGAGGGGATGGAAAAAGATATTCCATGCAAATGGAAATCAAAAGAAAGCTAGAGCAGCAATACTCATATCAGATAAAATAGTGTTAAAATAAAGAATATTACAAAAGACAAGGAAGGACACTACATAATGATCAAGGGATCAACCCAAGAAGAAGATATAACAATTATAAATATATATGTACCCAACATAGGAGCACATCAATATATAAGGCAACTGCTAACAGCTATAAAAGAGGAAATTGACAGTAATACAAAAATAGTGGGGGACTTTAACACCACACTTACACTGGACAGATCATCCAAAATGAAAATAAATAAGGAAAAAGAAGCTTTAAATGACACAATAGACCAGATAGATTTAATTGATATTTATAGGACATTCCATCCCAAAACAGCAGATTACACTTTCTTCTCAAGTGCGCACAGAATATTCTCCAGGATAGATCACATCTTGGGTCACAAATCAAGCCTCAGTAAACTTAAGAAAGTTGAAATCATATCAAGCATCTTTTCTGACCACAACGCTATGATATTAGAAATGAATTACAGGGAAAAAAAACGTAAAAAACACAAACACATGGAGGCAAAACAATATGTTACTAAATAACCAAGAGATCACGGAAGAAATCAGAGAGGAAATCAAAATATACATAGAGACAAAAGACAATGAAAACACTACAATCCAAAACCTAGGGGATGCAGCAAAAGCAATTCTAGGAGGGAAGTTTATAGCTATACAAACCTACCTCAAGAAACAAGAAAAATCTCAAATAAACAACCAAACCTTACACCTAAAGGAACTAGAGAAAGAAGAGAAAACAAAACCCAAAGTTAGCAGAAGGAAAGAAATCATAAAAATCAGAGCAGAAATAAATGAAATAGAAATGAAGAAAACAACAGTAAAGACCAATAAAACTAAAAGCTGGTTCTTTGAGAAGATAAACAAAATTGATAAGCCATTAGCCAGACTCATCAAGAAAAAGAGGGAGAGGACTCAAATCAATAAAATTAGAAATGAAAAAGGAGAAGTTACAACAGACACCACAGAAATACAAAGCATCCTAAGAGACTACTGCAAGCAACTCTATGCCAATAAAATGGACAACCTGGAAGAAATGGACGAATTCTTAGAAACGTATAACCTTCCAGGACTGAACCAGGAAGAAATAGAAAATATGAACAGACAAATTACAAGTAATGAAATTGAAACTGATTAAAAATCTTTCAACAAACTGAAGTCCAGGACCAGATGGCTTCACAGGTGAATTCTATTAAACATTTAGAGAAGAGCTAACCCCCATCCTTCTCAAACTCTTCCAAAAATTTGCAGAGGAAGGAATACTCCCAAACTCATTCTATGAGGCCACCATCACCCTGACACCAAAACCAGACAAAGATACTACAAAAAAAGAAAATTACAGACCAATATCACTGATGAATATAGATGCAAAAATCCTCAACAAAATACTAGCAAACAGAATCCAACAACACACTGAAAGGATCATGCACCATGACCAAGTGGGATTTATCCCAGTGATGCAAGGATTCTTCAATATACGTAAATCAGTGTGATACACTATATTAACAAACTGAAGTATAAAGAACATATGATCATCTCAATAGATGCAGAAAAAGCTTTTGACAAAAATTCAACACCCATTTATTAGAAAAACACCCAGAAAGTGGGCATAGAGGGAACCTACCTCAACATAATAAAGGCCGTATGTGACAAACCCACAGCAAACATCATTCTCAGTGGTGAAAAACTGAAAGCATTTCCTCTAAGATCAGGAACAAGACAAGGATGTCCACTCTTACCACTATTATTCAACATAGTTTTGGAAGTCCTAGCCATGGCAATCAGAGAAGAAAAAGAAATAGAAGGAATACAAATTGGAAAAGAAGAAGTAAAACTGTCACTGTTTGCAGATGACATGATACTATACATAAAGAATCCTAAAAAATGCCACCAGAAAACTACTAGAGCTAATCAATGAATTTGGTAAAGTAGCAGGATACAAAATTAATGCACAGAAATCACTTGCATTCCTATACACTAATGATGAAAAATCTGAAAGAGAAATTAAGGAAACACTCCCATTTACCATTGCAACAAAAAGAATAAAATACCTAGGAATAAACCTACCTAAGGAGACAAAAGATCTGTATGCAGAAAACTATAAGACACTGATGAAAGAAATTAAAGATGATACCAACAGATGGAGAGATATACCATGTTGTTGGATTGGAAGAATCAGCATTGTGAAAATGACTATACTACCCAAAGCAATCTATAGATTCAATGCAATCCCTATCAAATTACCAATGGCATTTTTTACGGAACTAGAACAAAAAATCTTAAAATTTTGTATGGAGACACAAAAGACGCTGAATAGCCAAAGCAGTCTTGAGGGTAAAAAACGGAGCTGGAGGAATCAGACTCCCTGACTTCAGACTATACTACAAAGCTACAGTAAACAAGACAATATGGTACTGGCACAAAAACAGAAACGTAGATCAATGGAACAAGATAGAAAGCCCAGAGATGAACCCACACACCTGTGGTCAAGTAATCTATGACAAAGGAGGCAAGGATATACAATGGAGAAAAGACAGTCTTTTCAATAAGTGTTGCTGGGAAAACTGGACAGCTACATGTAAAAGAATGAAATTAGAACACTCCCTAACACCATACAGAAAAACTAAACTCAAAATGGATTTGAGACCTAAATGTAAGACTGGACACTATAAAACTCTTAGAGGAAAACATAGGAAGAACACTCTTTGACATAAATCACAGCAAGATCTTTTTTGATCCATCTCCTAGAGTAATGAAAATAAAAACAAAAATAAACAAATGGGACCTAATGAAACTTCAAAGCTTTTGCACAGCAAAGAAAACCATAAACAAGACAAAAAGACAACCCTCAGAATGGGAGAAAATGTTTGCAAATGAATCAATGGACAAAGGATTAATCTCCAAAATATGTAAACAGCTGATGCAGCTGAATATTAAAGAAACAAACAACCCTATCCAAAAATGGGCAGAAGACCTAAATAGACATTTCTCCAAAGAAGACATACAGATGGCCAAGAAGCACATTAAAAGCTATGCAACTTCACTGATTATTAGAGAAATGTAAATCAAAACTACAATGAGGTATCACCTCACACCGTTTAGAATGGGCATCATCAGAAAATCTACAAACTAAAAATGCTGGAGAGGGTGTGGAGAAAAGGGAACCCTCTTGCACTGTTGGTGAGAATGTATATTGATACAGCCATTATGGAGAACAGTATGGACGTTCCTTAAAAAACTAAAAATAGAATTACCATATGATACAGCAATCCCACTACTGGGCCTATACCCAGATAAAACCATAATTCAAAAAGGCACGTGCACCCCAATGTTCATTGCAGCACTTTTTACAGTAGCCAGGTCATGGGAGCAACCTAAATGCCCATTGACAGACGAATGGATAAAGAAGATGAGGTACATATATACAATGGAATATTACTCAGCCATAAAAAGGAACGAAATTGAGTCATTTGTTGAATCTAGAGACTGTCATACAGAGTGAAGTAAGTCAGAAAGAGAAAAACAAATACCGTATATTAAAGCATGTATGTGGAACCTAGAAAAATGGTACAGATGAACTGGTTTGCAGGGCAGAAGTTGAGACACAGATGTAGAGAACAAACGTATGGGCACCAAGGAGGGAAAGTCACGGTGGTGGGGGTGGTGTTGTGCTGAATTGGGTGATTGGGATTGACATGTATTCACTGATGCGTATAAAATTGATGACTAATAAGAACCTGCTGTATAAAAAAATAAATAAAATAAAATTTAAAAATTAAAAAAAACATACAAAAAAAGAGTATATAATATGCATTTTTGTAGTCAGTCATTCAGATGACTACTTTTTCATTTTCTATTGTCCACATTATTTTTGTACATTTGATTGAGCATTAGAATAAATGAACTATGCTTTATTCAATCACTTACTAATATTATTGTAATTATGTAATAATCTCTCCACAAATAATTCTATTGTATCTGTATGGTATGCTCTTCTTACACATAATATTATTTCTCTTTTGGTATAACGTAGTTGAAGGTAATGAGAAGAGAATCAGTAACCAGCCTATCAATTTTTAAAAAAATAATTTTACTATCCCAGTTTCCTAAACCTATTGAATGAGATGTCACATCAAAGCTAAAGTACAATTAGCATACTGCACAATGGCAATTAACAGCATTTGCTTCAGAATTACAGAGTGACAGTATCTCACTAACCACAGTAACACTCCTATGATGTCCCAACTCTAGTAAACATTTTTCAAAGATTATTCAGCCTCATACAGACATTTTTAATTTAAAACCAACATATTTTACAAGGAAAATGACTCTCTGTGGTACTGTTTAGCCATTGAAACTACAAGTTATTAAAAAGATGAATTGAGGTTTTAGCTACTAAGGATAAGGGAAGGTAATTGGAAGCAAGAAAGGCACATATATTTCTTTCTAGCTATCAGAGTTAAATAAGTAGAGAAATTTTAAATAGTCTCCATTTTGAGGAAGATAATAAGCTTTAATAATACCTGAATCATCATTTTGCAATACTTGCAGCAAAACACCATGTTACACATCTTGCCTGTCATGGGCATCAAATCCTAGTTTCAATGTCATATGGACAACTATTGGCTAGAGCAAAGATCGATTGCAAACACATTCTTCCCTACAAATTCAGTTGCCATTTTATTATTTCATATAATCACTGGGGTTCAAATGCATTTAAATAGCCTGGAATGTAATTAAAGGTGTATAAATGACTTACGTGACATGCATGACCAGTTATTATTTTGCCGTGTTGTAAATACACTTGAGTAATTTTCTCCTTATCAGTTTAGTTACATGTGTATTCGACCCATATTTCTAGAGTGTGAAGTTGGTGGCAAAGAAGTACTATCCCTTAGTCAACAACCCCAGAGAAACATTTGTGACACAATCTTCTCCACACTAGAAATCTCTCAGTGTCCTCTACACTCCTGTTAACCATAATGACTAATATCTTTGACTGAAAACCACCTCTATTGAAGTGATATATCTGGCTCCTCCATTAGACTGAGAATTCCTTCCCCACCTCCACCCAGCTTCATGAACTGTAAAATCCTCGCTTTCACTCCCACAGGTTATCCCACATTGACTCAGAGTCCAGAGGATTTGCAAGATCCAAGTTCTAAGCAGCGTTCGTTAGCTCTGTCCCCTCACAGTTGTCTCTCTGACTTCACATCTCTCAGGTTCTAATCTCATCCTGTACTTTTCAAAATCTTCACAAGATCTTCGCGTGTTGCCTTTTAGCAGACCAAAATGATGCTCCAGGCCTTGGGCATGAGAAAGGCTTTCTTTGTACTAAGCCAGCTTGCCTTTTGAATGCTAAATCTGGGACTCACGCCTAGCAGTAATGATGTTAATCAAAAGAGTAATCAGTCAAAATTTGGGTTCCTCTGAAACTTGAATGTGGGCTGCTTCCCATGTCGTATAAAATTTACACTTGGAAACACAGTTTCACTCTTGATGGGAACACACTGAGCAATGAGAACAAGAGTATCTTCACTTATCCATTCATTCAACAAGTTTTGTTTCATTTCTGTATTCTTTTTCTTTTTCAATTATATGCCTCGTTCTGGAAGTGGTGTGAGAATTCAGAGGAAAGATTACTGAATAAATACTCAAGTGAGGCAGAGCAGAATTCCTAAGGGGATGGGATTGAAATTGCTCTTTGGATCATGTAGAGTTTAAACAGGCAGAGAGTAGAAGGGAAGGACTTGCAGTCCAAGAGAGTAAGAAAAACGTAAACTTAGGGGCAGAAATGAGTGACATATTCCTAGAATCATGAGGGGTTGAAGTCATAAGGCAAGCAGCATACCTATCCAATTACAGGGGAAAGTTTGGTGTGTTTTTTCTTTTTCTTTTTTCCTTTTTGTATTTACACATTTCTCATGCCACTGGCCCCCCGCCCAAATCCCCTGCCTCTAGGGATACATAATATCTGTTCCCTGTACCTATGAGCTTTTTTTTTTTTTTTTTTTTTTTTTGAGAATTTCAATGAAGGTTGAGACTGCATTTTACCTCTGTATTCCTGGAGCCTAGTGCAGTGTATAATCCCATCAGGCCCAGAATAAACGTTTGTTGAATGAAAAATAAAAGCAGATGTTTTTACAACTGTTTATGATACTCTAACTGTATTCCTCACACAGTTTCCAGTCCATAAGAGATGTTACCCAATCTCATTGAGATAACTAAAATAATTGAGAGTGTTTTAGAACTTTTATTACAAAGTGACAGGACAATGTTTAAAGTTTATTTGATCTAATAATTTAAAATTTTGCCGATTGGATGTATATTTTAAAGAATTATTTTGCTAATTATTTACTTTTATTATTTTTTAAAAGTATAAATCCATGATACATTAGAAATACATTTGAAAGAATAAAACTCATCCTTCATCTCTAAGAATTTGAGAAAAATGGCTGCCTAATCCACATAAAGCTGTGTATACCAGAAGTGTTGTAGTAATGTGCTAATTTAAACACCACATCACCAAAAAAATCTCTAGGGGTTGAATTTAGGAGAAAGGCTTTTAAAAAATAACAAACACTAACAATCTCTAACTTCAACATTGTGAAACAACCATCACATTAAGTTAAAAATAATATTTATTAAGCTGCAAATGCATGGTAGAACCATTCCCCTCTCTCTGAGAAAACTGGACACATTTCTGCTGTTTTTTGTTACCAACATTGGCCTCCAATTACTACTGAGTAACTGAAGTTGGCATAGGAGATGGAATATATTTGTCATTTGACACTTGAGAATTCAAGTTGAGAAATACTTAGCGCAGAGTATTTCAACCTCAGTGCTATTTACCTGTGGGGGTCAGAAGTCGCTGCTCTAAGGGCTGTCCTGTGGAATGTAAAATGTTTAGTATCCAAGAGTTGCCAGTAGTAACCTCCTCGGTCTTCTCCCCTCAATTGTTTACTAATTTGTAACAATTAAAATAGTCTCCAGACATTGACAGACATCTCCAGTAGGCTAAAATCTCCCCAGTTGAGATTTATTGACTGATAGTAATTGGAGGCATTAGATACTTCTGGCAAAGAGTGTTGGAACTACAATTTCTACAGTATATTTTGCCCAATAGAAAATTCCCAGAACTGGAAAAAAGTGGGCTTGGATTGCAACCAGTCAAAATTCACTATATGACTAAGGTTAAGCAATTTAAATTCTGACATTTCTAGCCCTCATCTTTAATACAAGTATGTTAGAATTCTGAAATTTCATGTTTTCTGACTTTGTCAAAAACTAACGTCCTATTTGTAAAGTATCTGTAAAATTTATATTCTAGTGCATTAAGCTGTCCTTGGACCAATAATATTCTGTAAAGAAATATGTCCCTCTTAAATGGTAGAATTTCCTATCTAATCTCTAATAAAATTTCACCTCAGGAGACCAGAAAAGTAAACTAGATGTTGTTGGCTTTATATCATATTATAGTAAATAAGAAGCAGGTTTACGGTTTGTAATAAAAAGCTATTATTTACATAGGCACTTAATCTAAATTATTATATCTCTTGTGCCAATTTTCTAAAAGATAGCAGCAACAACACTAACAGTATTCATTTTTGGAATGGACCTTATATGACTCCAGGATTTTCTAACCTGTAAAACATCTCAAGAACTCTTCTAGTTTATTCATTAAATCGAATTCACCAAAGATTGCAAATGATGCCAAAGACTATTTGGGGTTTCTGATCCATTAAGTTGCTTTTTACGTTGTCGAAGCAAAATCAAATGATATTTATGTAATATTTCCTTTACAGTTAACAGAGGATTATTAAAACTTCAACTTTATCTGGAAAAGTATTTTTTTAAGTAATGAATATCCATAAATTATTCTAAAAATTATAATTTTTAACAATCAGCTAATGTTTTCTTTGTGTCTACTGCTTGTGTATTTGTACATGAAGACAACAAAATTTTTATTTGTAATAGGCTGAGCTAAGTTTTCTCTCCTCCACCGTAACCATGCATATTTAGAGCTTGAATGTTGGGAGGAGAGGTCAAATACCCTTACCCTTGTTCACATCACACATGCACAACTGTACACACAGAAACAGGGGTGCTTCTATTTGTAACCAGAATTAACAATGGTTTAGGCAACTACCAGCATCCCATTGATCCACTGATATATACAGTGGTACATGGGGTGGGGAAGAGGAGGTCCATAAGAAGTACTTCACCACATAGGCTGAAGTTCCCTCCACAAACAAAACATACTCTGGAGTTGAGGCTCAGAGATCAGTGATGACTTTCTCAAACCTACATGGGTTGTCAGTGGCAGGGAATGAGAAAATAGCCATATATGTCAGAAAGGAAACAGTCTTACCCCAAAACAAGTTTAAGTGTGTAGAGATTTGGATTTGTTTGTTTTGTTTGAGCATTCCTAATCTAATTATTATTAGCATCCCTAATAATAATAATAAATCAGCATCCTTTAACTCCTCACTGCCACCATTTCCCAGAGATCTTGTTTGCTAAATGTAGTCAGGAGCCTTGTGAACTGGGCTCTACAGAGTGGTCCTGCAGAGTCACTGTAATTTGTTAGTTTGATATAAATATGACACTTTTATCCACACATTAAGAAGGCCTGGAAACATCAGGTTATCATGACTTGATCTTATTCAGCTCTAGGTGTGAGAAAACTCTAGATATATCTCCCTATGTGTAGAGAGGAGTATTATTAATACCCTGTTCCTCTAATCCAGCCTGAATAAAGGAAAACATACTAAAGCTATAACATCCTTTAACTTTTAAAATGTACATTCTACTAAGCTTTTACTAAATACCCATAAGAATAAAAACGCCAAGGAGTTGATAATGTTTCCCATAGTAGCCTCATTGCCTAGCAGTTTTCCTTGACTATTTTTCTTTCTTTTGTGTTTGGCACATATAGTGAATGCTTCAGAAACACTTCTAACTCTGGCCACCTTTCCACCTATCAGACCAACTGCTGAGTTACCATCCAGCAACACTGTGCTTCCTTCACCCTGAAGTTCAAAAGGGCCCTTGTAGCCCTTGTCTCTACTTAGACTAATGACTCCTAAGCCATAATTTTACACAGCATCTTATACTTCTAAGTGACTTTGTTAAATGCAGGCCATGCAGTCGTATTTACCAATTCACTGTGCAAGCTCAATATATTTGAGGAAAAAACAGACAATAGCCTCTGCCAGAAAGTGGAAGCACCTTGTAGCCAGGTATTCCCAAGGTCCACATCCTGCCTCTCAACCTGCTAGGTGTATAAGTTTATAAATGTGACTAGCCCCCTCTGAGCATCAGAATTCTCATCCATAAAATGAGATCAAGAAACATATCTTCCAGGATTTTATGAAGATTAAATAAAAACTATGTGTGAGAAACCACCCAGCATGCTCTGTACTGCTTACCTGGTATTTTACCTGGCATTTAATAATGTTATCCTTGCACGTAAGCAAAACCTGTCCTGAAGTAAGTGAACTTGGGGAGGTCTACAGTTAGAAAATAAAGTCTACAAAGTTAGTTACCGAACTAAAGAATGTTGCCACATTTTGATAACAAATTCATTCAAATCAAGTCTTACTGAAAGGATTTATTTTATGCTAGCACTCTATAAATTGCTATCCACTTCTTACACTGTGAGTTGCTATCCACTTTGTTACTTAATGTTCATAGCTATCATCGTGAAATAATCATGATGATTTGTTCCATTTTACAGATGGACTAAAAGTGTTGTATAGAAATTGAGTAAATTTCCTAAGGGCCACTCCAGTGGTAAGGAAAAACAAGCAAAATCAACCCTCTTCTCTAGTTTCTCCTTTGCAATTATCCTTCACACCAGGGCTTAAGATCAAAAAATATTTTTAAAAGTTTGTTTTACAAACAGAATTGGAATCAATAAAATATAAATAACTTGAATTGCAATTTGACCTGAGACTATGATTCCTGAAATTGATGATTTTGGAAGTTCTCACTTTCTGCCTCTTCCTGTACAGGCTACTTCCAGTCCTAATGTGCTAACATCAATTCCAAAGACAAATAAAACCAGAAAATAATTTGAAACAGGCTTTCACTGATTGACTGCTGTTGCTGTGTTTAAGGTCACTGAAGGGAAGACCAGGACACATAAGCTTGGAAGTACATAATGTCTTGAGTGGCTCTAGGACTCTGAGGGTAGCAGAAACAATATATTGGGAATGAAGGAAATCAATAAAGAGTCAGACTGAATTATTATAAACTAAAACCAATAAACAGCACCCGGACTCCAAGACTACATGACGAAATACTCCAGTAATTCACTGTAAAAGTAAAAATATGCATGTCAATTCTGGAACATCTGTAATTTCCTCAGATTAGAGAGGTTAACAGCATAGGCACCATTATTAAATGTTGAACTCTGTGGAGATACCAATTTATTCCTGTCTCTTGTCACGTAAAATTTTATCATTATAACCTAGATATATTCACTAAATTGATGATGCTTTAAAAATGTGTATTTTCCCATGCTGCTCTCTAATTTACAAAAGAATTCAAGTTCAAGGCCACATTTCTAGGAGCAGCTTTATGTTAATGACCCCTTGGTTAAACCCTTTGAGACTATCTTATTATTCTTATGTTCAGGTTCTCTGGGGCTGTGAAAAGTGAATGCGGTTACTGGAACTTAATTTTGTTATTTTTCTTGCTGACATTTAGGAGACAGCTATACGAGCAGTTTCTGTTCATCCTCTGAACCACAATATAAAAATCCATATAGAAGCTTACTATGAGTGAAGCTGAATATGCTTTCCAACTGTAGGCTTGGTCTATTTAGAATTAACTCCTCAGGTCAATAGGAGCAACACTTTATTTCATAAGCTATTGTTTCTATGCAGAGAATGTACTAGAAAATATTAACCTAAGGAAGGGTTGGCCAAGTTGATATTTTGGTTCTAAATTTCTAACATTAAAAATAATACTTCCAAGTTAATGTTTAGTGTTTGTACATATTGTTGAAAATTTGCTTGCTATCTACCTACTTATGTTGGCTTCCCTTCATCTGAAGAAGAAAATCACATTAACTTGTATTATCTTGTGCAAATAGTTGTCTATTTCCCTCTCATTCAAAGGAAATATTAATCATGAATTTACTTCAGATAGCAAATCATTATTTTTAAATAAACATTTTATTTTAGAACACTTTTAGATTAAAAAATTGCAAAGACTGTATAAAGTTCCCATACAATCCACACCCAGTTTATCATATTGTTAACACCTCACAGTAGTAGTATGGTACATTCACTATAATTAATGAACCAATATTGATATATTATTATTAACAAAATTACATATTTTATTCATACTTCCTTAATTTTTAACTGAATCGTCTTCTTCTGTTCCACGAACCTATTCAGGTTACCACATTACTTTTTTTTTTTTCGGCTCACGGGCCCAGCCGCCCCCCAGCATGGGGGATCTTCCTGGACCGGGGCACGAACCCGTGTCCCCTGCATAGGCAGGCGGACTCTCAACCACTGTGCCACCAGGGAAGCCCAACACATTACTTTTAATAGTCACATCTCCTTAGGCACCTGCTGACTGAGGCACTTCCTCAAACTTTTCCTTGTTTTTGATGACCTTGACAGTTTTGAGAAGTATTGACCAAGTGTTTGGTAGAATGCCCCTCTATTGGGATTGGTCTTATACTTTTTCTCAGGGTTAGACTGGGCTTGTGGGTTTCTGGGAATAAGACCACAGATGTAAAGTGACATTTTCATTATATCATATTAAAATGACTTATCACCATTAATATTGATCTTGATCACCTGACTGAGGTAGTGTTGTCAGGTTTCTCATTGAAAAGTTACCGTTTTTCTTTTCTTATCATACTATAATCTTTGGAAGGAAGACAAGCCAAAAAGGAAGTCAAGAAAACAAAAAAACAAGGCTGGTTCAAAACTCCACTTGCACTACTCTATTTTAAGACTTACTTAAAACTGCATTAATAGAGGCAGTGTGGTATTGGTAAAAGAACAGACCAATGGAACAGAATAGAAAATCCAGAAATAAATCCACACAAATATAGCCAGCTGATCTTGGCAAAAAAGCAAAGGCAATTCAGTGGAGAGCTTTTTTTTCAACAAATGGTACAGGAACAATTGGATATCCATATGCAAAAAGATTTAGACACAGCCCTGGAAAATTTAGCTTAAAATAGATTATAGGGCTAAATGTAAATATAAAACTATAAATCTTTCAAAGAAAACATTGGAGAAAAATTTGTGACATTGGATTTAGTGATAAATTTTGATATACAACCCTAAAGGTATGAGCCATGAAAGAAAAGATGGATAAGTTGGACTGTATTAAAATTAAAAATTTTGGCAAAAAAACCCACAACCTATTAAGAGAATGAAAGGAGAAGCCACAGAGTGGAAGACATTATTTGAAGACAATATTTAATAAGGTATTGTGTCCAAAATATGCAAATAACACTTGAAACCCAACAGTAAGAAAACACACAAACCAATTTAAAAATGGGGAGAATATCTAAACACTGTCAAAAATGATATACAGATGTCAAGGAAGCATTTGAAAAGGTGCTCACCCTTACTGGTCATTGATGAATTTCAAAGTAAGACAACAATGAGATATCACTACACATTTAGAATAGCTAAAATATAAAACACTGACAACACCAAATGCTGTCGAGGAGATACAGCAATAGGATTGCAAAATGGTGTAGCTACTTTGGAAGACAGTTTGACAGCTTTTTACAAGGCTAACCATAGTCTTAACCACATGATTTTAGTAATCATGTCCTACATATTTACCCAACTGATTTGAAAACATTTCCACACAAAAACCTGCATTTGAATTTAATAGCAGCTTTATTCATAATCACCAAAGCTAGAAGCAACCAAAATGTTCATGAATAAGTGAACTGAAAAACAAACTGTGGTGCAGCTGTACAATGAAATATTATTCATCAGTAAAAGGAAAGGAACTCTCCAGCCACAAAAAAACATAGATGAACTTTAAATGTAATTGCTAAGTGAAATAAGCCAGTCTGAAATGGCTACATATTATACAATTCCAACAATTAGATGATTTGGAAAATGCATCCAACTAGGTGAGACAAGAAGACTAGAGGGGGCTGGAGTGTGAGGAATGCCCCTTCCCCACGTGGCATAAGCTCTGGTGAAGTGTCTTTCGTGGAAATGAAGCCTTTGTTATGGAGAAGTCTCTGGGTTTATTTCGCAATGCTTACTTTTCCCCTTTCCCTGCCAGAGCCAATAGGGAGGATCTTTCTCAGATCTCACCAGGAGAACCCAGTGTGGTTTCTGGAGGTAAAACTCATTAACATGTGGTGGCCTTTCCAAGACAGTGCCCCCTAAAAGTATCACTTTCATGATAGTCTGCAGTCAGCCTCCAGAAATGCATCAAAATTACCATTTGTGTATTCTCACCAGTGGCTCTGTTCCAGGTCTGAATATTTTGCTGTGGTTCTCTAGATCAGCCTACCTTTTAGAATTTTGCGATTGTGGTCTACCTTGCCATCTAAGTTCTCCGATAGTTTCAAGAAAATTGTTGATTTTCTTCTTGTTTGATTTTTTGCTGTTGTTGTAAGGACGGCAGTCATAACTTCCAAATTCTTTACATTTCAAAGCTAAAACCAGAAACTCATCATTATGATGTTTTAAAGTATGTAATGATGAATTGAAAGGGGGTATTAGTATAGATTAATACTGGAAGAAGAATATTCCAAAATAAGAAACGTTATTACAAAGACAATTTCTGTATTGTGAAGTGAGAGGAAACAAGGAGATGCCATTTTTAGGGGAGTTATTTTCGTCTTCTTCCATTTTATTGTTCATATGATACAATGTAGTCTCCAGAAATTGCAACGGATAATGAATAACTAATAAAGTATGAGGATTTCTTACTAAAATTTAGATGAGTTAAGGTGATTTGGATTATTTAAAGCTTTATGAATAATTATTAAAACACAGTGCCCAGTTGAATATTTTTATTCATGAAAATCAATATTTTATGACAAATCTCTATTGTCCCAATCTAGATGATTGTGAATAGACAGGTAATCAGCTTGCTCACAGATAAAGATCAAGGCAGTGCCACAGTGAGAACCAAGAACCACTCTGCTTCCTTTGACTTTGCTGTAATTCAAAGCAGTTAAAACATTATATTCTAAGGCAGAAATCCTTTTTAAAAATAGTTTTTTGTTTTGCTTGTTTAAGTAAAGAATAGCAGATATTTGTGAAAATTATATATTAATCCCCTGGTGGACTTGGCAACTGAGGACATCTGTAATATTTCAACAAGCTTACCAAATAAAGATTTCAAAAGCAGTGTCTAAAATCATAGTTCTCAAACTGGGTACTTTAACACCCCAAGGTACTGCAATGAACTGTCAGAAATACCCTGGATATTTTAGGTTTTTGAGGATATCAATGATACTTGACATATCCTACACCATGTGAACTATTACCTCAAGGTAGCTTATTCGTTTACCATTAGATCATGCTATATGAGTTTTGATGTTGTCATATCTTTGCATAAGTGTGCTTATTTTAGTTTCAACTATAAGACAAGTACAACTATCAGTGTAGAATAGGAAACGAGTAGTCTTTCCAGTCTAATGCTAAGGTTTAAGATGTGCATTTCCCAAGAATCATACACATTTCATTAGTAAGAATTTGTACTTATTTCAGAATGAAATAAATATTTTTCTCTAATTAATGGGTGTTCATGTTTCATATAACTACTAAGTTGTTGGATATAAGTACTTAGTTTAGATCTAACTACTTTAAAAAATGAAAATTCTTAGGTTAAAAAATGAAAATTCTTAGGTATTCCTTTTGGTCTCAGGATAATATGAAATAATTAGTGAGACTCTAAGGATGCCAGAAACCAAAAAGTTTGAAAGCCTCTTGGCTAAAACATAAAGTGAAATGGAATTAAAAACAAAGGATCAAACAGGAGAGGCACACACACACACACACACACACACACACACACACACAAATTGAGGAGAGTTTAGAATATAGTGTGTTATTTATAAATTTTAACAATGCAAGAGAGAATGAGGACAACACGTTGCAAAAGCAATTATCCTCATTATCTATGGGAAAATAACAGATTGGAAAGATGATGATATAAGGAAATCATTAATGGTGCTTCATAATTCTAAGTTTCTTTGATTTTTAAGGTGCAAATTAATTTTTTGTGACACACTGTAGTTTAAATGTTTGTTCCGTTAGATAATTGGGCTAGAGAACCCCTTTACTTCAACGTATAAAATTCTATAGATCAAACTCAGGCCCATAGTGTCAATGAACATGCAGTCCATATGGTTTCTGTATTTATTTGCACTCTCCTTATAGACATGTCTTTTGTTTTAGAAGCAGTCAGAAGTATTCATGTTATTTAGAAAGAGGATTAATGTTTATTGACTTTTATTTGAAGCATTACTTTTATAATTGCAAACATTAGTAAGCTGACAGGTCTAATTACATCTCCAATTATGTGTCTAAGATGTTATTTAGGTTTTTAAAGCTTACTATAGTGGCTATTTTTAAATTAATACTCCTAAGATTGCTTCTAAAGAAATCACTATGGAAAAATTCTATCTTGGTTAGAAACATACAGTATAGTCTTCAGTTTTGCTTCTACATATGTGATGTATACTATTTTCTTTATTGTGATAAAATATGCATGACCTATTTTAACCATTTTTAAACGTGTATAATTCAGTGGCATTAAATACATTCTCGTTGTTGTGCAACCATCACCATCTCTCTCCGGAACTCTTTTATTATCCCAAGCTGAAACTGTACCCATTAAACCTTAACTCCCCATTCATCTTTCCACAAGCCCCTGGCCACCACCATTCTACTTTCTGTCTCTCTGAATATGAGTATCCTATGTACCTCATATAGGTAGAATCATACAATATCTGTCTTTTAGTGTGTCGGGCTTACTTCACTTAGCATGTTTCTAGGTTCATCCATGGGGTAGCACGTATCAGAATTTCATTCCTTTTTAAGACTGAATAATACCCCATTATATGTATATATCACATTTTGTTTATCCAGTCATCTGTCAATGGACATTTTGATTGTTTCCACCTTTTGGCTTTTATGAATAATGTTGCTAAGAACATCGGTGTACAAACATATTCATATTGTTTTATACTGTTTTCAGAATGAACAGAACATTAACTCATGGAAACGCTCACTAAATGTGACATTTTGGTTGTTGTTTTAAAAAATTGCTAGTTAAAAAACAGGGCCTTGGCACACCGGTTGTTCCTTCGAACATTTCTGACTGGAAATGATCCTACAATTACAAGTTACACTATCATGTGCCTTTACCTGATAGCACTTATTCTGGTTGTTCTTTAGTATTTATTTGTATGATTATTCGATTAATAGAGTTTTCTCATTCCCTCACTATACAGTAATCTCTGTGAAGGCAGAAACTGTCTGGCTTTGCTCATTGTATTTTACATGTCAAATACAGGAACTGACATAAAATACAAACCTAGAAAAATACTAATCTCTATATACTCTCTAATGTATATATGGTATACCAACTGCAATATAGACCGTAAGAAGACATTCCTTCAGGATAGCTTTACACAGTCTTTTCCCAATTTCAGTTTGTACTTGATACAAAATTACAGCTACTCCCATCATCTTAGCTCAGAGAGTAAAGCCAAACCTATCAGCACAGAGGGTCAAAACTGCTTAACAGCCTTCACTCTATGTCATTTGATGACGAATCCCATCTTTTCCTTATAATATCTGGGATTTGTTGAACATCACAGTGAATGACATCAATGAGAGAGAATAGCTGTTAAATGATCAACTAATAATTTCTGTTACATCATATACTATTCTTTTAGAGAAATGAACATAAATTACTTGCACAATGAAAATATAAAAGCATTTTTAAAGATGCATAATAAAGCAAGCAAATTTTCTTTCCTTTGTATGTATAGTGTAATAAAGAATTGTGTTTTTAACTTATTTTATCTTTAGCTGACTTCAATAATATTACAAGAAATATAAGTGGTGGTTGTGCCGTATGGTGCAAGTGTGGAGAGGGTAGTAGTTGACAATAGGTAAAATGATGTGACCTGAATATTTCTCTTGGATATTTGCTCTTTGAAAGAATTAAGAGGGATAGTTAGTATTCAAGATTTCAATACAATCTTCATTTGTATTGAAAACTACATGCTCTGGAAACTTTTAGAATAGAACTTGAGAGCAAAGGGCTTATTTAGATTATAATGAAATAAAGTTTTATTTAAGATAAAGTAAGATCCAAAATAAAGTAGTATTCAGCATATTGTTTAAAAAAGATATATGCATGTCTAGGTTAAGGAAATAAATGAGACTTAGAATTGATTTTCAATTTAATTGAAGGGATTATGTATTTTGTTAATATGTTAATTACCCATTTCTTTGTGTCTATATACAAAACATTTTTGCCACTCTTATTCTCTCACCCACCAATGTAAACTATTTTAAGAAGCATGTACCACCTAGTCAAATGAGAACATCCTTGTTTCCCTGAACATCACATCAATATATGACCATCACCTTTCTGGAACCTGGAAACAGACGCCCTTATGGCTGAATATTACATATTATTGATAGCTTTAAAGGGTCCAAAATTCTCAAGTGCCTGAGTCTTCCAAATTGTCTAATCCAAATTAAGTGAAGGACTTTAAAAGTCAACCCTTCAGTTGAAACACCCCAGGGAGAAAATATCAGAGTCCACGTTATGAAGGTTATTAGTATTAAATCAATATTAGTCAACCACCTGATTAGTCAAAAAAGAGCCAGTGTCTTAGTTGTCAGAGTAGCTGGCATTGTTTGACTTCCTAGTCCCTTGAGTACCTGAGATGCTGCTCAATAGGACAGGAAGGATCATGTAGCATTAACAATCTCACTTCACAATGAATATATAAGGGTCATAGAACTTTGTGGATCAAATTATATTGCAATAGCATCCAAAGCAAAGCCATTGTAAACATAAGTAGAATACTTCAATATATTTATCTAACATACAGATAATTATAAAGTATGTATAAGGTATATGGACGAAATAAAGACTAGATGCACACATGCACATACATATTTGTGTTCCCTCATATTTTGCTAAAATTCTCCTTTGATTTTTGTTGTGACATAACTTTATCCCCATATTTCTTTCATTTTCAGTATAATGCATGATTATTTCTGAACAAATAAATGTGTGTTATCCAATGAATTGGGTGTTTTTGCTCCATGAGATTAATTTCAAGCGGCAAGATGATTTGAGTACCTGAAAGCAGGATGTCCACAATGAAATCCAGAAGGAAGCTGTCAATTGTCAGATTTTCAGTTTCAAATTCCTTTTAACTGAAGTTTCATAAACTTCATAAAATGCACAGATATCCAGTGTTCACTGAATTTTCACGATTGTATATATCAATGTATTTATCACCTCGATATATGTGTGTCTCTCTCTATATATATATTTTTTTTCCTCCAGAAAAATCTGCTTTTGAATTTTTGCACTCAATACACACACACACACACACACACACACACACACACACACACACACACCACATGCAAAGGCAACCACTTGAGATTTCTATAATCAAAGATTCGTTTGTCTGTTCTTTGACTTTATACAAATTTAATTCTACAATATATGCTTATTTGTGTCCAAATTCTTTCATTTAGCATAATATCTGTGAGGTTCATCCACACTGTCATGTACTTCATAACTGACTCCCTTTTATGAATGAGTAGTATTCCATGGTATGAATATACCACAATGTGTTCATCAGATCTGTTGATACTAGTTTAAATGGCTTGTGCTTTAAATGCTCTGTCCAATAGATTTTTGTGTACTCTAGGTTCATGATTATATTCTCCCAATTGCTTCAAGAAGTTTAGCAATGCTAGCATTTTAGATCTAGGATTCATCTCAAATTACTTTTTGTGTATGGAATTAGATAGTTTGGAATTTTATCCATTGAGATAAGCAGTTTTTTCCAGCACCGTTTATTAAAAAAGAGATATCTTTTCCCACATTGACCAATTATGAATTGACCTATAATCAAATTCAATATCACAATGTCTTGATTATTGTAGCTTTAGTGTAATTCCTGTAGTCAGATATTTTAAGTATTCCAGTTTTGTTCATTACCAAATTTTGCTATATGAGATACTTTGTATTTCTAAATAATTTTTAGAATTGTCTGTCAAATTCTAGAAAGCCTATCAGAATTTTCATTGCAGTGTATTGAATATATAAAATAATTTGGGTAGCATTAAGTCCTAACAATGTTGCTTTTTCCAAATCATTAACATAGTATATCTCTTTGTTTAGTTGTCTTCTTTAATTTTTGTTTTTAGTGTTCAGGATAAGTTTGGTACATTTTGCACTAGATTTATTCCTAAATATTTTTTATTCTTTTGAAATTACATTTTTTGTATTTTGACATATTTGACATTGCTAAGTTTATTAGTTCTTGGGGGTATTTTGTAGGTTTTTTATAGTTTTCTGTGTACATAATCATGTTGTCTATGAATAAAAAGTTTATTATGTTATTTTCAATCTCATGTACCCTTTGCTTTTTTGACTTATAATGTCTCAGGTTTCCAGTGTTATATTGAATAAAACAATTGTGAGGAGATAACCTTGAATTATGTCAAATCTTTGGAGGAAAACATTCAATAATTCACCATTAAATATTATTACAGCTGAAGGATTTTCATACATAAATACCTTTAATCAGATTGGCTGTTTTCTCCTATTTCTTCCTATATCTAGTATGCTGAATTTTATGTGATACCACAGAAAAAGAAAATTACAGGCCAATATCAGTTTGAACAAAAATACAAAAATCCTCAACAAAATATTAGCAAAGCAAATTGAACAATCCGTTAAAAGGATCATACATTATGATTAAGTGGGATTTATCCCAGGGATTCAAGGATTTTTCAATATCTGCAAATCAATCAGTATGATACTACATATTAACAAATTAAAGGATAAAAACCCTACGATCATCTCAACAGATGTAGAATGTCATGTAGCCTTTGCAGTTTGGCATGTTTCACTTAGTAAAGTGCATTTCAGGTTTCACCGTGTCTTCACATGGCATGATAGCTCTTTTCTTTTTAGTATTGAATAATATTCCACTGTTGGATGTACCGCAGTCTGTTTATTCCTTCAAGTATTGAAGAACATCTTGGATGCTTTCATGTTTTGGCAATTATAAATAAAGCTGTTATAAATACTCATGTGCAGGTTTTTGTGTAGACATTAAGTCTTCATTTCATTTGTGTAAATACCAAGGAGTGTGATTGCTGGATCGTATGGCAAGAGTATGTTTAGTTTTGTAAGAAATCACCAAACTCTCTTCCAAAGTGGCTGTACCATTTTGCATTCCAACCATTAATGTAGGAGAGTTCCTGTTGCTCCATATTTTTGCCAGCATTTTGTGTTGTCCGTGTTCTGAATTTTGGCTATTTTAACAGTGTGGTAGTCTTGTATCTCACTGTTTTTTAAAACCAAATAGATGTGTAGTCTTGTATCTCACCGTTTTTAAAAATCAAATAGCCCTTTATAGATTTAGATTGAGAGTTTCTCCTCTTTTTCTTTTCCTTCCTGCCACGTTCTTGCAATTAAGTCAAAATCCACATGCACACTCTCAAATGACTAATATAGTAGAATAACCTGGGCCATGGAAAAACTTCTTGATTAAAATACAGAATTCGTTTCTTAGCAACTCCCCTCTCTTGGTTATTTTACTCCTCTAATTCTTAGTGTCTTGATCTGTAAAGTGGGGATAGTAATAGAATCTACCTCATAAATTTGTTGTAATCTGTATAAAGTATTTAATGCAATGATAGGAAAAAGCAGGGCTCAAAAACGTTAGCTATTATTTGTATTACTACTACTAATATTTTGAAGCTGTATAATACTCCTATATTAAAAAACAAAAACAATGTCTTTCCTATAGTAGGCATATTGGTTACTTAGTGGATTGGTTTACAATAGTTCCTCTAATCAGGAACCATGTCTTATTCCTCTTCACAGATCCAATGTCCAACAGAGACTGTGGTAGCACTAAGTGAATGGTTGAATGGACAAATGTATAATCAGAGCTAAATGAGATACCAGATTTTCAAAGTTGACGCCAAACATAATTAAATAGTAAATCTAATTTAGGACATATGAAGTTTAAGCTGTAGTTGTGTCTTTTAAACTTTTAATATGATGATCATGTTCTGTGGGGAAATACTTTTATTGAGTAAAACATAGGTTCTGCTATCATAGAATTCATGTTATCATGAGAGTCATTACTGAAAGAGGTAGAAAAAGCAGTAGGATTTTCCTTTCCAAACTGTGACTGTGTGTGTTAATTCTGTTGTCATATTAAAGTATAAAAAATAGAAAAAGTCACTATTTATTCTAAATAAAATACACAAGCTCTGGGAAAGAAAGAATCTTTAAGTTGTCTCCTACCTAATGTTTAAATTTATTCATTCACCTTTCAGCAACCCTAGGCTAAGAATTTTTCTAACCCTCAGGGTGATTTCATAAAATAATGAAAGCTCACAGTCTAAGAGGAGAGACATAAGAGTCTAACAAATAATAAAAATACAGCATAATACAATCCATTATAAATTATGCACAAACGACTCTCCCATGTGTGCTGAACATTCTAGAAGAGACTTGAAATCATATCTTAGTTTGTGGGAAGAGCTGAATGCTTTTGTGTTTGATCAGATAAATATGGAGCATGGGCAGCTCCACATTTATCTAATAATATTAATAATATTAATTATTATGGAGCATAATATTTAAAAACATAAATATCTGCAAAAGACACTGCACACAGATCATTTTAAAAATATGAAATGGACAGAACCTTATAAAATGCATTTTTTCACAATCCAATCTTATTTTTGTTTTCTTCCTACTACTGTTTTTCCTAATTTTTTTTATCACCTTCTATATCAATTTTGTAGAGAATTTCTCCTTCCATCCTACTGAAGATAACTTGTGGTAGATAAAAAAATGGCCATAAATTCTTTGCTATTTCTTCCATTGATAAATAAAGAATACTTCACCTCTCCTTGGATCTAGTTGGCCTTGTAACTAGTCTTTACTGATAAACTACAGCAAAAGAGATGCTGTGCAGTTTCTGAGGCAGTCAAGAAATTTGCAGGTTCTGCCTTCACAGCATAGAATATTTTGCTTTAGAACCACCAGGCCATGAAAAACCCAAAGGAACTAGAGAAGTCATTTGAAAGGAACAAAGGCATGCTGTCCAGCTCCCGCCAAGCCCCTGCCTATAGCCAGTAAAAACCGCTAGCCATGTAGTCAGGTATCTTGAATGTTTCAGCCCCAATCAGACCTCCAGTTGAGCACAGTCCCAGACATCATCATGTGGAGCAGAAAGATATACAGCTAATGTGAGCCAACGTAAAAACCCTAAGAGTTAGTAAACTCTTTTTTTTTTTTTTAAGCCACTAAGTTTTGGGCTGGTTTGTTACATAGCAAGAGACAGACAAAAAGATGCCTATGGTTTTCTAAATTTTTCTTCTGATTTTTACCATGGACTATTCTTATGGTCATGGTCTTCTCTGAATATTTTCCCACTGGCACCTACATGTGAGTGTGTGTGTAAATGCTCACATGTGCAGACATACACATAGTCTAATCCTTAAATAAGAGTCTATTATTCATGAAAACTAGCCCTTTCAGGTTGCAATGTCTCACTACAAGTTTCCCTATCTTTGTCTCTACTTTGTTAATGTTATGAAGTTAAAATAAATTTTTGAAAGTTAGTTTAGGGAGCGTGGGTGTGCTGGGGTAGAAAAAAAATGAACAAATACATTTTGAAATCACATCTTTAAAAAGTGTCACATAGGGGGCTTCCCTAGTGGCACAGTGGTTGGGATTCCACCTGCCAATGCAGGGGACGCGGGTTTGAGCCCTGGTCCGGGAAGATCCCACATGCCAAGGAGCAACTAAGCCCGTGCACCACAACTACCGAGCCTGCGCTCTAGAGCCCACCGCAACTGAAGAGGGCCTGCGCGCAGTGGTGAGTATACAACACAGCCAAATATGAAAACGAATAAATAAATAAATTTATTTTTTTTCAAATGTGTCACACAAACAAGAGTGTGATGCTCCTGAATCCTTCTGAGTTTTTCTGAATGAGGGACTCCAAACTGAAGGGTGGAGAATGGGTGACAGGCAAATTTTTTTTTTTTTGCATTCTATCAGTAGGTTAGTCTGTTCTGTTTTGTTATGCCAAACAGGGGTGTGCCTCCATTTTTTACCATTGTTGAAAAGCCATATCAAAATTCCTTCCCCTCTTATCCACCATAACTTAATAGTAATTGTATCTTTATATTCACTTCAGTGTTAAGTCAGGGGCTACCATTCAGATAACCTTTTTAGAAGGGCTATGGAATGGGAAAAAAATTATACATATATATAAAATCATTATATATATGTATATATAATTATATATGTGCCCCTGGTTCCTGGCACAGATCTCCTAAAAGTCTTGTAATTGCCTAAGTCATAAGAGTGCTAGGAGCATCTTTTGTTCTAATATTTGACCTTTGTCCCTTCTTTTGTTCTAATGAGGTGACTCTGGCTGGGCTCCTGGATAGCTTCAGGAAGGGGACTGGTCACCAGAAAAATCAAAATATGATTAGAGGCTTGGGACTTTCAGGCCCACCGTGATCCTCTGGGAAGAGGAGAGAGGCTGGAGACTGAGTTAATGATTGATGATACCCACATGAAGAAACCTCCATAAAAATCCCAGAAGTATGGGGCTTGGAGAGTTTCCAGGTTGGTGAATATATCCACGTGCCAGGAGGGTGGCACCACAACTCCACGGGGCCAAAAGTTCCTGCTCTTTGGACCCTTTCAGGCTCACCCTATGTATCTCTTAACCTGGCTGTTCACCTGTATTCTTTATTTCATCTTTTATTATATAATAAACCTGTAAATGTAAGTAAGTATTTTCCTGAGTTCTGTGAGCTGTTCTATCAAATGATCAAACCCGAGGAAGGGAAGCTGGACTTGTGACTGGTATTTGAGGTGGGTTGAGGGCAGCTAACTGTGGTTAGTGTCAGAATTGAACTGAATTGTAGGACTCCCAGCTGGTGTCACAGAGAATTGTTTGATGGGGAGGAAAAATCCACATATTTGGTGTCAGAAGTATTGTGAATGTAGTAGCAGTATGAGAGTAAAGGAAAAGCAGTGAGCTTTCTCTATAGACAGGAATTTATAATAAACTTTTCTAAATCTAGCCATTAAATGTCAGACACAATTCCACTTAAACAGCTGGAAATCATTCAATTTTCAAATAAGCTGATGTCTGTATTTGCAGATGAATCATTTAGATTCATTCAGTGCTAACACTGATGTCAATACCTTTTAAGGAGAACTAGTAGAAATGTCAATATTTTCTCACTGAACTGATATACAAGTGGAAAAATAAAATAATTTATAGAACAACAATGAAATATAGTTCTACGGATACTGAGAAGTTCATTGCTGACACTTAGGTCAAAATACAGTCATTATCTTGCTATGTTTCAGTAAAGGTTAATGGATTTCATGATTAAAATATTACTAAGTGATTTTCAAAAGCTGAGTATGAACTACGTAGGCATTGATTAATTATGTCAAGCCTCAAATAGATAGATTTTGCATATGTATGTGTGCTTGTGTGCGTTGTTTGTGAATATGAATGAAATGAGCATCCAACAGAACAAGTGTATCAGAAGGGAAGCTTGTCATATATTTCATTATTTATAGAAAAAAATGTAGTTCTGAACTTGGATTATGCTGAGACAAAGTATATTCTATTTTCAAAATACTCTTGCATCTCTGTTTGTACTACAAAAGAAACTGCAGAGATGTACAGAGTACTTTCAGTTTAAGGTGATTTGACTAAAAATATTCTTATCCATGTTTGAAAGTTCTTTGCTTAGTAAGGCTTTGAACTTCTGGCTTTAACTTCTAGTGATACTGAGCCAAGCACTTCACAATTGAAATGCACCATATCATTAGTACCAGATAGAATTTTCCAGAAAATTATTTTCTAATCACCGAACTCAAGGTTTAACATCTTCTCCAGGAAAAATTCTAAATCCACATGGTGAGAGGGTTCTCACCTCTTTGCAAGCCAGGAAGAAGCTGCCATGTGACAAATGTTTAGTGATATAGTTGTGTGTCATTAAACTATACTGATGTGCAATAGAGACCTTCAGCGACTTCTCCCCTCTCCATCCGCATGTTCTTTCCTAGTGTCCCCACTTTCTACTACCATGTCAGTTATGTTTTGTTCAGAGGAGATATGACACCCAGTTTATTATTTCCTTCATCACATTTTCTTAGAATTTCATTATATGTAGGATCAATAACAGGCTTTATTTATAGGAGGAAGTAGATGGAATTTTAGCAGCTCTGTTCTGGAGGGATATAGAATTGTACCATTTTCTACCAGGTTATTGTGTGTAATTCCAATGTTAATCAGTTCTTTCCATTCCTTATTCAGATTCTACCTTTTAGACCTTTCTGACTTACAGTTCCCTGCATCCACCATTCTCTTCCTATTGTCAGTGGCAAAGTACTGCCTGCCATCAGTAAACAAAGGGTGTTGCAGCCATCAAGCCATTCAATGGTGAGACCTGAGGGAACTCAGGATAGAAAAAGACACCTGCCATCTAGCAGTCAACTGCTGCAGCCACATACACTCTGCCACCACAGTTCACCTGAGATTAGGATGAGAAAGCACAGGATTCTGGCCCCAGGGAGCTGAGGTGCATATCAAAGGAATGATTTCAGTGAGCCCAGACTCTTGAATCTTCCCATACATAGAAAAGCACTAAATTCCTTAACTTGAGATGTCTGGTTTTCTTTAATTAACAGTAACATTTTGAAGTTCTGACTACCTGGTCTTTGTTACAAAAATTCTTATATATCCCAGCTCTTCCCTTACCTCTTTGGAGCCATCCCTCAGAGCTATCTGAGATACTGTCTCCCAGGCTTGAAGTCCTCAGAATGTCTGCTGAGTAAAACTAACTCTCAACTTTCAGGTTGTGCTTTTTTCTCAGTTGACACTATCCAGATAAAGAAACACATTTAGGTATGGATTACAGCTTGATATCTACATGATAAATAAAATACTTTATTCATCTAAATTTACAGAAAAGTGTATTTCCTTTCTTATGAAAAAGTATATACCTAAAAGAAAAATAATGCTCATTTATGCCTACAATCAGGAAATATATTCTCATAGATATTTCATCACATTACAGTGAAAGAAAAAATGAAATACAGTCTTGATATCACACCCTATGATGGATTTAACAAATAATTGGATCTGAAATCATAGTATTTGTATTGGCCTTTCTAGTCAATGGCATGAAAGAGCATTGAAAGCCTGAAATATGTTATTTACTAAATTCATCTATTTGTCATCTTACATAATTTTTAATCTTCAAAATATGCAATATTTACTTTCTAAATAATATGTTATTTCTCCACATTATTTTTTCCTGGGGATAGTTTGAAGCAAAATTACAAAGTCTGATAAAAGCAGAATGTTTTGCCAGAGGGTTTTGTGAGACTAGAAATCTTTCATTGGAAAGTCTGGCACTGCCCCAAGTAGCTCTTTCTAAGTTGATAAGCAGGGGGGGTTATGGAATATCAATATGTTTGAAGATAAAAGGACATCCTTTGCAAGTCAAATGAAGATAACCTATTTACAATTTCAGTTTCACTTCACCACAAATGATTTAGAGTTTTCTAAGTATAAAACAAGGGAAAAAAACTTCCATCTAACCTTCAGTGTCAAACAATAAAAGGAGCATTATTTACAAGAGAGTCGTGTGTCTCAGATATCATTTGAAATATATTAAAATAAAAAGATAATAGCATTGATGTTAGCAGTTGTAAAAGAAATAGCCTTTTCTTTCTAAATCCAATTCTCTATAAGCTTCAAATATTTTGGTTTTACTAAACTATAGTTGGACTTACTGAGGAGTTGTTTTGTTTTATTTATCTTATTGCCTCCTTTTTGTGCAGTGCTTTATACATTTATCCTTTTTGTATACGAACAATGTAAACTATTTGACATATTTTCTTATAGCATACTCATGTCCAAAAAGTAATCTTTTGCAATTTATAAGGGTGAGCTCCTGTAAGGAAACAATAATATGTATGCCAAGCAACATTTGATTTGTTACCCAATTTGTGGAAGGGGTTCTGTGTATAGTTGGGGAGGTCAAGCATTAAGAAACAGGGTTTAGTGACAAGTACAGACATGGATAAAAAGGAATGACAGTGAGAATTAAATAATCATAAAAGCTTAATACTGAAAGTTCCTTAGAGGTACTTGCTTTATACAGAAATCTCTTTAAAAGCTTAGTAGCAAATGGCTCTTTGGCCTCTGCTTGAACATTTCAAGTATAGGCATTTTGATGTTTGCAGGCCAGTATTTTCCATACTTGAGTCACATTAATTATTATAATTTCCCTTTTATTAAAGCACTCCTTTAATATAAGGTGATATTAATCAACATCCGATACAAGTAGTATTAATGTATGTATCAATGAAAATCAAGCATATTATTCCATCTATTTTCACTGATTAATTTTTCAAGACAGATGCACCTAAACTTAATCTCCTATTGTATTTTACAGTAAAGTTAAAGAACATTTTTTGGGGAAATAAAAATTATTCCACCCCACCAAATTATTTTTATTCCTATGTATTTCCTTTTTTTTTTTTCTTTTGTCTCTAAGGAAAAGAAAGTTCATTATTGAATTCTGCAGTTTTGTAACTTCTCCCACTTAGTCCTAAGCCTTTGGTATATAGACACAAAGAATATGCATATTCTTTTTCCACATGTCAAGCCTTTAAATATGTAGGTAACATAATTATATTCTTTGGTTGAGTTTCCCATATCCAGGTTAATTATATCAGGTGACAATTAGAGATTAGTCAATGTGATTTCAGAGCCCTTCATGTTCCTGGGTGATCTCCTTTGTATATGCTCTGATTGATCAACTATAAAAGTATCATTCAAAGGGGAAATAGTGTCCAGATGTGACCTGGAGACAGACATAACTTGATGAGGGTATTACCTAAATTATTGTTAATGCAACTTGCATCTGTCTTTATTTTAGTACCCATTCGACTCATGACTTCTTTTAAGCTTTCAGATAGCACTTTTTTCTTTTTTTTTACATGAACATCTGCCAATTTAGTTTTCCACCTCTATTGAGGTGATAATCTTTTTATTGTGTGTGCCTAATTTCAGAACTATACACTTATCTTTATTTTTATAGTTTATCTTTTAGCTACTATTTCATTTTACTTATTAATGTTACGGAATCTTGATCTCTTCATTTTAATTGCATTTTCTAACTTTGTATCTCTACAGTTTGATTAGCATAACCTCTATGTGTTTTCATTCAAACAGTCAATTAAGTGTTTGTCTGTACAGAGCTGAAGATGATGTAAAAAATGACATTTGCTAATGGTACTATACTAAATGGAGAGAAACTTCATCAATCAATATTCAGATGTCATCCATCTTACATATGTTTATGCAGTTGACACCACAAACTGTTTTAGGCACTACTGAATCAGCTTTTCTAATAACAATAAGGGAAATAAAATTATTTTGTATGACCATTTTCTTGATGAAATCTATAATGTTTTAAGTAAACACTATTTTCTTTTTAATTACTAGGTTCTGGATTTAGAATTTTATTGAGAAGATTGACATATTGTAGTTCTTGTTAAGCAAGAAAATTGCTAACTCATGAGCGTTCACACAGGTCTTTATTATGCAATAAGCAGATATTACACTCATTAACATGTCATTGCTATAGTGGTGAGGATTCTGCTTGTCTTCTACATATCCAGACAGCTTGAGAATGCTGTCTGGAAGGAACGGGTCAGAGTTAACCTCCATGGATATGGCCTGGCCAGAGCCACCAGGCAGTATGGTGTAATGGCATCTCTTTTTTTTTCATTTTGGAAAAAGATTAAAAAAACCTACAAAAAAATCTAATTAGAATTCTCCCTTTTTCTCCCAATTTGAGAAACTCAAAGGACTTGTTTGTATGTTTCTTTTGTTTTTGTTTCTTTTCTTATTCTTAAAGAGACACATTAAAAAGATGCAATTCCTAGATACATAAAGAACCATCAGAAGTATTTTATGATACACACTATACACACTAAATAATTTATTATTTTATGAAATAATAAATTCATCTATCTCCTTTTCTTGTTGATATATATATATATATATATGTATGTATATATATGTACACATATATATTTTTTCAACTTAAAAACACACAACATTAGAGTTGTGAGTTTAAGTTTTATTCAAGGACTTACTGAGGACCATAGCCTGGGAAACAGCCACTCAGTAGCTCTGAGGAAACTGCTCTGAAGAGGTAGGGGAGCAGCCGGTATATATATGATTTTTGGCTAAGGACAATGTGCAGTCAAGAATACCTCTTGGTAAAAGATTACTGCTTGTCACAAAGAACATACGTGTCAAATTAATGATCTTAGGACTTTTCTATGAATGGGAAGATGCAAGAATCTGGGTTCATTAAAATTCTTCTGGAGACATACATCTAACTATTTAAGGGGCCTGCTTGTCCAAAGCACGAGTGCTTCATCCTGTTATCATCTTAATTTCCTCTGAGTGCACTGTCAGTGATTATAGTAGGTTACAACTGAATTCTTGTAGAACTGGGTGGTGAGCAACACTCTTTATTCTTCTTTGTTTAATATGTATATATATATATTAAATATATATATATCTTCTTTGTTTTATATATATGTATGTATATGTATATATATATATATAGTTGGAATACACTATGCATTGCACTGATAGGCAGGGAAATCTTGATAGTTGGTCCCTGGCAGTGTGTATGAAAGCCCCTCAGCATTCAGACTATCACCTAATGTCTCTGTGATGCACAACACTGCACATTTGTAATAAGGTCAGGGGAAAGATAATGTCAAGATATTAAAGAATATTTTGTAAGAAAAAAATCAGAGATAATGTCTTCACCTAAATACCATTATTTATATTTGTTTTGGTCTTTATGTGCATATATAAAGCACAAATGTTATAATTTTTCTGTTTTATGTTTGCTTAAAAGCATAAATATATAATAATATATAAGTAAAATATATTTTAGATTGCTATATCTCATAATGTCCAGCTTTGAGAGTTGTATGTAGAATTAAATAAAATAACACATGCACCGCATTAGCAAAGTATCTGGCACATTGGAAGTTCTTAATAAATACCTGCTAATATTTGGATTATAGAACTACTAGAATAAACATTCTTGTGTATTATTATTTTCCCCTTGTATAGTTTCCTAAATATAAATTTTCAAAATCAAAATATCAGTTTAAATATTATAAGTTCTTTAGTGATTTATGGTATGCCTTATTAAAATGATTTCCAAAAATATTATAGCAATCTAAAAATGTGCTCTAACTTTTCCTCTCTCATATTTTACTTTCCCCAAATTATTTGCTTACTTAATAAGCCAATAAAATTACCTCATAGTTGCTTTAATTTAAATTTTAAATTTTCATCAAGTTGATTTTTTTTTGTCTTTGCATACCAAAGACATGAAATTTCCTCTTATGTAAACCATAGGCCTATGCCCTAATGACTATTTATCAGTTTGGGTCTTTGAATTTTTTTCTTTCAATTTTGCATTAGAATAATAAATGTACACAATTCTACATAGCATAATCTAACAAAAAGTCTGCCTTCGTTTCTCAGAAATATTTTTATTACTTTGTCAGGAGCTTAGATGGTTTGCTGCACAGTGAATATGGGGCTTATTCAGGACAAGAGATGATAAAGATTCTTGTGGAGTTAGCTTAAATCAAAATGGCCTTATGAGACATGGGTTAGCCCATTTAGATGATTTAGGATTTACTTGCAGTCTGACAAATCATTGTTTGTGGCTAAAGTCAACTGTTAGGCCAGGGCAGAATGGAAATTTGGAAATCTGTATATTAACTGAATATTCTAACTAAAGGGTCTATAGATCTGGGATAAAACATTTGTATTGGAGAGGCCCCTTGGGTTTGAGAAAGATGAGAGAGATTCAGTAGTGCTAATACTATACTGGCTGCTAGTTTCCCAGTCTAACTTCCTCCCCTCTTTGTAATTCTTATTTAAGTATGCCTCAAGTTTTAATGTCAGCTTTAGCCAATAAGGAGCTCACACACACACACACACACACACACACACACACACACACACACACTATTAACAAGGCTATAATATTGATTTCAGGGTAGAAGAGCAGACCTTATGATCTCACCATAGTCTGTAACCCTTATCTTCATAGTGACTAACAACTTGGACAGATACACTTTGTTGTTCAAGGTCTTATTTTCTAGGGTCCTAATTTAGGGCAGGGCTTTGACATGGGGGCACTTCAAGTCATCCTTAAACCGTAGAGTAAACTTCCTATTTGAGCAGGGATGATAGAAATTCCCACAGAACTTAAAGCCAAAGTCTTAGTTATTTAATTACAAAGATCAAAAGAACTACCTATCACATATATGTAAGCTATCTTTCCCATAGAAAGTTTTCCCTTACAGGAGGCAAAAAACTCTTGCAAGGTAGTGGAAGTGAATTCCTTATGCCTGTTCCCAGCTTCCCCTTGGATTACTATTCCTGTTAGTAAATCAGGGTATTCTCATACTCTCTTGAAGATCCTTCCATTAGAGTCTCAATTCGGAGATTCTTACAAATTTTTTTTTATAAGTTTAAATTTACTTTTTAAAATACATATTTAACACTGACAACAAATAACCTGTTTTACAGTAAAGGATATCTTTGATCATTGTTATTGGGGTCTTTGCTAAACTATGTTAAAACGTAATGGAATTATTAATATGTTGAATTCATAATCATCATCTTTTTCCTTTTTTTTTAGCTGTGCAGCATGGCTTGTTGGGTCTTAGTTCCCTGACCAGGTATTGAACCCTGGCCCTTGGCAGTGAAAGCACAGGGTTCTGACCACTGGACTGCCAGGGAATTCCCCATAGTCATCATCTTATATTAAATTCTGACCCCTCACTTTGGTAACTGTATGTCCTTGGGTAATTTACATAACCTTTCTATACCTCAAAGGATTCTTTACAAAAATATAATACCTTACTAACTTTCCTTAAGATTATTTAGTTAATATACATAAAGTAATTTGCATTGCACTTGGAATAAATTAAGTACGTGAGGGCTTCCCTTGTGGCGCAGTGGTTGAGAGTCTGCCTGCCAATTCAGGGGACACGGATTCGTGCCCTGGTTCGGGAAGATACCACATGCTGCAGAGCGGCTGGGCCCGTGAGCCATGGCCACTGAGCCTGCGCGTCCGAAGCCTGTGCTTTGCAACGGGAGAGACCACAACAGTGAGAGGCCCGCATACCACAAAAAAAAAAAGAAAAAAATTAAGTCCTTGATAAATGTTTGCTATTGCATGTTGACTCACTTAAAATCAAATTTTATAATTCAGTAGATATTTATGCAGCTATATTTATTGAATTTCATTTCAAAGTACTTTGAAAGAAAAAATTCCTTTCAAGGAATTAATTAATTATGATTAGAACATCAATTTAAAGTGTTAAAAAATACACCTTTTATTGATGTGTTTTGTTTTAGAATCAAATTGCTGGGATAAATTCATTAGATTATAACACAGTTTACATACACTGTAGAGAGTAGAGCAATTCCCCAGACATACACATTCTACCAAATAGAAATTGTCTTGAGATGAGAATTTAAGAAATAGAAGAACAAAAACCTCACATGCTCCTTATCAGAAAAGAAATACACTATTTGCAATTCAGAGTGAGAGAACACCAGAAGTAATGTGCAGAACATGTAAATTGGCTGGCTGATGCAATATATGCTATTTGAAGGGCTATGAGAAATTGAAAATATTGATCTTGTTTTAAATGGAAATAATTAATGTGGTCTAAGTTGAATATAATAGAGAACTCAGGAAACAGATTGAAATACAATATGCACAAGATTAATTTGGTAGGTCAGAGAAAATGAGAACATTACATTTTACATGGCAAATATTAAGAAAACAAAATTGGAATAAAGAAACAAGGATAGATAAGTAGAATAAAATATTTATCAAAATAATAAGTATCTAAAGTATCTACTCTATGGCAATTTTCAAGGTATTATTTTTACCATTGCTTCCTGGGTATGAAGCAGTAGCGAATGAACTTCAGGCAAATTCTTCTTTGAATACACCTCCTGTTTACAGCATTTTTCTAGTCTTCTACATATTCAGACATTCATCGTTAATTGTCTCCAATGAATACATTTTTTTATTTGATTTAAGCTATTATTAATCTAGAAAACCACTTCTAGAACAATAGGATTAATATAATCTCAGATAATCGCATTAAATCTAAATTAACACCTGGCCATCTAACTTAATTTTATTTTGTTTTTTCAACAACATGGAGAGCTGCTCCTAGAAGGGGAAATAAACAATGAACACAAAATTAAAAAGTAATGTAAAAAAGGTAGACGAAATATTCTTTGAGAATGCGTCACTTGTGTGTTCCTGAATATCTCCGTACTATTTTTTATTTGAATTGGCAAAATACAGACTGTTATGTGTTGACCATATTGAACACATTTTCATATGATAGTTAACATAGTTAATTTAAGTTTCTATAGCTATATCAGTACTTAAATCGGTTATTTTTGTCATCGCGTCTATCCAGAGCTTTTCTTCTGCCCTCTTTCATATTTTGTTCATATTTCCATTATCAAATTCCTAGTTAGTTCTGAACTAAAATTATGTACTTTTCCTAAGCTAATTTAAGTTTTAATTTCTAATATATATATGGGAATTGAGGTTACATCCATAAATTTAATATATGTGTAAAATCCATTTATTTGAAAAACAAACCAAAAATGCATGATGACTTATAGAATGGAAATACTTTCTCCCCAGCAAAACAACCATAATTAGTAAAAATTATCTAAAAAAATAAAAATATCTAGAAATCCTTCTAAAGGCATACAGCAAATGAAGAAATATTTATTCAAGATAATCTACTAAGTCTCAGTCATAAAAAGTCTGTGGCATTTGAACCATGACCTACTTGCTACCCACCATTCAAGTTTAAAATGATGGAAGCTCCACTCTAAGTGGGTACATCCAAGAAAACAGGGCTCCTATTCCCCTAGCTCCCAGTCAAGGTCTATGGCATCTCCCTGCTGGGAGCAGACTACCGGAATTTCTCATCCCCTTAAGCACCTTGTGGCAGAAGCTGGATTTCAACAAGAATGTCTGGTAGTCTGGAGCTCTTTTCCTCCACCCAACCCACACTGGTAGGGCAGAAGCTTTATCCCAGACAAGGCAGTTTGAAAATATTGGGGTCCCAACCCACCCTTACTCCAGCTCGCTCATAAGATGAAAATTTCATGTTAGAGACATAAGCCAAGAAGACCAGAGTGTACTTCTTCCATTTGGTGCCCTGCTCATAAAGCAGGTGCATCACTATTACATAGAAATGTTAACTGTACCCATCCCGAGCTCTGGAACAATGGTGCAGAGGTTTTACCCGAACAGAAAGCCTGGTCATAGAAAGAGAGACCTCTGAAGCTTTCCCCAAGAAAACTGACTTTATATTTAACAGAATATGGGCCAGTTTAAACCTAAGGGTGTTTTTGAGAACAATGGGGTTATGGGAGTAAGCAATAAAGAGAAGGCTGATAGTTCCATCAGAGCAACAAGCTAAACACTAGGCCCTTTAGTTCACCAGGAGAACCAGGGAAGAGATAGCTAAGCAAAACCCCCTTGAAGTCAGAGAAAAACCTCATAGACTTGCCTCAAGACCACTCCTTCATAGGGGACCAAATTAAATTGAATAAGACTGTGGAATAATTTATGCCCTAGATCATTGTTGCTAACACACCTCCTTACAAGAAATGCTAAAGGAAGTTATTCAGAGTGAAAACTGAATAAGAAAAGAAAAGACAGTAATCTGAGTCCACATGAAAAAACAAAGTGTTCTGGTAACGTTATGCTAAGTGTAAGAAGCCAGACACAAAAGATCACAAATTGTATGGATGTATTTATAAGAAATATTCTAAAATAGGCAACTGTAATAGAGACTAAGAGTAAATCAGTGTTTGCCTGGGGTTGAAGGATTGATTGGTGAGGTCCAGGAAACTGGACAGCATTGCTAATGGCTATTGGGTTTCTTTTGGAAATAATGAAATGGTCTATTGTTGATTGTAGTGATAGTTACACAATGAAGCCCAATGAATTGTACACTTAGAATGAGTGAATGGATAGTTCTGAGTTACATTTCAATACAGCTTTTCAAAAAAGTAAAATGCAACACATTTAGAAACATACAACCAACCAACCAACCAACCATCAAAACCTTCAACAAAACTAAGGTATAAATTTTTGGCAATTTTTGGACACTTTTTTGTATTCGTACACTAAAATTTTATCTATTAGAGTAAAAGTTGTCATTGATTAAAAATAATGGAGAAATAAGTAATTGAATAACCAAATGAAGGTGATTATTTTAGGAAATTAAAGGATGAGGATATAGTGTTATATTATTCTTCTTCCTTTATAGAGAAGAATTAAAGTTTGATTCAGGAAACATCTCTTCAGTGTTTATATCAAATAGTTAACAGTTTGGGTAAATTAGCACTGATGACCAATCTATCAAAAAGACAACTTCACAAGATAAGTATACTGCATTCTCTTATAAAAGTGACATATAATATGGGAGTAGATGCATTCATCACATTGCTTGAGTGATAAATATGTTTGTGATATATTTTATTGCAAAAAGTTATCTTATTAATGTTTCTTATATCTTTTCCCTCCATCTGTTCTTAGTTTCATCTCTTACCTGGACTGTTGCATAACTGTGTATCGTCAAAGAATTTGCATAACTATTACTGAATAATATTTCCTTTCCTCTTCTGATTTAGTCATTCCATCTGGCTCAGCAAATGCCCTTCTAACATGCTTAGAACCATAGCCTGCATGTTATCATACTGCCAAACTATGATTTATGTGCCCTCTACGTGACAAGTACAAATGCTTATAATTCAAAAGAAGGAAGGAAAGAAGGAAGGGAGGAAAGATGGAAGGAAGGATGGAAGAAGGAAAAAAGGGTGGAAGGAAGGAAGGGGAGAAAAGGCAGGAGGAATCGATCTAGGCTAGAGCATGAGATAGCCCTAGGAGAGGAAAAAGAAAGATAGGCAAGCAAGCAGACAAACAGGAAAGGGAGGGAAGAAAATGATATCTAGATCTCACTAAGGCACAGTTGCATAAATTATTCCTCTTTTGTTTTTCTTACTTTTCAAGGCAAAATTTAAGAATTGAATCTATTTACAGAATGCTAAAATTTATATAATCACACTCTATCATTTCTATACTTGAAAATGTATGATACTGGTCTAACCTGATGTTCTACAGATATGGCAGATGAAAAAAATAGCATTTCACTAACAGCTTGAATCAAGGCTAAGAAAGCAGTAATTTTGTGGCATTATATTTAATATATATCTTTAAACAATGAAATGCACCCTCAAATTATCAGGAAGTGTTCATGCATTTTATGAAGGTCCATACAAGTCTCACTCTATGCTCAGCATTCTTCCAAGTACTTTACAAAGAGTAACTCATAATTTTTTTTTAATATTTTATCTTTATGTTTATGAAAAGAAACTAAGTACAAAATGGTTAAGTAATTTGTCAAGGTGACCCACTAGGAAGACCCCTCTGTGCAATTCAGGGGACTGGGGCACACAGATACTGTGCTTGGTGGGGTCCATGTTACTGACACAGCATGCTCAGGATGGGCTCCTTGTTATGACTAGTGGCCACCCCAGCAGCATCTGGGAAACCATATTAGTTTCCCATGGCTGCTGTAACCAATTACCACAAACTTTGCGGCTTAAAACAACACAAATTTGTTCTCTTAAAGTTCTAAAGTTCAAAAGTCTAAATTCAAGTGTTGGTAAGGTTATGTTCCTCTGGAAGATTCAGAAAGGCATCCATTTCCTTGCTTTTCTCTGCTTCTAGAAGCCGCCTGCCTCCCTTGGCTTATGACCCCTTACTGGTATCACTCCAACCTCCTGGTCTCACTGGCACATTTCCTCCTGCAAATCTAATCCTCTTGCTTCCCTCTTATAAGGACACTGGTGATTACATTGGTCCTACCCAGATAATTTAGGATAATATCCTTATCTCAAGTTCTTTAACTTATCATGTAAGGTATAATAGTCAGAGGTTCTGGGGATTAGGATGTGGGCATCTTTAGGGGGCCAATAGTCATCCTATCACAGAATTCAACCCAGGAAGTGTAGCTCCTGAGCCCATGTTCTGAAGCACCTCCTTGAGTTGCTTCACATGTTACAGACTTTTCATGCAAATTATTCACGTTTATTATGGGAAATGCAAGTCTGTTACCTTTCTAGTTCAGTTTCCATGCCTGTAAAATAAAAGAGTTTGCTTAAATACAGTCTAAAGCCCCTATCATAAACTATCATAAACTTCTGTGATTCTGAGTTTCAAGCAGACCATGTGGTTCTTCAATGAATAAAGCATTTTAATTTTTAAAATTTTATTGAAGTATAGTTGATTTATGTTGTATTAATTTTTGCTATACAACAAAGTGACTCAGTTATACATACATATATATATATATATATATATACATGTGTATATATATATATATGTATGTATGTATTCTTTTTCATATTCTTTTCCATTATGGTTTATCACAGGATATTGAATATAGCTCCCTGTGCTATACAGTAGGACCTTGTGTTTACCCATCCTATATATACTAGTTGGAATCTGCTAATCCCCAAATCCCAACCCTTCTCTCTCCCACCTCTCCTCCTCCTTGGCAACTACAAGTCTGTTCTCTACATCTGTGAGTCTGTTTCTTTCATAGATATGTTCATTTGTGTCATATTTTAGATTCCACATATAAGTAACATCATATGGTATTTGTCTTCCTCTTTCTGACTTAACTTTGCTTAGTATGATAATTTCTAGGTCCACTCATGTTGCCGCAAATGGCATTATTTCATTCTTTTTATGGTTGAGTAATACTCCATTGTATGTGTGAATGTGTGTGTGTGTGTGTGTGTGTGTGTGTGTGTGTATATATATATACCACATTTTCTTTATTCATTCATCTGTCAATGGACATTTAGGTTGCTTCCATGTCTTGGCTATTGTAAATAGTGCTGCTGTGAACATTGGGGTGCATGTATCTTTTTGTATTAGAGTTTTCTCAAGATATATGCCCAGGAATGGGATTGCTGGATCATATGGTAACTCTATTTTTAGTTTTTTAAGGAACCTCCATACTGTTCTCCATAATGGCTGCACCAATTTACATTCCCACCAACAGTGTAAGAGGGCTTCCTTTTCTCCACACACTCTCCAATATTTATTATTTGTAGACTTTTTTAATGATGGCCATTCTGACTGGTGTGAGGTGGTACCTCATTGTAGTTTTGATTTGCATTTATCTAATAATTAGCGATGATGAACATCTTTTCATGTTCCTCTTAAACCTTTCATTCTTGAGTGTATATTTGAGTCCCAGTTTTCCAAACAAGGGAGTGGTTCTTACTGCCTCAATAAAATTTCTCAGTACCCAAGTTAGTCACTTTTTAATCTCATATGCAGTCAACTGAATGATTGCTTATTAATCAATTACTGATCTCACATGTAGGAAGCCCTCCCACCTTCCTACCCTGTACAAATTCCTCCTGTATTTTGGGGTCACCTTTAATCACACCTCCTCCTATAAGCTTTTCTTGACGGCCCTGATCTCTATCAATCACTATCACTCTGACCAAAATAATCTTGACAGGTTGAATCCACTGGTGTTTAATAAAATTTAGTCTTATTCTCTTCTATGACATTGTACCTCTGATCATGGCTCTGCTTTGCGACTTTTACTTACATCAGCCAAGTCACCAGATGCAGTGCTGACCATGCCCTATGCACTCTGATATGTCTTCCTCTAGGCATTATCTTCCATGCACAGGATGGAGGGTTTTAATAGAGTTCCATGCTTAGAGTATCTAAAACATATACAACTACAGTAGAGGTTGAACTGCATAGTTCAAAATTAAAAACACTATTGGAATAAGTAAGATGACTGTTTTAGAAAAGAAAAATTATTTTATAAGAATAGCTAGATTTTGAGAGTCATAAAAGAGAAAAAATATTACTCTCCCTTGGTTTCTGGAATAGAAAACTTCCTAATGAAAGGATCCGTATAAAGCTACTTTATCTCTGTTTACTAAAATGGAAAAAAATTTATTTGATTGACCTATTTATCTGTGACAACATCTGATTTTAGATTCCTATGGTTCTATTAAAATTTAATCAAATTACATAATATTTATATGAGCTACAAATTTATTATGAAACTAAGATGAAAATGAAAGTAGAAAAATTTTGCATAAATGTAATTTTGGGGGGATATGCCCTTACAGAAAATAAATAATGCTCTAAACCATTTAGGTATTAAAAACCTATTTATATAAATGAAATTAAATACAAACAAAATATGCAATTTTATTGGCATATTTGATACTCTTCATGTTCTATACTTTATTATGGTTTTGAAAATAGTAAAATAAGATCTATTATCAGTCAGGGAATTAAGAGTGTCTACTTGGCATCTAACTTTAATTAGGACAAACACTGTAAAGAACATTGGAAATAATGCATTTAGCTTTGTTGTCTTTGTATTTGAAATTGATAAAACTAGATATTTTTAACCCATTTTTTATTGAAGTATAGTTAATTTACAATGTTTTGTTAGTTTCAGGTGTATGGCAAAGTGATTCAGATATATATTTTTTTTATAGTCTTTTCCATTGTAGGTTATTGCAAGATATTGAATATAGTTCCCCAATGCTATACAGTAGGTTCTTGTTGTTTATCTATTTTTTACACAGTAGTGTGTATCTGCTAATCCCAAACTCTTAATTTATCCCCCACAACCCATTATCCCCTTTGGTAACCATAAGTTTGTTTTCTATGTGTGTCTGTGTCTATTTTGTAAGTAAGTCCATTTGTATCATATTTCAGATTCCACATATAAGTGATATCATATGATATTTGTCTTTGTTTAACTTACTTCACTTAGTGTGATAATCTCTAGGTCCATCCATGTTGCTGCAAATGACATTATTTCATTCTTTTTTATGACTAATAGTATACATATATCTCATATATATTATATATGTATATATAATACATATATAATAATATACATGTATAATATACATATATATAATATATATATATATATATCACATCTACTATATATATACACATATATCACATCTTTATCCATTTATCTGTCAATGGACATTTAAGTTGCTTCCATGTCTCGACTATTGTAAATAGTGCTGCTGTTAACATTTGAGTGCATGTATCTTTTTGAATTAGAGTTTTCTTTGTTTATATGCCCAAGAGTAGGATTGCAGGATCATATGGTAACTCTATTTTTAGTTGTTTTTTTTTTCAGATGATTTGCTTTATTTCAAACCTACTTTTAATCAAATAATAAGAGTTTTGCACTGATTTAATAGATAAATAAATATAACACACTAAGATTGCAAAAATCTGGTCAATAAAATGTTAAAATCCAATGAACACATTATTTTTAGTTTTTTAAGGAACCTCTATACAGTTCTCCATGGTGGCTGTACCAATTTACATTCCCACCAACAGTGTAGGAGGGTTCCCTTTTCTCCACACCTTCTCCAACATTTATTATTTGTAGAATTTTTAATGATGGTCATTCTGACTGGGGTGAGGTGATAATTCATTGTATGGTTTGCATTTCTCTAATAATTAGTGATATTGAGCATATTTTCATGTGCTTGTTGACCATCTGTATGTCTTCTTTGGAGAAGTGTCTATTTAGATCTTCTGCCCAATTTTTGATTGGGTTGTTTGGGGGTTTTTTTGATATTAAGCTGTATGAGCTGTTTGTATATTTTGGAAATTAATCCATTGTTGATAGCATTGTTTACAAATATTTTCTCCCAGTTCATATGTTGTCTTGATAAAACCACAGATTTTTAAGCTCTGTGGGTTATCTGAAGGCTTAGGGGAAAAAAATTGAAAACATTTAAATATGATTTCTTAATGCTGGAGTGATTTTGAACTCAGAAAGTTTACTTAGAAGATATTTACTTTAAATATATGCTCTTTCTGATGAACATTGATCAAAATACCTATAGCTTCCTTTACCATCAGTTTCTAAGCCCCTGTCACTGCACAATACCCAATTTTCCAGGGTTAATCTATATTACCCTGGAATTTATATGACATAAGTAAGTTATATTCATTGAATAAAAGTATTGCTTATAAAATTTACATGGTCAGTCCCCTCAGTTCACTTATATCATGGCTTGGTTCTTTATAAATAAATTACTTTTTACTATAATTTTCCAGTTGCGTACAAGAGATTAAAGTGTATAAGGATTTAATACACTGGAACTTGCTATGTACTTGGCATCTTGGCTAAACACATATTTTATACAGATTTAAAATAATTTCATATGAAGCAGCCAATGTTTTAAATATCATTAAATAGAGATTGAAATGCAAATGTTGATCCAATTTTTCAGGAGTAAAATTGCTTTATAAGAATGAAATATTCTATATTTCTTTATACTCTTACAGGCACCTAAAAAATGCTACAGAATGACGCTTTTAAAATTATCAATTATTTTCTTTTTTTTTGCCCAGAGTTCTTACCTTTTCAGAATGTGTTCGAAGTGAAAAATCAAAGTGACACAAATAATTATCTGAGGAATTGGGATGAGAAATGATGAAATTTCTGGTAAGAAATTAGTATTTTGTATAATATTCATTTATAAAACCAAAAATATGAATGTATATCAATATAGATTATATATTTAGTAAGAAAGTTGAGGAAGAAATTTTCCTAAGCATGGTCTAAAAAAGATATATATATAGAGAGAGATATATAGATATATATCTCTCTCTATATATAATTGATATTCTTTCAAAATGGGAAATTAAGCTTATGTCCAGGAGGATTTCAATTATTTACAAATAATTCCATGTTTGACATCTAATAATGATCTTCCAAGGGAGGAATACATATTTAACCAACATGTGTTCTCACCATCCTTAATGGAGCTAAATAAACATATTTGAGCAGACAACTGAATTAATTTGAAAGAACTTTCTGCTAGGATAAGTGCTAAATCTAAAATTGGCTAATAAAGGACAGTGAATATCTTTCCGTGGAGGCTTTTTGTTTTGTTTTACTTTATATATAGATCACAGTGCCATACATCTCTGATATACTTAACTCATTATATCTCGAATATCTGTTTCCATGTCCCATCTACTGTCTGATACCCAGTTTTCCAGGAAGCTGTCTGGGGCCATTTCAAATTTAATAGATACCCATACCTGGGTTTAACAGGAAAAATTATCAGGTAGTAGGAGTCTTTTAGATATCGCCTTTTCAGCTACTTGCTACAGGTCATTGCCATAGCTTCTTCCCTTATCAAATTGAATCAGACAGTGGCAATAATCTGACTGCATTCGGCATGGTGCCTGCAGAAACATCTTTGCTTTCTGAACTGCTCTATTGTATTCATCTTTTTTTAGATTCCATCCAGTTTCATTAAGGAATTTTGCTGCAAGCTTTTATTCAGGATACAGAGGGAAAAAATCAAAAGCAAAACATTGAAATTGTCCTGAGAGACTTCAGTAACATCAGTTTCAGTTTGTCATACTTCAAAATAAATTTCAAAGAAGACTAGTTAAAAAAAGAGTTGGCAGGAAGTTGTTTTTCTCAAAAGATACAAGTTTCTTGTCATGCACAAGTCACTTAGCCTTTTGAACTGTATTTTCACTTATCTAATAAGAGTAAAAAATATGTAAGGAAAAGATATGTAAACTATAAAGTATCCTTTAGATAGAACCCAAACATCTATAGGCCTACAGAGCTTAGAATAGCAAGAATTCATATTAGCTTTTAAATTCTAATGTTACTGACAGTTGTCCCCATCTACACAAGTAAAAATCTTTAGAAACCCACCCTAGCCCTTTTCCTTCTAAAATGCCTCCCCTTCCAGTTATTTCTCAGGCAAATCTTTTTTTTTTCGTTTCTTTTCTTTTTCCTCTTCTCTGTGTCTACCCTTAAGTGTTCCCTTTGGTCGTTTTCATGCTGCCAAAATCATGCTTTATTTTGGCAGAACTTTGAACCCTAGGTCCTGAACAACTCTTACTGGGCTCCAGTCCTCACAAAACCTCTTGTAAAAATAGCCCCTTTATCCTCTCTATGGACACGGAACACTTGGAGTTATGCTAGCGATCTGGGCGGGGGGTGGCGGTGGTGGGGAGAAGTGTGGTGGCTTGAAGCAGGACTTCAGTCTTTGTCTTCTTTGAAGAAAGAATGCAGTAAAGAGACAGAGATTGTGAAGCAGATAAGGGTTTATTAGAAACAAAGTACATGTGGAAGAACACACAGGCAAGCTCGCAGAGAGAGTTGCACCCAATGCCGGTAGCTTAGATGGTTTATGTGGGTGCAGGCTTCTGAGTTGTCTCTGGCCAATCTTCTTGCTTGTGCCCATATTTGCCCTGACTCAGAACTCTTCCTGGTGGGTGCGTGTGCATTCCTCGGTCAAGATGGATTCTAGCATGAAGGTTTCTGGGAGGTTGGCAGGATATATTATAGGCTGGAGGCTCCCCCTTCCTTTGGCCCATCCCTAGACTGAGGACCTTCTCTGTGCATGCATCAAGCTGGGAAATTCCCTTGACCATAAGAATGAGAAAAAATGTGGTTGCTTTTTCTTCCACCCAATCAGGGCTCTGCTCCTGCTGCTGTCTTATCTTGAGGTGTCAGCAGGAGACTGGTTGTAACTGCTCAGCCTGGGGCCCATCAATCTTCTACCTCAGTAGGGCATGTCATATCACTTCTCTAGACTCATTTACTAAACTTGCAGGACTTTTAGGAGCCCATTGTTAACAGGGCATTAATAGAAATTAAATTATATGAACCACTATAAAACAAATTACATTGAAAATATGGGCAATAAGTACTCAAAATTTACAACTTCCTAATGACTTCACTACATTTTCCTGTTATCTGTCCTGTTGCAGTTATTCATGCCTGTTGTATCTTTATGGTGTAAATATTCTGTAATGACATGTTACAGTGCATAGCTTACCAACTCCACATTCAATTATGTCAAGTTGGTAACTTAAAATCAACCATGGTGAGAATGTTTTAGTGGTCAGTGTTTAATAACCAGTTCTCCAGAAGAATAAACTCCTGATTTGTAGTGTTTGCCAATTGTTTTGGTAGATATATTCCCACCATAGCTAACTGCTTGTAAGACTCCTGAAAATTTGATAGTTTCCTCTGGTGAACTGGTTGGAGTTGGCACCAACATATCAGTGAATTTTTGATGACAGAAATATTAAGACTGGCAAACATTAACAACTAGGTTTTAATTGTTTTGTTTTCTTTGGTTTTTATTTCATTTATTTATTTTTTAAGCCAATTGTTAAACATCCCCCAGCACAGCACAGTGTCAGGTTGAGTGTCTGAGGCCCTGGGTGAAACAGGCACTTGTCTTTTCCTTTTCTGACTTTGATTCAAAGTGGTTATCAAAACCTGAGGGTTTAATTAAATCACAGGCAGCCAAACTGTAGTTCTATCTCACCCACAGTCTGTTTTTCCCTTGCCCTGGATCTGAGAATATTTTAACATTTTCAGAGGCTTGGAAACAGAAGAATATGCAACAGGGACCATACATGTAGTATACAAAATTAAAATATTTACTATATGGCCATTTAAGAAAAACTTTGCACCTCCTGTTCCAGTTCCTTATTCTAAAATTTCCGCCTGGGCTATACTTTTGGTTCTTCTCTCAAATGTCAGTGAGTGCAGGTACATAATACTGGATCATAATTCTGTCTCATATTCATTGATTTCCACTAGCTACTGCATCTGACCTACTTTGTATTGTTGCAGTCCCCAAAGCTATATAATTCTTAAGTATTTCTCTTTGGTGGCGAAAACCACCAAGTCGGAAACAAACTAGGTGCTCAATTTTAAAAATATTTAACTATGTGCTGTAGGAATGAAGCAGTTTCCAGAGAGAATGATGGAAGACTGGAGCAAGAATGCAGAGAAAAGCAGGTAGGAGAGTCTCATGTCCAGAAAGTGCTTTGGCTCCGTACTCTTTTCTAGTGTCCTCATTCATTTTCTCATTGGAAACACAGAAGCACGGTGCTGACACTGGGCTGTGGTGCTGAGCAAAACAGAGGCAAACCCAAATACATGAGCCCCAGCTTCCAGTTCTAGACCTCTGCATCAACACTGCCTGTATTTTTTACTCTGGTTCTGTGATATATCAGAATATCATTCCAAAATCCTCTCTACGACCCAGCCAGTTGTGAAATAAATTACTTTTCCATGCTTAAGAGAATGAACTTGAAATTAATCAAAATTCCTGCATTTTTAGGGATTTAAAACACCAATTTCAAAGTAAACTAATGTGGTTATATATATACATGTATATATAAAAATACATAACCATATTTGCTTATAAATATATTGGAGTATATATATATACACACATACATATTTGTGTTTTATTATTTCACCTTGTTCATGATAGATATTCTATTGCTGAGTTTCTTAATCTAAAATAATTTTACTTCTTTTATAACCTGAAACTCACACAAGTTATCTTTAGGAAAGATAGCCAAGTAATGTGTCATCTCTATAAAGTGATGCAGACACTAGTGAATAGCATGAAAATGCTAAATCACTATATTCAGCATTACATCAATACGGAAAATAAAGCTAACAATTCTCAACCTTTTTTCTAAAGTTACCCATAAATTTTTTAAAATGTATGCAAACTGCATGAAGCTGTTCTATGACAGGGATTCTGTTATTTAATTTTCATGTGCAGGTTTTTGTGCACAGATATTTTTCAAATGTGTGAGTTTTTTTCTCCTCTCTGTGGAATTTCCAATATAAGTTAAATAAGTTTTATCTAAACTCACCCAAGATTATGGAAAAAATTACTTTGGAGGGGAGGCAAAGAGGAGGGGTGGGAAAGATAGGCAGTGACTGATAGCCAAATAGCATTGGCTGCTTCCATTTCATTAACTTTAAACTGCATGGAATACCATTTAAAGTGCAGTTAACTCCTATCCTGTGGTGTCTTCCAGGTGACTGCAGCTCTGCTACCGAAAGTCTTTACCAGTGACCTGTCATTTTGTACTTTGACATGCAGTAGAATTTGATTTTCAATCAACTTAGCACATAAGATTGCCTTAAAATTGCTGACAAGGCTGATTTAGTTTCATGGGTTGCCAAGTGCCTATTTCTTTGCATATTGCTGTTCAGTGTTTTTCTTAAATTTATTTAATATAGGAATATGATTTTCTGACTCCTTTATTTCTTTCTTATCAATCTGAGTTTGTCTCTGAAGTCATATAATGACACAGCTGTCCTGAAACAATAATCCTCTTTGTTCACATTACCTTCCCACTTCAGAACTCTTAAACCTGTATTTAAAACATCTGGCACTTGCTGTTCACAGCATTCTTTTTTTTTATTGTGTATTTTTGTCTTCCCAAATAGATTTCCATTTTTGAAACACCATGAGCCATTGTACTTGTCTCTCTCTGTAACTCATAAACACTTGTGGACATTAACAGAACACAATGCATATGTAGGGGAGGAAGAATAATTTTCCCTCTATGTTTCTAAGTTCTTAGATGTAATAAAAGACAGATTAACAACAGGGAAGCAAACAGAAGTTTATTAACATGTATACCTCATGTGTATATGGGAGATTTATAGGGAAAAATGAGTGACTCAAAGAGGTGGCTTAGAATTCAGACTTAAATACCATCTTAACAGGGAAAGTGTGGGGAGATATAGGCCTCTTAGGGGGAGAGTAAATGATTTTTTAGGAAAGATGAATGGGCCCTTAGGAGAATAGCTGGGAGGTGCGATAGTTTGTGACAGTTTGTCTGGGTGCGCTGTGGACTTCTAGTCTCCTCTCCTGTGACGAGTCGATCTCCCCTGTTGATGAAAGGCCCTGAAAAGGGATCTATGACAACTGAGTTCCTTTGGGAGGATCTGTCTTTAGGCAGAGAAGGGGAGTTCAGAGAAACTTCTCCTTGCATTTGCTGTTTCTAAAGTGCCTACAGCTCAAAATAATCAGTATACCAAAGTGGCATATTTTGGGGTGGCATGTTCCACTACCCTTCACACACTTCATAATTGGATAGACATGACTATCTTTGCAATACAGTCTCCAGATATTCCTTTTAAGGAATTTTACATGGTCAATTGAATATTCTTAATTAGCCCACAGGAAGAGTTCTGACACTTATTTTAAATACATGGCAGTCAGAGTGCACACAGCAAAGTGGAAAAACCATGATTCAGTTATAAAAGGATGGCAGAGGTAGATCTAACTGTCTGATACATTACATTCTTAATACCATTATTCTTATTTATATTTCCTTATCTAGTAGAAATTATAGTTTAAAAACTATTTTGTAAATGACATGTACAGGGACATTAGAAACAATGTTCTTCAGTGATTACATTTAAACAGTTCTCTGAGAAGAATTTCAAAGTGTACATGAACATAAACACAGAAAGAAAGATGTTATATTTAAAACTTTCTGATTGGCCATCGTCCTAAATATATTTTTGAGAAATATTACATGAGACAATCAAGAGGTATCCTTTCTCTTAAGAAATAATGGTATAATAATAATAAAATAATCTGAACATAAACAAACCATAAGTATACATAAATCATATATTTGGAGCTGGAAAAAGTATCTAGTGGGATATGATCATTTTACAAATAAAGGAGAATCAATGAACGTAGTGCTTTGTCTAAAGTTATACAGATAAAGGGCTATAACTCAAATTCATATTCCCTTATTCAGAGTTTCTTATTTCTGTCTCTCTTTTTTCTCTCTCTCTTTACCTAAGTGAATAAAAATGAACAGTACATGTTTTGTATCTGAAGTAAAGAATTAATAAAATATACAGAGCACCTTCTACTACATATAAAGCATACAATAGAAACCTAGAGACCATACTATAAAACTGAAATTAAGCTTATCCAAAAAATAAAAAGATGGAAAAAAATTTTTCAGGGATCAGTCAATGAGTTGATTTTTTAGCGCTGCTGAGTAGCAAGTTTTACCTATTGAACATAGGCATGAATAATCAATTCAATTTTTAAACTATTTGTTAAGAAGTAAAAATGATAGCAGTGGTACAACAAAAGGATTTTTTTTTTCTTAGTTAAGTTTATCCTGGCATAAACTTTCCTAACATTCATTTAATTCTTTCTAACTTGAATGCAAAGAAAATTATCCCAAGGGCAAACTCATTTGCGAGCATCTTTGAACAGAAATCATATTTTCTGCACTTAGGACACAAGCATGACAGTACGGCAAGTATTTTTTTTTAATGTGGACACCTGTCTCTCTACTCTGGAGAACATAAATACAGCCCACGTGATAGGTCCCAGATGGTGGAGCTTTTTCAGTTACCATGGCCCAGATACACTGCTGAGGTGAAGCACCATCTGTCTTTTTGCTGAATGCTCTGGGCCTCATAGGAAGTGGGGAGCTGAAACTTCCATAATTCTATATGAGTGACAAAGAGATGTAATATTTACAGTGTTGAAATGTTTGGGATGTGTGTTTCCTCTTATATAGTATGTTCTATTCAAAAGTTGTATATAATCTGTTTATATCTAAAATGCTACTGTTAGTTGCTATGGATAGCACATTTTCTTGCATAATATCCCTTCATTCCCTTGATGATTTCTAACTATATAAGAGATCATTTTCAAGCATATGGCTCCTAATGTTATATCACCATTTGGCATTTTGGAAAGCCATATCATAATTTGCTAAATGTAAATAGCTCACCAAATTTATGCAGTAATTGGAGTAAGGAATTACAGTCTGCATACTTTAAAAATGTCTCCCTTAAGGAATACCTAATTTCTTACAGAAAACTAAACAGTCAAAAATATCTATAACTAATGAGGAAGAACATTCATGGAAAAACTGCAGAGAAAAAGAAGTGCTTTGAAACGTATTTCATTTGAGGTGATGACATTCATGGTTCTATTCCCTTTGAAATTTTTAGGGAAGCCACTAACAAAAGAGATAGAAGTTTATAAATAGAATTGTGGTCAGGGACTTGAATGTTTGGGAAAGGTAATTTTCTTCGGGTTACCAATATTTGAGAGATAAATTAAATATATGTAAAAGTATATGTCCTTATGCATTCAGATTTTATGTCATAAATATCTTCACAATGGCCATAGGTTTGTGAAATATTCCATGGGTTTGTGTTGTTTTCTGAATGAATTAGAGATGTTGTCCATAAAATAGAGCCAAATATTCTTTCTATACTGTTGTCAATATAGACGGGGAAATGCAATATTTAGTCAGATTAGACTCACAATTTTGATATGTTATTTCTCTAGGTTAAGACTTGAGTAAACTGTAAAGATGATTATTGAAAAAATTTCGAAATTTGTTGACACAAAAATTATAGTCACTTTTTCAGCACTGCTTAGCTTGAGGATTCTTGCATTGGAAAGTTCAATATTTGTGCAAAATGTGCTGCAACTTAGACCCACATTGCAACTTCAATTCTAATGATATGCCACACTAGATTCCAAAGAAATCTACAGAAAGAAAAAAAAAAAAGAGAGAGAGAACTAAAAATAAGTGAGCTTAAAGTTCAATAAAGTCACAGAATATAAAACATTAAAAAATCAATTGTATTTCTATATTCTAGCAACAACAACATGGTCACCAAAATTAAAAATTCAGTATCTTTTACATTTGCTCAAAAAAAGAGAAATAATTAGGTATAAATCTTACAAAACATGTACAGGACATTTATGCTGAAAACAGCAAAACACTGCTGAAAGGAATCAAGGAAAATCCAAATAAATGGACAGAAATCTTTCATGGATTGGAGGACTCAATAGATTAGAGCTGCCAATTTTCCTAAAATTGATATATATCACAAAAAATATAACACAATTCTTATCAATTGCTGAGCAGGTTTTTGTTTTGTTTTGTTTTAAAGACAAGCTTTTGCTGAAAGCTTTACTAAAAGAAAAAGAAAAAAGGAAATAACAGAAAGAAAGAAAAGAAAGCTGGTACCTTATTTAAAAATTAACTCAAAATGGATCGTGGACTTAAAAATAAAACACAAATTGTAAAACTTTTAGGAAAAAGATAGGAAAAAATTTTCAGGATCTGGTACTAGGCAAAGAGTTCTTAGACTTGACACCAAAAGCATGAATCACAAAACAAACATTTGACACACTGAATTTTATTAAAATTAAAAGCTGTTGGTCTGTAAAAGATCTGTTAAGGGGATGGAAAGACAAGTTTAAAACTGAGAGAAAATATTTTCCAACGACATATCTGACAAAGGACGAACACCAAAGATTTTTAAAGGACATTCAAAACTCATGACGAAACATTTCATCAGAGTATAGCAAATATGAAGCTTGTGAAAAGATGCAAACATTGTTAACTACTAGGGAAATGCAAATTAAACCACTATGAGATATCACTGTACATCTTTTAGGATGGCTAAAATTTTAAAACTAAATAAAGTAGTGAGGACACCAAATGCTGTTGTGGATATAGTGAAACCAGACCACTCATTACGTGTAATGGAAAACAGTGCATCCATACTATGTAATCCTACTCTGCAATGAGAAGAAATAACTATTGAAACGTGCAAGAACCTAGATGAATCTTCAGAGAATTATGCTATTAAGGAGGTTAGGGAAGGTTAAGGAAGGAGCGGGGGCAGGAGTGAGTGGGTGTGGCTATACAAGGGCAGCATGGAGGATCTTTGTGATGATGAAAATATCAATGTCATTACCCGGGTTGTGCTATTATATGACAGTTTTGTAAGATATTACTATCGGAGGAAACTGGGTAAAGGGTACATGAGGATCTCTCTGTATTATTTCTTATAATTGCATGTGAAGCTACAACTATTTGAAAAATTAAAAGTTAAAAAAATAAAAATACATAGATATAGAGAAGTACCAAAAATTAAATAGCATTAATCCTAGTCTCACTACCTTGGATTAACCAGTGTTAATATTTTTATGGTTTACTTATTTATTTAAGGAAACATCAGGCTCATTATATTGAAACCAAATATGTACAAATTACAATGACAGTAAGTTTAAATATTTAACAAGATAGATTATGATGTTGGTGAGATAATAGATAGATACCTAGATCTTATTTTAGAATGATAAAATTGCAGATAAGTGAACAGATCAATTGATAGCAAAATAAATATATATACATAGATATATATGCACGTGTACATACATACAGAGGTTGAGTATTTCTGTATTTACCTGTACCTTACAGTGTAGCATATTAAGACTACATAGAAAGATTTCAGTAATAGAATTAGATGAGAGAATTGGAGGACTGTGACTTCAGACTACAGAGGTATAATTATGGGCAAGTGAACTGTGGCCTTTTTTAAGGAGGAGACAACAGCCAGATGTCCATGTGAATTTGTCAGGACTGAATAAGAGCCTCCTCTAAACTCAGTACTTTGCTGTTTCACCATCCCTTCCAACATTTGATCTCAAATTAAGCTTGAGATGCTACCCAGGTTTGCTTCTTAAACTTGACTTTTTAAGTTGCTAGTGAAAGAAATGCTACTCAAATCAGCTTAAGTAAAATGAGAACCTCAAAAAAGAAAAAAAAAAAAAAAGAACATCAATGGCTCCATAATAGAAGGAAAGAGGAACTTGTTTCAGGAATTCTATGATTCATCTTTCTCTCCTCTCTGCTTCTATTTGATCTGTGTTATGATCGCTCTCTCCTAATTCAGATGGTTCTCCTTGACATGGCAAGAGGAGTTAGTGACATAGAAGAAAGAGAGAACTCCCCTCTTCCCACTTCATTAGGTTTACATTTCAGAGAAGCTCTCTGATTGGTCTGACATGGGAACAAAGCTCATGCTTTTTGACACAAGATTGGCCCTGTGGCAATGAGATATTACATTAGTCAGATCCTGGGGCAGAAAAGCTCTGCGAAGAAGGGAGGAAGAAGGACATGCTGCATCGCCATTCTTGGTTGGTTAGGGATAGCTGCCTTCACTCTGATGTCTCGTTTTGGCCCACTGTTTTTTTCAATGTATGACTCACATGTTGACATCAATAATTTAGGATCTATAATAAGAAATTATTGAGTAAAATATGTATTTGTTCAATTGGATCTGAATTTATGTCGGTAGCTCACAATTGGTACATCTCCTAAGAAAGCATATTACATGAGATGGCACCAGAATTTTACATATTATGTATTTTATATATGACACATTGTCCACATTTAACACATCATCTTCTCCAATAGGTACTCAAAAAATAACATGGCAAATAAATGAGTAAATTTGCCAAAAAAACAACATTGCTTGTTTGTTTATTCATTTGTTATTAAAACTTGACTCTTCAATCAGTATTCATTATTTATGGCAAAATGTATAAAGCAGGATTGTCTCATGCTCTATGACATACACGAACTTTTCTTTTTCATAGTCTTGAAACTAAGCAACTCTTTTTAAGTAGTAAATCACTCTTTACAGATTTTCAGAATCAGTTCAATTTAGTATCTGACAGATATCAAAGGCATGCTCAGTTTTAGTAAGAGTGATCTACTACATTGATCAGAATGTAATAACTCAGCTAAACAAGGGCATGTGTAACACAATGGTTAAAAAATCCTGTTCTATAGAATACAGGGCTCTACCAACAGATAATCTTGGAGCATGGCATTTTAGACCCACCGAAAGTAAATACTGTATACCTTAATTTAAAATGGATTTTTAAATAGAAACCTCTGCTACAATGAGTCTTTGCCTATTCAACCCTCTTCCTTAATTCTTCCACTTTCCTTACATTAAGAATGTAAATTGTCCTTTCACTGAATTCCAATAAATTGCTTGGTTACCAATTGTAAAAGAACAGGAATAAAGATAGCCACTTCAAAGTAGCAGGAATCAGGCATGAAATGTAAATATCAAGAAGAGTATACTGTCTACATATGGCTGTTTTACAAGTCTTTTTATTACCCCCCAAAATAAATCTGTTATTGTTATTGGCTTTTGGAAGGGGGTAGAATTTAATATTTCAGAAAGATTTTTTAAATCACCCTGTCTTTCTACCTCCCTCTCCTTCTTTTCCTTCAGAATCATGTTAATTTTCTCTTTCTCCTCATTTTAGTGCTTTAACACTCATTTTTTTTTTTTTTTTTTTTTTTTCCTTGCGTTATGCGGGCCTCTCACTGTCGTGGCCTCTCCCATTTGCGGAGCACAGGCTCCGGACGCGCAGGCCCAGCGGCCATGGCTCACGGGCCCAGCCGCTCCGCGGCATGTGGGATCCTCCCGAAACGGGGCACGAACCCGCGTCTCCTGCATCGGCAGGCGGACTCTCAAGCACTGCGCCACCAGGGAAGCCCTAACACTCATTTTGAATGCAGAAGCTTTTAAATATTGTCCTGGGTCGGGTTGTTATATGTGACTTATGATTAGTTAGATAATTAGTTCTTTGCAGATTTGTCCCCTGATGGATCTTTTATGATTATTAACAGTCTAATTGTCAAATACTGTTAACTACATAAATCATGACATCAAGAATTTGAAATTTACACAGTATAAAAATCTTTATTGGGCTTCCCTGGTGGCGCAGTGGTTGAGAGTCCGCCTGCCGATGCAGGGGACACGGGTTCGTGCCCCGGTCCGGGAAGATCCCACATGCTGCGAAGCGGCTGGGCCCGTGAGCCATGGCCACTGGGCCTGCACGTCCTGAGCCTGTGCTCCGCAATGGGAGAGACCACAACAGTGAGAGGCCCGCGTACCGCAAAAAAAAAAAAAAAAAAAAAAAATCTTTATTTTATATGACACATTACTTTCCCAGGATATGTTTATTTCCTAAATAATAGGTTCCCATGGCTTACTAATATATGTGATGCATGACTAGCACTTTTATACTTCTTAAAAAATATTTTTTTCATTGAAGTATTGTTGATTTACAACATTGTGTTAGTTTTAGGTGTACAGCAAAGTGATTCAGTTATACATATGTATTCTTTTTCATATTCTTTTCCAATATAAGTTATTATAAGATATTGAATATAGTTCCCTGTGTTATACAGTACGTCCTTGTTGTTTATCTATTTTATATATAGTAGTTTGTGTATCTGTTAATCTCAAACTCCTAATTTATCCCTCTCCTCCTTTCCCCTTTGGTAACTATAAGTTTGTTTTCTATTTCTGTCAGTCTGTTTCTGTTTTGTGAATAAGTTCATTTGTATCATATTTTTAGATTCGACATATAAATGATATCATATGATATATACATACTTTACTTATATGATCATTTCTAGGTCCATCCATGTTGCTGCAAATGGCATTATTTCATTCTTTTTTTATGGCTGGATAATATTCCATTGTGTATATACAGCACACCTTCTTTATCCATTCATCTGTTGATGGACTTTTAGGTTGCTTCCATGCTTTGGCTACTATAAATTGTGCTGCTATGAACACTGGGGTGCATATATTTTTTCAAATTAGAGTTTTTGTATTTTCTGGATATATGCCCAGGAGTGAGATTGATGGATCATATGGTAACTCTATTTTTAGTTTTATAAGCAACCTCCATACTGTTTTCCACAGTGGCTGCACCAATTTACTTTCCCACAACAGAGTAGGAGGATTCCCTTTGCTCCACACCCTCTCCAGTATTTATTATTTGTAGAAATTTTGATGATAGCCATTCTGACCGGTGTGAGGTGATATCTCATTGTAGTTTTAATTTGCATTTCTCTAACAATTAGTGATGGTGAGAATCTTCATGTGCCTGTTGCCATCTGTATGTTTTATTTGGAGGACTAGCACTTTTAGAATGGATTATAGATAATTATAATGTAGACGGTACTTAAGTAATTTAAAACTGTATGGAAGTTCTTTAGTTAATATTTGAATTGATTACTCATAATTTTGAACAAAACATAAATATGGCCTAAATTAACACATAATTACCATTTAATTTTATCAATAATACCAATATCATATCTAACTATAACCACAGTAGTGATGTATATTGGATCTTAAAACTAAGTGGATATAATAAAAATAATAAGGCTAATATTTATTATACACTAAATGCTAGTCTTTGTGCATTAAATATATTAGTGAATAGGCTGGCTTCACAGCCTTTTCTATGCTATCAGTTCATCTAACAGTCATGTATATCAAAATATTCAGCCTCTTGAAAAGAATAAAAGTATTTATTAAAATTAATTAAATTAATAATTCAGATATTTGAAAGTTAATTACTTAAATTATTTAATTAATAATTTTGCTTTATTTTAAAATGATCCAAGCCTTTAATTAAAATCAATCAATACAGCCTTGTGGCTCTTGCTGTTTCTAGTTAGTCAATTGATTTACTACTTATACTGGTTGAATTATAAATATACAATGCATGTATATACCTATTAAGCAAAAAATTTTTCTCTTATCTTTTTATTTTATCACCTGAAATTGAGCTATTTTTTTTTGCTGTATGTGTATTTTTATTAAAATATTCTATAGTACAAAATAGTTATGAGGGTTTTCCCTCATTTCTTGGTTATTCCCCCCTAACACAGTTCCTCATCTTTTTTTCCTTTTCCCCTTCTTTCTTGTGCTTCCCATCCCTCTTTCTTTCTCTTTCTTTTTGTATCAGTTTAGTATTGTCTTTATGGTATTCCTTTTCATTCTGATGCTACTTCATAAAGCCAGTTTCTGTCTACACAGACGGTTGGCCGTGGTATAGTGTGAGGAATTCCCTTAACACCCATCCCACCATATCTGAGTCCCCTCATCTGAAACTCTTGCATAATGTGAGAGCTGTATTTCACCCACAAGCATTTGGCCTTAGAGTAAAAGATGTGAGTTCTGTAAAGTTTGGGAAACGGTTTTAGAATCACTGAGAGCTGCTATGTCTTTTGAGATGGCAGATATTGAGTGAGTTTATGTTATGATTTACAAATGAGGAAATTCACCCACAGTAAACTTAAATTCTCTTGAGCGCCCTCACACTGCTAATAATTGGTGTTTGGATTTTAAATTGTTTTCTAATTAAAAATTCAATTATCTTCCCACCGTAATACACTTTGTATTTGACAAAGAGAGAAAAGATAAAAGATCTTGAAAGAGATAATACTAGAATCATAAGTAGGAGGGTAATGAGGAAAGAAAAAATACTACAAGAGCAAAACATGAGCACAGTCACACTCACACCTACCCACACCCCACAAGATTTTAACAATAACAAAGCTCAAAGCCCATGTAGACCTCCTGATAACACTCCAAACAAAATTTACTTCAGTGATAATATTCTATGCTAGACCTTTAGCAAATTTATAGCTAAGGCACATTTATTTTTCAGTTCCTAGCCAAGTCTGCCTAGGTCAGTAAAACTGAATTAAAATCTGACATCTAAATACCTGGATCATGGCTATAATTGTCTATTCTCCAGTTTTTCCTGGGTTTTCTGCAGCTCTTGCATCGGCAATGGTAGTGTTGCTTTCCTGATTTCAGCATAGCTTTCTCTATCAGTAACCTCAGTAGCTGTATAATAGCTCCTAATAAATCTAATAAATATTTGGTGAGTCAGTTCATTTCGTTCTCAGTGTCATTCCTGAAGGCTCAGGAATATATTTTAAGCATATAACTCCCTGTATTAGACCACTTCTTATTTAAACTGATTATCGTTTTCTACTTTTTTTTTTTTTTTGCCTTGACTTTGACTGGTCTAGCCTTTATATGGATATTTTTGAAGCAAGAATATTATAAAACATAGAATAGATAAAATAACTTTAAAATGCTATTATTTTTATTAGTTTAATATAGGTTGCTAATATATGATAGAATTGCCCATGATCTCTTGATGATTTAAACCACTGATTGTCAACGGTTTGGTTTGCCTTTCTGGATTTTTTGTTTCTGTTCCAATGTCAGGTTAGTACCCCTTTGCTTTAATGGGTTTATCCAAAGCTTTGAGAATTATATTTTATTACTAAAGAAAAATCTCTACTAAAATGTGTTGTAAACTTTATATGTATGGTGAATTTCAATGAAGAATAAGAATAGATTAAAAAGTTGTGGAAGGTATTAAGAAAGAATCCATTGGTTTTGAAATGATTTGTGCCTTTTTGATAAAAACAAATTCTCTTTTTTATAACATGCAACTTCTCATTCTTGAAGATATTTGCTTTTTTAATTCACTCTTGCTTCTAATTTATACTAGTACTTTTCTTGTGTTTTACAAAACTTTAACTCCTCTTTGTGAAAAGGTATGGTTCAATTAGCAAATAATTTTTATTGAGAAACTCAACCCTTCATATACTTATAAATTCATAGATGCACCCAACAAATAACCTTCTATTTTTACTACTATTACTATGAATAGTACAGAGTATCAAAAGTTACATGTATGAAAAGTAAAACTGTAAAGTATTTCAAAGAATAAAAGATTCCATGATTAAAATGAGCTCTGTAAAGTTATATCCTGCTATATTTTTTCTTGTCCTGAACAACAGTAATGGCTTAACGTCATCCAATAACTGCTTCTAAAAAGAAATATTATTCCTATAAACTTAAACTGCTCTAAAAAATATAGTCTATTATTTGAAAATATATATATTCATTGCATTGAACTTCTGGAGAACACTGTGTCTTCAATGATTAAAAAAAAAAAGAAAAAAGAAAAAGAAAGAAAAAATGTTTAACATGGACAAGGAGAAAAACATTATTTTGATTGAAATAGTTTTTCTATGCTTCTATAGATCCTCACATATTTCTACCAGAGCAGCTATGAGTGTATTGAAAGTGATGCTTTATTTTTCACAAAAGTTTATTTTCCTTTCCATTCTATTAGACTGTGAGTTCCAAGCAGACAGAGTTTCTACCTTATTCAACATTACAAAATTTAGCATAGAGTTTGTTCTGACTACTTTTGTTGAATATTTTGCTTCATGACTTCAGTACTGCCCACAAACATTCAATTTCTGATTGTTTAATTGTTCACTTAATTTACAGTCACAAGTTGAGCTTATGGCAATGAAGACTATATAATCATCTATAAAAAAAAGTTTGCCTTAAATCATTTCCCTCACTAAAAAATTGGAGAATGCTTTTTCACTATGAATATGCCAAGAATAACCTCATTATGTAACAGTAGTTTTATTCCCATCACTAAAGAATAATTAAATCTTTGAAAGTTACATTTATTACAAACTATAAAATCTGCACAATGGAATACCATTTTCTCACACTCAATGAAAAGAATCTTACATAAAATATACTCTCAGATAATGTTCAAACATAAAAGAAAATATAAAGCTTTCTGGGAAGATACTCTGCACAATGAGAGCTAGATCAACCTGTAATGACTGACTTTCAGTGGCTCTCTAGCTTATTACCTGGAAAGTAAAATTATCTCTATTATAACTTAATTTCTTTGTGTACACAGATTTTAAATGTTGTTTAATAATGAATCAGCCCCTTTATGAGAATTTGTTGAGGAAGTTTATCTCTTTAACTGACAAATTTTGACTCTGCATTAGAAGGAAGAAAAAAAATCTATTATTTTTCTCAAAAGTCAATACATTATGACACTTGGTAATTCTAAGTTTATTTTATTATAAATGTAAATCATGACCTAAGCCTTAACACTGATGTTAAAGCAAGCAAGCAGTAAAATAATTTGTTTACTAAATTTTTATTAGTGGTCCAGAGTTCTTCAATGGAAGTTGAGAAAAATTATTTATTAATTTTATCTTTATAATTTTATTATCTAAGGTAATTTTATGTGTTTAATGCAGCTTTGTGATTAATTCAATAAACATTTACTGAAAAGTCTAGTATTTGTCAGATACAGGTTAGGATCTAGAACATGAAAATGGCAAAATATGACCCTGACCTGGAAGAACTTCAAATGTAGTAGTGAAATAGAATGGATAAGAATTAATTGCAGGGACTTCCCTGGTGGTGCAGTGGTTGAGAATCAGCCTGCCAATGCAGGGGACACGGGTTTGAGCCCTGGGCTGGGAAGATCCCACATGCCGCGGAGCAACTAAGCCCGTGAGCCACAACTACTGAGCCTGCGTGCCTAGAGCCCATGCTCCACGACAAGAGAAGCCAACGAAATGAGAAGCCCGTGCACCACAACAACGAGTAGCCCCCACTCCGGCAACTAGAGAAAGCCCACGCGCAGCAATGAAGGCCCAATGCAGCCAAAAATAAATAAAATAAAGAAATTAATTTAAAAAGTAGAAAAGAATTAGTTGCAATAGAGCTGGATGAGAGATAAAACAAGAAATGCATAAGTTACTAAGAAATTATATATTTTTCTGTTTAAGTTTGTGGAAAGTGTCTTATGAGCGGTCCTTAAAAAGAATAGATTTTTATTGGATACTCTGTGCTAGAGCATTCACACCAGAGAACCATGTTTAGTCAATGCTCATGTATGCTAATCCTTCCATCAAGACAATTGAATTTTTTAAAATAGTCTCCATAAATGTGACCTGGATGCTAATTCATGATGACTAATTTTTATCTGTCATGACTCTCTGTCAGCTAACAGGAAACTTAAGCAGAACTTCTGTTTTTACATGCAGGCAGACATATTACATCCTCCCCCTTGACCCACCACCCCACCCAACACACACAATTTTAGGTCCTGAGTTCTGATTTCATTTGTCTTACTAAGCAAGACAGAATGAGTTAAAAACAATAAGCCAGATTGCAGCTTTGCTTGTCAAAAATAGGCACCCATTATAATTAATTTAGATAGAGATGATAGACAGATGATAGACAGATACGTACAAAGATTCCCCTTGGTACATGTGTAAATCATGCAAAAATTAGCTATGATAATATAATCGATTCTTTACCATGTATATAAAAGTGAAAAAAGTCAAGGATTTAATTAGAAATTATTTTTTATACAGAGCAAATATTGCTGACTTTGAGTATTTTCTGAAGAATTAATATTTAGAAATAGCTTGAAAGCAAGTACTAAGATTCTTTTTATTTATTTATTTATTTATTTATTTATTTATTTTTAACAGCTTTATTGGAGTATAATTGCTTTACAATGGTGTGCTAGTTTCTGCTTTATAACAAAGTGAATCAGCTGTACATATACATATATCCCCATATCTCCTCCCTCTTGCGTCTCCCTCCTACCCTCCCTATTCCACCCCTCTAGGTGGTCACAAAGCACCGAGCTGATCTCCCTATGCTATGTGGCTGCTTCCCACTAGCTATCTGTTTTACATTTGGTAGTGTATATATGTCCATGCCACTCTCTCACTTCATCCCAGCTTACCCTTCCCTCTCCCCGTGTCCTCAATTCCATTCTCTACATTTGCATCTTTATTTCTGTCCTGCCTCTAGGCTTTTCAGAACAGTTTTTTTTTTTTTTTAGATTCTATATATATGTGTTAGCATATGGTATTTGTTTTTCTCTTTCTGACTTACTTCACTCTGTATGACAGACTCTTAAGTCCATCCACCTCACTACAAATAACTCAATTTCATTTCTTTTTATGGCTGAGTAATATTCCATTGTATTACAAACAATTATATGCCAATAAAATGGACTATGTGGAAGAAATAGACAAATTCTTAGAAAAGCACAACCTTCTGAGACTGAACCAGGAAGAACTAGAAAATATAAACATACCACTCACAAGCACCAAAATTGAGACTATGATTAAAAGTCTTCCAACAAACAAAAGCCCAGGACCAGATGGCTTCACAGGTGAATTCTTTCCAACATTTAGAGAAGAGCTAACACCTATCCTTCTCAAACTCTTCCAAAATATAGCAGAGGGAGGAACACTCCCAAACTCATTCTATGAGGCCACCATTATCCTGATACCGAAACCAAAGATGTCACAAGAAAGAAAACTACAGGCCAATATCACTGATGAATATAGATGCAAAAATCCTCAACAAAATACTAGCAGACAGAATCCAACAGCACATTAAAAGGATCATTCATACACCATGATCAAGTGGGGTTTATCCCAGGAATGCAAGGATTCTTCAATATAAGCAAATCAATCAATGCGATACACCATATTAACAAATTGTAGAAGATTCTTTTTAATTAAAAGCAGGAATTAAGGGAAGAAGTTTGGAAAAATCATGTTCATAAATGACTTCATGTGATTAATTATTGGTACTCTTGGATAAATGAGGTAAAGGAGGAAAAGTCTTCCCATTAATGTATCAGCAAGATGCAAAAACAGACTAGTTTCTTTCTCACTTTCTTCATTACCACCCTGCAAACACATAAATCAAGATAACGTAACAACTCTGACACAATGGAATAATATCTGAAAAAGCTTATTATTATGATTGTTTTAAAATGGTAACAAAGAAAAAAAAGTAAAGTTTTAGTGAAAAACCAAATGAACAACAATTATTTCATGAAGTTTATAATAATGATTGTATTGGATATGAATTATACGTATTTGGATATTATATTTAGAGAGTAATATCTAAATATATCTGGATATAAACAAGAAATATTAATGTTGCCCAATTAAATAATGTCAAGAAAATTTCATAGATATTACTATAAAATGGATGAGATGGTGAGTGGTGACTCTAAGTCCCAGTGATGGCCATAGTACCTTAATAGCATCAACACAGGAGTTATCTAATTTCCATATTCATAAAATCTTCAGCCTATTTGTGGGTTTAGAAGAATTGTTACCTATGCCTTAATCATATTTAGGATCACACATGTAGCCAATCACAGCAAAAGTCTGAAAAGTCACACTCTTTTGAGGTCAAACCACCAAAAAGTAGCCCTCCACTATAGCTTTTATCGTTCAGTGTTACTTGCTGTCACTGTAGAGGTGCATGATGAGCCTCCTGCTCTCACAGCTTGAAGGTTTAGTCTCTAGCCTGAAGCAGAGCAAAATCCTTTCATGGGACACTGTCCACAGTTCTGGCATAACAGCTTTCAAGGTGAGAAAGCTCATCTATATTTTTAAGGCAACTGATGGACTATCAAAGGAATCCTAAGGAATGTTTGTATTAATAGGAAGGATCAATCTATACAAATTTAACATTTTTATATTGTATACATTTGTTATGTTGAATATTTATACAGTAAATATAAATAAAAGAATT